>NC_139605.1:96148161-96563161 GCF_964270895.1 Podarcis filfolensis | reverse complement strand
ACAAACGAGGCAACACACTGTCCCAATAACAGTTGCTTTGCTTATGAAGCTAGAAGCCAAAGTACACCCGTGTTTTGTAGCAAGATGAAGAATCGGTCTAACCTTTGTACGTTGCCAAGTGGATCAAGTCTAAGAACATTTATCAAAGCTTTCATTGGAAGCTTCCCTAAATGTTGCCCTTATTTCAGTATAACACTTCCCAAGCCACTTTGTTCCTGACCTAATGGACAAATCTAAGGCAGTACAGAAGCACCAAGGAGCAATCCATCATAGTCACTATGTCACAGTGTACAAGTCCTTTACTTGTACAGATGCAGCTCATGGCCTGTCCGAAGTGGAATGCCAAATTTGGGAATGAATCATTCTGCAGCTTCTCATATGCTGTACTTTTACTCTAAATGCATACATGTTTTAAAAGGGGCTTTAAAAAAATCAGATTACTACCTTTAGCTCTGATAACTTTTATAATACCAGGCGCGCTCTCTCTCCGTCTGTCTGTCTCTCTCTGTATGTATGTATGTATATAATAGTTCTACATGAAAAATCCCCAAAGCTACAAAACTTCCACACTTGTGTACATCTAACCTTTTAATAGTCCCTGCCCTCAGGCTGAAAATCTCACTAGTTTCGCAAGCCATTCTGGGAGACCTGTTGGTTTTGTTTTGGTTTTTTTTTAAGAACAGACTAAAAATACTTCAAATAATAATAATAATAATTGCACTTTTTAATTTGGCTGTGTGATTTTTGTGACTGATGCAAGAGCTTTGAATGGTTTTTAAGTGCAGCAACTACAGTGGTGAGATGAACATGTATGGTTTATTACGGCATATGGAAGGCATAATGGTCAGAAGTAACAAGGACTTGAATGACTGGATTCTGTGCTGAAGGGAGAAGCTAGCTTCTGGATTTGGCCCAAACGCACCTGATTTATCAGTTCCACATTTCTCCCTGCTCCCCATGGCTCAGTCTTCCGCTTTATCCTGGTTTATTTCCCAAATATAGCTCTGTCCCACGGCGGCCAGTGATGCCCTCTGCTGGTTCCACAGTGCTATAACTCCCTTTTTGCTTTTTACGCCAAGAATCGGTGGCACCAGCTCTTAGAACATACCTATTTTCTGTAGCCCTGAAAGCTGGGGATCGACCGGAAAATGAACTAAGCAGCTTATAAGAGAAAAAAGAAGAGGGATCTGCAGGGCCAGAACAAGGGGCAGTCTAGTCCTGCATGCAAGCCTGGTATTCAGAGGTAGACTGTCTCTGCACATGGGCGCTCCATCCCTCTCCCGGGCTTGCAGTTTTCTTCAAGCAGATTTCCCTCCCGGCCACGTTTGCATTTATAACTCAAATGCAGTTTGAGCCGTCAGCCCTATGCAGGGCATCTGAACCAACCTCTCGCCCGCTACCCCCCGCCCCGCCCCGCCCCGTTGTTTCCCCTCCTAGCCCGCGAAGCCGTCCTAAAACAAGACGAGAAGTACGCATTGCATTGCATTGCACGGGGATCATTGCAGCGGGTTGCGCTAGATGACTCCCGGAGTCCCCCTTCCACAACCCGACGGTTCTCAGGAGGCCCCACCTCCCCATGCACACAGCTTCGCCCTCCCCGCCCCCCTAGCAACGCAGAGCCTACTCTTCACTCCCCCCCCCCTCCGCCCTTTTTAATATTTTTTTGCGGCATGCCGTAAACCATCCCTTCCCGCTACAGGCAGTCGCAGGGCGAGGAGACGAGAGACGGGGAGAGCCTGGAAGGGGAGGTGCCGCCCGCGCCCGCCAGCTGCTGGGGGCATTAGAGCAGCGGCGGCGCCCCGGGGGGTGGGCTGCGGAGGCGGGGCCACAGTAACAACCCCGCCCCTTTTGCTGGGGGGGGGTGGAAAGGGAAAGCGGGGCTGAATCGCTCGCCTGCGTGGGAACTGGTTGCTTAGATCCCCCATTGGGGTGTATTGGTTCCCCCCCTCTCCCTTTTACCTTATTGGGAGTGGCTTTTGTTGTCTCCGTGGGAGGGGTGCTGGTGGGGTTTGCCCCCTCCCCTCCCTCCCTCCCCCGTGTGGGTTTCTAATTCATCCCCCTTTCTCTCCCCCCTCCCTTGAAAGAAAGAGGGGAGGGTGCTCACGTCGGGGTGGGCTCGCCTCGCCCAGGTAGGCTGGTCCCTTTGTGTGGCAGGGGAGGGCGCCTCCATCGTTGGTTCTCCTCCTCCTCTTCCTCCCCCCACGTGTTTTAAGGAGAAAAGGGGCCGCCCCAGGCAAGACTCTCGCCTCCCCGCCCGACCCTGCTGCTGCATGCGTGTCCTCCTCCGCGTCCCTTTTCCAGGCTGGCACCGGGGGGGTCGTCGTCATGGCACAGGTGGGGCACCGGGTGGATTACCTGGCGGGCTTCTGTTGCCCGGTGGGGGGGCTGGCGGCTGGCAAGCCCCGCGTGCTGTGCCATGAGAACCAGATTTACCTCTCCAACGGCACCGAGTTCGTCTACGTTTACGACCAAGAGGGGAGGTTGATGAAGGTAAGCGGGGGCCTTTGATTCTGCTGACCCAGATTGGTCCCTTTTGCTACAGGGGGTGGGGTGGGGGACACGCGCGGAGAAACTGGGTCAGATGCTGTGAGGCAGGCAGAACATCCCCCCCCCCACCGCCCTTGATGCAAACTCTTTGAAACGCTAATGGCAGGTGCACAGGATGTCACACATCTGCAGGCTGCACGAATTTATCTGGAATTGCTTCTTCGCCTTGCTTCTAATTGCTAACCTCGTCTAAAATTGCCCCATCAGAGTGCAGGAAAAAACCCCACCGTTTTAGGCACCCAGATTTTGTGTGCCATGTAACGTTTTGGGGAATGTGAGAGGTCAGTTCGCCAGCAAAGTAAAAGCTTGATCTACCGTCTTGGTAGTTCAGTTTCTGTGTGGTCCTTTTTTTTGTTCATCGCCTCTTAGAAGGTGGCAACAGCTGCTGGCTGCTTCTATGCATGGGCAGAAGATATAGCTGTGTGTTTTGTGTGTCTGCACCGATCCACCCTTTGGTGACTTCACAGCAAACCCAAGTATTGCATTTTAAGCATATACCCCAGAGGGTGGGGAAGGTATCGCTGTATGCACGGTTATGTTTTAATAGAACATTTCTATTCCCCCCTCCCCGCTGCCCCCATTGTGCTCAGAGGAAGAAGACTATGGCTGTATTGTGACAGAGCAATTGGCATTTCTCTAGGAGATCTGGTTGAGAGACGGTTGAGAACCAAAGCCCTGGACTTGCACGAACTTTGCTGTGTGCACCAGGGATGTGGAACCTGTAGCCCTCCAGGTGTTGATGGACCACAGCTCGCATCATTCCTAATAGCTGTGCTGGTTGGCGCTGATGGGAACTGAGAATCCCAACAACCTCTCAAGGGTTACATGTTCACTATGCCTGGTGTGAAGAGAGTTTACACATATGTATTCATGTGCTCATGGAAGAGAACAGAGTGCCAGGCTCTGTACATCTGTTCAGCCACTGAATTGTAGCCAGTACCTTTTCTGGGACCAAATCTAGGTTTGCTTTGCAAGCTTCCAAGCAGATGTGCATAGGCGTTTAGAGCAAGAAGCAGAGTGAAATGGATTCTGTGTGGCTACACATCCAGATTTGGTGTGCCTTGTCACCTGCTTGCCTCGGCAACTGTAGCATGAGGCAGAGCATCCTAGTTCCTCCCCTCCCTGTCCCTTTATTTCTGTGATGAGATTACATAATGATTTGGGGATTGGTTCTGCAGAGGATCTTGTATATTACCTGTTGGACGCCTCATCTCAGCATAACCACCTGTGGCTTTTGGATGTTTGTCTCATGTGCAATTGACAGGCAAGGCTCCCTGATGCGCCAACCTGAGCTTAAGCATCTAAATCCTCAATTAGGTCTTCTGCTGACTTTCCAATTCACTCTCTGACTCTTAGCAGCCTTTTTTTGCAGCAGGTCGGTTGTCTGTACTACATAATCGACTTACATATGGCATCCAATTTTTGACATCTGCCTGTGGTGGTCTGGGCTTGTTTTTGTGTGTGTCATCTGTCAGATAGAAATCTGCTTCTACCCTCTGGGGGTAGTTCTGTTAAACCAAAGTTTAGAACTGTAAAATATGGGGCGTTCTTTGTTCTGTTCATTTGCACTGTCTATCGTCCCTGTCGTTGAGCGACTGAAGTCTTTTCGTAGGGATTCTATCATTTCCCCCTGTTACTGCCTGTTGGGCCCATGACAAGCCTTAGCACTATGCTAAATGTATCCCTTTAATTTATTCCCTTGATTGTTTCTAAGGAGCCCGTGATTATGGTAATATCTGGCTCAGCCTCCCACACTATTCTCTTGCACAGAGAAGTAGGTCACAAACGGGTTAACACTTCTTCTTTTTAATGCTGCTGATTCCCCAGATCACATGTGATGCTGGAACATCTAGCGTTTGCCAGATTTCTCATCCTTAAGAAGGTGCTCACTTTGCAATCCTCCGAACTGCTGTTGCAGCTTTTACTGCAGACAGACACGTGGGGCTACTGCCTGCTCCTTCGCTCCCGAAATGGAGGCCCATCTTGCATGAAATATGTCACTTGTTCATCAGCAGAGCGCAGCAGCAATGGCAACTGCTAGCAGCTTAAAATGAGGAATTACATATAGACTGCTAGATAATATAAACTCCGCTTATTGCAATGGATGCTCCTCAGAGAAAATGGCAGGAGTTGTACATCCTCGGCAGAGAGAGGAAAAATAAGATCCTGCTGATTTATGTGAGGGAAGGCTATGTTAAATCAAAGTGTGTGCAGACATAACGGCTTCGGATGACACGCCACTGGGTATACGGAATGGTACCCAGAGGATGTTGTGTCTGGCCAGACTCAGGATAGGATACAGGAGGTAATAGATGCTCCTGGGAAATTTGCTTCTTTTTCATGTGGCTACAGCATTTGGAGGAGAAATTCCCACGGTACCCTTGGGGTGGAATCCAGCGTTGCACTGTTACAAACGTTCGGCATGCTCAAGAATTGCAGCCTGCCAGATGGAAAGATGATTTTGGGGCATGTGGGAGCAGCGGGGTGGGGAGGCCTCTTGCACAAGGCTTCAACTGATGAGGTGAACACCCCTTGTGTTATTACAATGGGGAAGCTCTGGGATAGCTCAGTCAGTAGAGAGCACGAGTCTCTTAACCTCAGGGTTGTGGGTTCGAATCCCACGTTGGGCAAAAGATTCCTGCATTGCAAGGGGGTTGGATAGATGGGCCCTTATGATTCTGTGCTTCTATTGATTATTTTCAAATGAACTGCGTGGCATCTTTGAAAGCAGACAGGTGCTGACTTTGTACTGGCTTTGCACCCACGCGTTTGACCGCAGAGCAACGTGGATGAATTAAGGTGAAGCTTCTTCCGTTGTGTCTTCATGACGGGCAAAGCTCCACTTCCTAATTTTCACCATGCCAGGCTGCTGCTAATAACGCAGGAGATTGCCAATCTTTTATTTTTTCTCTTAGTGGCCAATCTTATGTGTTAGGCTTTAGCAGTCATGAAGAAGCAAGACTGGTGTTCTGCCATTTTGGCTTCTTTGGAGTGAAGAAGGTTTATATTAGGTCACTTTAGACCAGTGTTTCCCAAACTTGGGTCTCCATGGATCATCCTTAGCCAGCAGGACCAGTGGTTAGGGATGATGGGAATTGTAGTTCAAAAACAGCTGGGGACCCAAGTTTGGGAAACACTGCTTTAGATGATCAACAGCCTGCTCTGGGTGTGTGTCCATAGACCTGGCCTTCCTGCGGGGTCAAAATGTGTCTCAACCAGGGGATGGGGTTATAGAGGTGGCTCCCGGTGCCCTCCTTCCCTTGTAGGATTACTGAAGACCTTCTAAGACCTTCTCCTTTCCCTTTCCTTGGCCTGTTTCCTTCCTAGGCTGTCTACAGGTTCCCCGATCAAGTTTGGCACGTGGAGCTTCTGCCTCTCCACCAGCAGCTCTATATCCTGTGCGCTGGAGTTGGTATTTACTGTGTTTCCTTGGACTACCAAAGCAGGTGAGAGACAGGGTGAGGGCATTTACCTGGCAGGTGTTTCATACCTGTTTCTGAGGGCTCCAGATTCTTCCACAAGGCTGGATTAGTGGTCTGGGCTCGAAGGCCTGGGCTATCAAGGAATGGCTCCTACTCTATGCTTACTGTTCTCACATCCTTGGAAACGGAGATTTCTTAGGAATTAATGATCAAGTTGCCACCAATGTTGGCGACCAGACTATCTTCTTCCTTTCCAGGCTTAGAACTTTTTCAGTGACATGATCCAAACAGACCCACTCATTTGTCATGTTTATATTGCAGTCCTGTACCCACTTACCTGTGGGTAAGTCCCAGTGGGCTCAGTTGGGCTTGAATACTTAGTTGAGTATTCACATACAGAATTATGTGTTTTTACACTTCTCCCTGTGGCCCTTTCACGGTTACCGACTGTCATTTTGTAGTTTCTTCATTCTGCTTTTTAAGATAAAGCGGTAGAGCATCTGATTTGCATGCAGAAGGTCTCGGGTTCAGGTAGGGCTGGAAGAGGTGTCCTATCTGAAAACCTGGAAAGCCACTGCCAGCCAGTGTAGCAATTATTATTATTATTATTATTATTATTATTATTATTCTGCCCTTTATCGAAAGATCTCAGGGCACTTTAAGAACGTTAAGAACATGTTTTATGGTGCACAATAATAACAACATAACATAAAGCATAATAATAGAATAGCTCAGTTGGTTTGAGTGTAGTTCTGATAATGCCAATGTCGCAGATTCAATCCCCGTATGGGTCAGCTGACTATTCCTGCGTTGCAGGGGGTTGGAATGGATGATCCTCAGGGTCCCTTCCAGCTCTACGGTTTAATAATAAGGAAGAACAAGCACAGCTTGATAATAAAATAATCATTATTATTATTATTACTGAGCTAGGTGGACCAATTGCTCTGACTCTGTATCTGCAGTTTTCAGGCAGAGAATTGGCCCACACAGCAGCAACCTCAATCAGTATTTTTTTTTAATGGTAAAAGCAGCCAGAAAGAGGGGTGATAATGTTTGTGTCTGCAGCACTAGGGAAGCTAGTCTTTAGCATTCTCCACTCCCTCTGTACCTTTTTGCCTAGTTAAAATTGCCACCTCTCCATTTTGCCATATGGTACAGTTTCTACATGGGAAAATGGTGAGGGGTGGATATTAAACCTCTCCCTCCCCAATGCTGCAGCCCCAGTCTGAATCCCTTTGAGTTGTAGCCAACGAAATCATTGCATGTGCAGGACATCTTTCCTGAGCAGAATTTCCCCTCTTTGCATCTCCCCTCCAGGCCCCCCTCCCCAATAAGACTCTGGGGAGGGGGGCGGTCCTCCAACCCTCCGGAGCCAATTTGGGCAGCGGCAAGGAGAGGAAGAGGGAGTCCTGTTCCACTTTCAGAAGTTGTTCCTCGCATGCAGTGATTCAGTTGGGCACCACAAACTCCTTTGGGGCAGCCACTGTCCTATTTGTGGTTCTCCTGCTTTGCATCTGAGGTGCCTGTTTGCCTTCTTGTGCCTCTCTGCCACAGCTCCCCATCTTCCCAAGCTGTTTTGTGAGTCTTCAGGACAGCAAAAGGGTTAAGTGGCGGCAGGGGGTTTGCTCTCCCTCCAGAGCAGTAGCTTCCCTCTCCTTTACCCGAATTCAGCTGCTCCCGAATTCAGCTCTGTGAATCACTGCCACCTCCACCTTTGTTTCTGAGCTATACCCTTTGGCTCCGCTGAGAGCTTTCCCTTGTTTGCTTTGAAGGTTAGCAAAGCGGGCAGACAGCGAGGAAAACGACTGCTTCTCCAGCGTCTTCCCCATGGGCTCCGACACCTGCACCTTCCCCGACGCCACGCTTTGTACCTTCACGCTGCTCAACGACGTCCTGGTCACCCTCTCGCAAGTCCAGGGGAAGTGGTGCATGAACCTACACAACCTCCCGGGCCCTGAGGACCGGGGGAACTTGCCACGCCAACCGATAAGCCATGTGGATATCACCACCAGCACCAACAACGACGGGGACCTGTCTCTGGCGCACTTCCTCCCCGTCCTGTGTTGCGCCTCATCCCCCAGCACCACCGACCACAAGGAAGGCCTGCGCCACTCGGGGGGCTTTGTGCTGGAAGAGCCTCTCTTCAGCCTCCTCTTTGGCGTCGATGCCGCCATGTTGGATTCTCCCATGATCCTCTGCGGCTTCCCAGACGGGCAGCTCTGCTCCGTGCCCTTGAAGGCCCTGAGCTCTCCCGACAACCGCAGTTGCGAAGATTCGCCCGTCAAGATCCTCCACCACTTGGAGGAGCCGGTTGTCTTCATCGGGGCCCTGAGGACAGAGCGGAGGTCCCCAGAGGCAGAGGAGCTGCCCGCCTACGGAGATTTGGGCTGCGACTGTGTCGTGGCGCTGGGTCACTATGGCAAAATGGTGGCCATCAAGGCGGCTCAGGGAGAGGAAGTCAAGGTCCCGGAGCTCCGCGAGTATTGCCTGCAGGGGCCCGTCCTGTGTGCGGCGTGTAGCGGGGGAAGCCGCATGTACTACAGCACCCATTCCGACATCTATGCCGTCGACTTGGACAGCAACATCCCGGAGGCCGAGAAAGTGGAGGACGCGGCAGGGACCCTTCCGTCCGCTCTGTCTCCCGCCAGCTTAAGCATCTGCAGTGTGGTGGCGCTCTCCTTGTCTTCCCGGGAGTCGGAAGGTACTGCAATGTGTCAGGGAATTACTCTGTGGGCTTAAAGTATCAGAAGTAACTTGGGCATGGGGCCATTGTGGGCATGCAGCCCTCAAAATGGCTGCTTGTAAATGGCGAGAGGAAGGCGGATGAGTTGTGAGGAAGTGGTGGCCAGGATGCACCTTAGCTGGGGCCTGGCTGTTGTCCCTCCCACTCCTTACATCAGGCCTGCACTACTCTGCGACACCATTGGCTGTCTGTCATGTGGGCAGGATTTGTTCCACAAACAGGCCAGAGAACCAATGGGGATGGGATTTGGTTCCACAAACAGGTCAGAGAGCCCAATGGGATGGGATTTGGTTCCACAAACAGGCCAGACTATTTTAAATCTGTCCTTACGCTGGCAGACAAGTCTCCTGGGCCAGATGTGGCCCTGAGAGAGCCACTCGCAGCCCTTTCAGTTGCCAATACAGAAATAGGAAAGGGGCCGGGCAAAGGAAGATAGTCTTTCGGCTCTGGGTGCAAGCTTGGGGCCTTGCTGTGCCCACCTTCCCTTTCCTTTTCCCAAGTGCTCCCCACCCTTCTCCTCAACAACGTTAGCTGCTGCTCAGGGCTCTGGAGACTCTTGCCCCTGCCCACAGTTCCTGTCAGCAAGCTCCTTCAGCCCCCACCACACTCTGAGCCTTAGCATGCTGTGGGTGAGCTACAGCCAGCATGGTCCCAGGTCATCCCCAGGCTGCAGGCTTTGGCCAAAGGTGGGGCCTTTGCCGATGAAGCAACCTGTGGCCCCCTGAGAGCGAGTGTGGGGCCGTATCTTCAGGGTCTGCCCCAAAGTTCTCCCTTGCTACCATCCCTCCTTAAGGCCCCCATTTCCCTGTGAGCCATTCATGCCAAGCCCCCCCAGTTGGGCCTAGCCAGTCAAGGAGTGGGGAGTTCTCTTGTTCTGAGGAGAAAATGGAAACATTTGCCTGCCAGCCTGCCTGCCTGCATGTCTCCAGCCTCATCCCAAGGCCTGCTTTCTTCTCTAGAGAGAGAGAGAGAGACGAAGGCCTCCGGCAGAAGCTGTGCCCATCCTGCGCTGGCTCCAGGGTGCCACGGTTCTCTCTTTCTTCAGCATCCTGCACAGAGGGGAGCTTAGGGCCAGCACAGAGCAACCCCAGGCGCTAAGAGAAGCAGAAGGAATTGAATGGCAGTTCAGGAGCTCTGCCTCCTCTGGCAAAATGGCTCTGTAACGCTGTAGCCTTTCAGAGTCTTGTTTCTTTTTCTTGTGTGGAACAGCTGCATTGTGCTTGCTCACCACGCAAGAGGCATTAATATCCTGTGTGCAGGAAGCAGCCTTCCTCTCGCCCTCGACGAGGATCAATAAAGGCTCAGCGGCTGCCATTTGTCTCTTGCCTTCAGAGCAGATCAGGAGTGGGGCCGCTTAGCCTGCCAGGATGGGATTAAGAAGCATGGGTCTCTTTGCACCCACTCTTCCCATCAGGGGCAGCATCAGGGATGTTGCCCAGACTCAGAATTGCAGTGTTTACTTCATTGTGAAAATTTGGGTTTCTACAACGCAGGAAATGTCTTTCATGTACTGGGCTGTTGAACTGAGCAGGAAAGGAAGATGGCGTTGGCTGAGAGGGCAGACAAAATAGCATTGACACAGGGCACGTGCGCTCATGAGAACTAGGACCTTAGGTTTGTTGGTTTCTTAATTGAATCCTGAAGATCTCAGGGAGGCAGATTTTGCCCGTAGCTTTGTCCCATGTCCTGTCCGGACACCACCCTGCCCGCAGGCCAGTTCTCTCATCTCAAGAGCTTGCAATGGATGGAACAAAACTGAGGAACAACGCGGCCACACAGAACCAAGTGAAAAGAGGCCATCTGGCCCCTGTGCTCAGCCGAGACAGGATTCTGCAGGGAGCATGTATGTGTGAGTTTGCACGTCTTCTCCCGAGTGCTGCCGAACTCTTCTCGGAAGCAGATTCTCCGTGCCCTCACAGCCCACCCCCCTTCGGTTGCCTGTCACTTCGCTTCAGCATCACTCCCGACAGCGATCCTCTGTGGGGACCAAGCAGCGGGAAGCCGCTTGTGCCTGCCTGTTCCCCTGGATAAGGGAGCGCAGTTTGCCTGGCAGCAAGGAGCCTTTGTAGCAAGGTGGCTGATGCATCAGCAGCAAGGATCCTTTCCCCCTTCCTTTGGCTCCCTTTCCTGCTCGGTCCCCAGGGCGGCTCTGCATCTTTCTCACTCCCCCCTGGTTCCATCGCTTTCCACCCCCCCCACCCCCCCGTGTGATCAGTTTCCTAGTGAGGGGCGTGGCAAATTCCGAATTTGCTTTGTTCCCACTGATGCAGCCGTGGCGGCTCCCGAATATTCAGCACAGTCTCATAAGGTTCATGGTCTTCCTCACCACACCTTGCAGCTGCTCCTGCGTGCAGATAGGAAATTGCAGCCTCATGATTAGCACTCCAGTGTTTTTCAGACCTCTCCCCCCCCCTTTTAAAAAAAAATATGGCTTCGGCAAGGATTCTTGTCTGACTTAACTTTCTTCCCCCGAAGCCCCAGTACAGTGGTACCTCCGGTTAACTTAATTCATTCCGGGGGTCTGTTCTTAACCTGAAACTGTTCTTAACCTGAGGTACCACTTTAGCTAATGGGGCCTCCCGCTGCTGCCACACCGCCACCACGCAATTTCTGTTCTCATCCTGAAGCAAAGTTCTTAACCTGAGGTACTATTTCTGGGTTAGCGGAGTCTGTAACCTGAAGCGTCTGTAACCTGAGGTACCACTGTACTGGAATTCTAGACCAAGCATGGGCAAGAAAGTCGATGGGGGATTATTGCTGGATCTCAGGATGGCAAGGATTCACGAGTCCCAATGGTTACAACAAAATGAAACACACACCCCAGAAATATACTGCTGAAATAAAGAAAGCAGTAGGCAAAGCTGGGCATAGGTTACTGTCTGGATGAATTGCGATCTCAGTTTAGCTCTGACGCTCAAAACAAAATGGTGGACTCAGGATTCCTCACTGCAGAGATGGAAAGCCTGTGGGGGAAGGGGCGGTGGGAGCGGTCCGCCTCGGGTGTCATCACTGAGGGGGGTGACATTCGGCACACCGCACGCCGGCGACTCCTAAGCATACCCCGAACTGTTGGGGGAAGGGGCGGAGCTGCGCTGCTTTGCCAGTGGCATTCCCCCCTTTCCCCTTCATTTTGACAGCTCGGGGGAGGCTTAGGAGTCACAGGTGGGCGGTGTGCCATTGCCCCCCCCCCGCTCCCGGGCTGCTTCCTGGGGAGGGGAGCCCGAGCTGTCAAAAGGAAGAGGGAAGGGAGGAAGGCTGCTGGCAAAGTTGCGCGGTGTCAGGGAACTGCCATCGGAACTAGCGGAGGAGGCGAGGCTCCACAGCGATGCTGGAGAGGGGCCAAGCAGGGAGAGAGGCAGGTCTCCGGCTGGGGAAGAAAATCAGCGCAACACCAGGGATAGAGGGGGGCCAATGGGGGAAGCAGAGAGCAGGCTCCGGGACTCTTCGCAGGAGACCAGCGAGGAGAGCACAGGTCCTCCGCTGCCCACACCCACCCTGCGCAGAAGACTTCCGCGCAGGGAAAGTAGGCGGCGACTTGGCGTCAAAGAACTTCTTTGCTGGAAGAGGTTTAAGAAACGCCCACTGACGGATTCTGCCGGCGACTGAACAGCCACGGAGTGGATGGCTGTCCAGCGAGAAACGGTTTACCAGCCAACCTAGCCCAGAGCGGCGGTAACTTACGCACAAGCAACCCCTAAAGCCATTACACGCAGCTTGGCCCCGCCCCCACCCAGGAAGCAGCCCCCTGGGACACCCGCCCTGCCCCATGGCCCCACCCCCGGGTGCACCGCTCCGGGTTCTGGAGCAGCTAGCTCCGCTTCTGTGTGGGTGTTGCCCTTGCACTGCAGCTCCCATAATCCCTTGCCAATGGCCATTCTGGTTTTTTTCTTCTTCAAAAAAATTGATTGGTTTTCACAAAATTATGAACAAACAAACATAAATCTTAATCTTATTAAAATTACGCTTATTAACATTATTAAGGGACTTCCTCTCTTCCCCTTGGTTGAATTTCAATGCATATCCTTTTAACGGTTTTCCAAATCATAATTCTTATAAACTTAATCATTTAACATCCTTATATCTTTTCAATTCGAAATTAAACATAATAATTCATCACTTAACTTATATAAACTCCTAAGCCAATCAAGTACCTGCAAGCTATTTCCAATTAATTTAACTTGACATATTTAACTACATATTCATTAAATTTTGTCCATTCTTCCTGATACTCCTCCTCCTGGTTAGGTCAGCTAGGACCTGACCTGCCAATGGCCATTCTGGCTGGGGCTGATGGGAGCTGGGAGTCCGACAACATCCCTGTTTTGATCCGAAGTGTATGACTTTTGCACCTGGCTCTCTGATTGATAGGTCTCAAGGTTCTGCTGAAAACCTTAAGGGTGGTTGAGGTGAGGCCTACATCCTCCTGAAGCCGTTTTCTAGCACCCCACCCACTGCCCCAGTCTCCATCTCTTGTGTGTGTTTCTTTCCTCAGGTGAGTCTGAGCTTCTGGCATTATCTGCCAAAGGCCGCCTCATGACCTGCGGCTTGTGCAGCCCGGATGATACGCAGCCTTTCAAGATGAACCCTGACAAAGCTGGGCAGAGGATCAAGGAGCTGCTGTCTGGGATAGGCCATGTCTCTGAAAGGTAGGAGCTGTCTGGTATTTGCATCCCTCTGCCTCCCTCCCTTCTCTGTCCCTCATGCACACAACATACTGCACACACCAGATGCTTTGTGTGTTTTTTTCCTTTCCTTTTTCTTAGTGCATATAGAGAAAAATGCAAAACTTAGTATCAAATATATTTTTTCCTTTTTTTTGGGGGGGGGGGTCCAAGCTAAGACTTTGATCTAAATAAAATAAAAACATAAAGTGAGGCAGAGTGTGTGTGGTTTTTTTTTGGGGGGGGGAAGAAAGGAATAAAGAAAGAGAGGGAGAGAAATAAAGAAAAAGAACTAGAAAAGAGGTTAAAAGAGAGAGACAAATAAAATTCAGAAGGTAAGGGACTTCCGATTCTTTGTCCACTATATATAAACAATATTCACTTCATCCACCCCAGTATAACACCCAATGAAGTCATTTTCTACAAACAAACGTTATCTTCAACCCTCAAATCCTAACACCGTTCTTTCATTTTCTTTTTCACGCAAAATGTTTATGAGAGGATTCCAACCTTTAACAAATGTTAACAATGACTTTTTTTCGTATCAACCATGTCAATTTCGCCATCTCAGCCAAGTCCGTTAGTTTTAGCAGCCGTTCTTCCATTGTTGGTAATAATGAAGCCTTCCATCTTTGTGCATGTAAAAGCCGCGCAGCCGCAACACACCGGGTGTTTTCATATGAATATCCTGCAATGCCAATGGGATTGTCCTTCCTCAGAAAATGGTATGGGGAGGTCAGCTTTGGCAATCTGATAGCAACATCCAAGGATCAAAAGCTGGCCACAGGTGCCTTGCAAACAGGTTGGCAATTATAGCTCTGTTTGGGCATGCAGCCCATCATTTAATTCTGTTGGCTGGGCTCCACCATTGTCTGCAACTGGGGACTAAAACAGAGAGTTTGCAGGCTCCCTGCATGATTTTGAACCCTGGGTGTGCTTGTACAGCAGGTAGCCTTTTTCGGACCACACCCATTTCCCCTGCCCCACCTGAAGAAAAGGCATGGAAAGCAGCAGGGCTGGGCAAAAGGAGAGTGGCGGTTTTTGTTTTCTCCAGTGTTCTTGCACAGGATTTCCTGTGCATGTTCATTTCTGGCAGGCGAGTGCCTTTGGCCCCCTGTTAATTCGTCTTTCCTTTTGTGTGTGTATCCACGCCAGCTCTTGGCCTTCCCTGTAATCTGTTAGGACCTGCAGGCTCCACTAGCAGTGCCGGCATGACTGTGTTTCTCTCCCCCCCCTCCCTCCCCCGGTCTCTGCAGAGTGTCATCGCTGAAGAAGGTCGTGGACCAGAAGAACCGCGCTCTGACGTGTCTGAACCAGGTGATGAACGTGAGTGCGGCTTTGCTGTCCGGCCAGAGCAACCAGAAGCCCATCACTTGCACCATCACCACTCACTGGAGCCACATCCTGGTCCAGGACAGCTTGGCGGTCTCCTGCGTTTTGGAGAACGCCAGCGAGTGCACCCTGGAGCGCGGCTGGACCTTCTGCGTCCAGCTCTTCGCCAGCTCCTGCGACTTCGAAGAGGACTCGTCCGATTCCGCCACCACCTACACCTTCCCCATAGACCAGCTCCTCCCCGGGAACAAGACGGAGGTGACTCTCCCGCTGGGCCCCGCCGAGGGCTCCAAGCTGGAGCTGCCCTTCATGGTCTCCTGCTCCCTCTACTACAGCCTGCGGGAGATCCTGGGCACCGTCTCAGAGTCCACCGACCTGCTGGACGACCTGCTCTCCGACGACTCCACGGGCCTCTCCCCGGATAGAGAGGGCATCTGCCTGCCCCTGAAGGAAGTCACCATTGACCTCCTGCAGTGCCTCCGCTTGGGTGCCACCAACGGCAGCATCTCTGAAGCCTCCCCTCCTACAGCTGCCCTCCCCCTCCCTCCGGACCCCCTCGACACCTTCCTGAAGCTGTCCCAGATGCAGTCTGACCTCGAGAGCGTCGAAGGTGGCGGTGAGCTGGTCCCAAGAGCTCTTGGCCCTCTGGGAGAGGCGTACTTGGCTCCCTCCGTGGCCTCGATCAAGGTGTCCTCTGAGCTGCTGAGAACCACCCTGAAGGACTTCTGTGCAGGTGTGTGATGCTTGGGGGTTACCGGTGACCTCCTTCCTTTCTCTCTGCCTCTCCCTGGTGAGGGTTTCTAGCGCCTGCTGAGCCCACCTGCATTGGCGGTTCTTAAATGCTTATTTCCCCCCCACACACACACACACGCTGGAAGAGGTGGCTTGTTTTGTGTTCAGAGGAGGCTGTTTGCAGGATGAGGAGCTTCCTTGTCAGTGGGCTGGTTTTATCCCGTCCTTGGGCAGCAACGTGCGGCCAGCTGGCGTTTTATTTCGTCGCATCCCGTTTACAGCCCCTCTCGTCCTCCAAAAAGAGTTCAGAGCAACTCCCATATGCTTCCTCAGGGTGTCCTCACCCAGATCTGGCAGCTCACTTGGCCAGCCCCTGCTTTAGCCTCTCTTTTGGAAAAGGCATTTATATCTGCCTTTGGGCTGTTCTGTTTGCCAACTCACCCCTCCTGGCGCAGAGGAGAATAATGCAAGCTGCCCGACTCGGGCTTTGGCTCCGGCTCTGTCTCCAGGCCAAAGGCAAGCTGTGTAGAAACAGTTTTACTTAAAACTCACAGTGGCCGTCTACCCACAACAAACCTTGTAGAGAAAATGCTGGGTTTGTGCTCATACCTTCGTTTCCAAGGATGTTGTTGCAGGAGCCCACTTGACCCTGGCTGGTTAAAAACAACCTCAGAAAACACCCATCCTCTGGCTGTTAATGAGTAGCATGTGGCCATGTTTATTCCTTAGTTTGGATGTTTTTCGTTACTTTGAATTCCAGAGAAATCAGTGCTACAGCGGTGGTGTTCTTGTGAAGGTATCCCTGGGGGCATATGTCCCTTGAGAAAGACTTTCCTAGGTTGAGTATTCTGTGCTAAGCCTAGGACTGATACTGGAAGAAGATTATTATTCTGCTTGTGAGCTGTTGGCCTTGCAGGACCCCAAACAACGTTTCTAAGCACCTTTTCCCACCTAAATATGCCCCGCAGAGGACCTTAAGGTCAATGAATAACCATAGTTTAGAGGTCCCGGGCCCTAAGGAAGTCAAACTATCCTCCACCAGGGCCAGGGCCTTCTCAGTGATGGCTCCGACCTGGTGGAATGCTCTGTCCCATGAGACTAGGGCTTTGCAGGATTTAACCTCCTTCCGCAGGGCCTGTAAGACAGAGCTATTCCACCTGGCTTTCAATTTGAATTTAGCCTGATCTTTTATTCCCCTTCCTTCCCTCCCCCTCCCCTTTTTATGAAATTACCCGCTTTGGGATCCCACAGCCAATTCTTCCCTGGTCTCCTCGCTGGCTCCAATAGGACTAATTTAGCCAGCTAGCCCTGGTGACCATCTAATGTTTATTGGATGGATTTTTCCCCAAATTGATTTTTGAACTTTGAATTTATTGTTATTCATGCTTTTATACTGTATTTTATGCTGTTTTTTGTTGTATCACAATTAAGTGTTTTAAATTTGTTGTTAGCCGCCCTGAGCCCGGTTTTCTGAACCAGGAAGGGCGAGGTATAAATAACAAAATTATTATCTATTATTATTATTATTAAGTATGAAGGCAGCTAATTTCAAGGCCAGGCAACTCTGCAGTGAAGATTTTCAATTGTTGGTGGATGATCCTTGCAGAATCCTTTATGGAACCATAGTTACATCAAACCAGAGAGGCAAACTTGGGTCTTCCTCTCTTCCCTGATTTAGTGCTGCATACTAGCACCCTAAAGTTTGAAAATGATTCCCAAATTCTTCAGCAGGGTAGGGAAAACTCTGCTGCCAAGCGAGGAGTTGCACCTGGACCTGCACCTTTTCCCCATTTGAAAAAAGGGGGCTTTGAAGTAAAGAAATGATAACACCATTGGCACATACTAGCAAAATGGCCCTCCTCATCTGTAGTTCCCAGTCTGCAGATCCTACTTCCAGCCAAGGCTGGCGTGCAAGGTTTGCCAAAACAAGCAAAAATATTTTCCCCAAGGAGCATCAAATCCTGTATTTACAGTTAATTACGCTGGGTATAAATTTGCATAATTGTCCTCATTGGGTTGGGTTGTTGTCGTAGTAAGATTCGAATCCCTTTGCCAAGAATGATGGCCGTGGTGGCGAGATTAGGATCTGGGGGTTCCCTTGATCCATCTGCTGGAACTGTGGATCCAGCTCCCGCCAGCTAAGGTGGGGTGCCTTTTGAGCTGCTGCACCTGCAGCCAGGAGAGCAGCCTGGGACAGGCACATGTGCTTTTGCGAAGCATTAAATTTGGGGTTGGGTCTTTTGCCTACAAACCAGGTGTGTGCCCTAGCCTTGGACCGTCTGCTGCAACCGGCCGCTCCTTTCACCCCACCAAGTTGGCAACCAGTATCAAATCACCCCTCTGCTTGGCTTACAAATATTCTGCCCCCTGCCATATTGCACTGCGGGACAATCAGAAGAACCGGCGGGGCTATGGGGTCTTTTGCGCTCCCTGTTAATTTGCATCGGGAACAGCCCTGCCTTGTGCCGCTGCGGCAAATAATCCCGGCCAGCAGCTTCCCAGGCGCTTCAGGTGGTTGGTGCAGGGTGGAAATCGGGGAGAGGGGCAGTCGATGGCGCCTGCGAGCCGCCCACAATTCACACGTGCTTAATGATGGTGTCTGCTCTTCTTCTCCGTTGTCGCTGCTCAGATGTCTCGCTCTGCTGCACTGTACTACGATGGCTGCTGGCGGAGAACGCCGAGGCGGACGCCCTGCAGAGCCAGGATGCAGCAGCCGTGCGGGGGCTGGCCCCAGATGGAGGCGAAGTACAGTTGAACATCCGAGAGGCAAGGCATGAGTCGTGGGCTGGGCCTAAGGGAGACGGGTGTAGGGTTATCCTCCTGCGGGCACCTTGGCCAAGCCAGAACCTGGCATGGTTTGGGTTAGAATGTTGAAAAGTTCCTGACAGCAGCAGCTTCTGCCCTTGGGTCAAAGCTCTCATCTTGCATTCCCCCTTTCAGGAACCTGGAGTAGTGGCTTTGCTGGCCTCATAAGATCCCGGAGCCTGACCTTAGATTATAAGAAGCCTGAATATGGCAGAGGGAAAAGAGATCTTGGGAATACCTGGATAGGAAGCTTGAAGCAATTGAATTACAGCTTTTTGCCAGGCTTTTCTGCACGCCTTGCATGACGTGTGGGGTGAGGAGACCCATAGCTCTGCACAGGCCTCGGTACATCTGTAGACCTCTGCATGTCCTGCCCACCCCACCCCCTCTCTTGTCTCCAAGTTGGGAAATTGCTGCTGTATATGCAGAAGAGAGGTGGAGCAACCCAGCCCATGGCTGGAATTTCTGCATGCTCACTGCAGTAACTGAATCACAGTGGCTAGGTTGGGCTGAAAGCATCCTTTTCTGAGTACTATAGCACTAGGTGTAAGGGAGAATTCCCTATAGCAAGTTGTGTATGTGTCAGGCAGGCAGGCAACCTATTAAACAAAAGCAGTGGAAACTGCTGGGGCAAATGCCCTGGTTTCTGACCCCTGTCATTTTTTTCTCAGTTGCTTCGCTCACAAAGTAAAGTCTTGCAAGTTTAACCTTGGAAAGACGGGTGGGTTTCTGGCATATGAAAATCGGTGGCTCTCCAAATGTCGCTGAAGTCCCAAGTCCCACCAGTGCCAGCCTCCATATCCCACAGTCAGGGATGATAGGAGTTGCAGCTCAACACCACGTGGAAGGCCACAGACTCCCCACCTCTCCTCTAGCTTACCCAAAGGCAGATTCTACAAAGTCATGCTGTGTGCAACAGCCTTCTATCTAGTCCAGGGATGGGGTACCTTTTGCAGCCCTTTTGGGCAGACCTTCCAGGGCCTGCATGCCAGGGGCTAGAGGCAAACATGGACAGGGCAGAAAATGTGAGTCCCACCTTTGTAGAGTAGGCTACATTACACACTCTCTCTCCCTTTCTCTTTTCCATTCAGGCTAGCAAGACACATCACAGTTCAAGGACTCATTCTAACCAGGCAGGAGTGCTTGTTAATAAGGACATGGAAATGGGGCCAGGGAGGGGTAGTCTGAAAGGGGGTGGGCCAGTTTGGACAGAGTCCCGGGGGGCCAGATGGAAAAGGCCTGAGTTTCCCCAACCCAAGGGCTCAGCTGCGTTTGGTCTCCTTTGCCCTCGGTTACTGAGATATGAACATTGCTACCGCTTGACTGCAGGAGCCTGGTCCAGGGCACTAAATAAACGGGTTTCTCTTGCTCATCAGCTCTGCCGCATTTCAAGGGGGAGGGTGATCAGACAGGAGCTTTGGCTGGCCCCCTTTAATCCTCTTGCCGCGGCACATAGCCGATGTTAATTGCTAGCTGGCTCTGCCACCGTGGCCGGTAAACCCCCCGAGGGGGTGGCGGAGCGCTGGCAACCACCCGGCCCCTCTGGCTTTGCGCAAGGGAGCATTAATAACGCCAGCAGTGATTAGTGGCCGTGCTAATTCTGCTCTGGCTGGCCCTCGCGGATTAAGCTCATCGGGGTGCATTTCAGTGGGGCACGGACAACAAGCCCTCTCATTTCGGCAGGGCGCAGGGGCTTCTGGCCCATCGTTTCAGCTGGCCACCGCCTGGGTGCCACTTCATGCCCATGTTTGGTGGGTCTCAGCATCATCTGGGTAAATTCAGGAGAGGGGAGAAGTGGGCGATCTGTGGATCTGTTAATTAAAGCTACTCCCCTGGCATCTCCTTGGAGTCTGGGAAGTTACTGGGCACTGTCTTGCCACGGTTGGAGGAGAGATAATAGTGGAAGAGGGTAGGACGGGAAATGATTAATTTCCCCCAGAATCTGCAGAAGCGTGCAACAAAATATTAGACCCAAGGGGACCAAATGCCGTCTTCGCCACCAATATGGCAAGCTGTGCCAGCCACCTGCTTACATCCCCTGTAAAATGGAAGTGGATGGTGGGCTTTTTCTGAAAACAGACCAATGAGGTGCGTTGCCGCTGGGCTTTTTAATTTGCACTGTTTGGATGAATTTGCGGCAATGGTGTGTCCTCGTTATCCGCCAGGTGGCTGTCAGTGACCTGAACCCAGCAGGCCCCATCCAAGCGGTGGAGATCATAATCCAGAGCTCACCAATGGAAAACATGTCCCAGCTGCACCATGCTGTGGTCAGGCGCATTCAGGTACCTGATATTTCAGATAAGTGGGAGGGAGAGAGATGCTGTTTTGGGGTTCTGGCATCCATCGGCTTTGGCCAGCGTGGGCTAAGAATGGTCAGGGATGGAGGGCCATAGATTACATGTTTACTATTAATGTTTGATGTTTTTAATTACATCTTGATAACATGCTCTTGTTATCTCCCGCTTGGACTACTGCAAGGCACTCTTTGTGGGGCTATCTTTGAAGGTGACTCAGAAACTACAACTAATCCAAAATGCAGCAGCTAAACTGGTGACCGGGAGTGGCTGCTGGGACCATATAACACCGGTCTTAAAGGATCTTCATTGGCTCCTAGTACGTTTCCGAGCACAATTCAAAGTGCTGGTGCTGACCTTTAAAGCCCTTAACGGCCTCAACCCAGAATACCCAAAGGAGCATCTCCATCCCCATTGTTCAGCCCAGACACTGAGGTCCAGCTCCAAGAGTCTTCTGGTGGTTTCCTCATTGCAAGAAGTGAGGTTGCAGGGAACCAGGCTGAGGGCTTTCTCGGTGGTGGCACCCGCCCTGTGGCACGCCCTCCTGTCAGATGTGAAGAAAATGCAGAACTATCTGACTTTTAGAAAACATCTGAAGGCGGGCCTATGTAGGGAAGTTTTTTGTTTGCTGTTTGACAGTGTTTTTAATATTCTGTTGGGAGCCACCCAGAGTGGATGGGGCAACGCTGTCAGATGGGTAACATATAAATAATATTATTATTGTTATTCCCCACTCTAAAGGGTTTGAGAAACAGGAACCCTGTTCTGCCTCATTCCAGTCATCTTTGAAAAGTGTGGGTCCTCTGATTCTCTTATTCGAAGGCAAGGAGCCTGGATTTCTCCATTGGTTAATCTTGCTTTAATGAGCCCCCCACCTTTTTTTAAAAAATGCAGACTCTGATTCTGGAGCAAGCAGCCGAGGACTCTTCTCCCCCAGATATCCGTGTGCAATACCTCCACCAGATCCAAGCCAACCACGAGGTAAGAGGCATTTCTCTCCCTCCCAGTCTCCCAGGTGTCCTTAGGTTCCAGGGGCCACAGAAGCAGATCTTGCGCCACATATTTGTGCCTGAGTTGTTGCAGGAAGGCTGGAGAGCGGAGTGGTGGTGGCGGCAGCAAGGGAGGTGGGTGGGTGAGGCGAATCACATGCAATCCCAGGCCTTTTGCTGCTTGGGTTGAGCTCTGGAATTGCCTCTGCCCAGAGCAGTTAACCAGGGCTTCTCTTTCGACTCTCGCCTGCATCAGGCCACACAGAGACACCTAAATGGAGGAATCCGGGTTGACAGACTAAATGACAGCAAATGGATTTATGGCTTGTTCTGTAATTGCTGGGTTGAGACAGGCAGTTGGGCTGACCCAATCTGGCAGTGACTGCGTTCCGTTCTATTTACGCTTTCCTTGACTTGATTAGCAACCCCCCCTCTCTTTCTTTCTCTCTTCCTTCCTCCCTCCCTGTCCCTCAACCCTCCCCTCATCCCAGGGCTTCAGGCAGACATTTATAATGCATTCCATATGATTTCAGGAACTGGAAATGTTAAATCTCTTTGGCACTAAGGTTTTCACTCAGGGCTTGTCTCCTCTCTCTTCTCTCTCTCACACACACACCCAAATTCAGCAGCAAAGAAAATTAGATTCTACAATCCAAATGAATTTTACGCAAACACTGCTTGCGTAATTTGGGGTGGTGGCAAAAAAGGGGATAACCGGGAGGGGGGAGAGGCACCTTGTTCATAGTGGGCTGAATGGCGAGTCGTGGAGAGAGGAGGACTGTTACGTCTAGGGGAGGAATGAGGGAGCATGCCACAGGATGTGGTAGACCAATTGGACATCAGCCCGCCTGTTTAAGCCAGCCTTCTAGCTCAGTTGGTTAGGGTAAGAATGCCAAGGTTGCAGGTTGCAGGTATGAGCCCCATATGGGACAACTGCAGTTTCCTACCTTAATGATCCTTCCAACTCTATGATTCTATTACAGTGGTACCTCGGGTTACAGATGCTTCAGGTTACAGACTCCGCTAACCCATAAATAGTACTTTGGGTTAAGAACTTCAGAATGAGAACAGAAATTGTGGGGCGCCGGTGGGAGGCCCCATTAGCTAAAGTGGTACCTCAGGTTAAGAACAGTTTCAGGTTAAGAACGGACCTCCGGAACGAATTAAGTTCATAACCCAAGGTACCACTGTACTCCTTTGCTGCTGCCTCTCACACCAACTGTGCTCCTCGCCTCTCTCTTTCTTTTGGAAGGTGCTGCTAAAAGAGGCACAGTCCCTGCGTGACCGCTTGTGCCTGGGGAACGATCCGGAGGCGACGGTGGAGAAGCTCTTGCACGTCTACCAGCAGCTGCGCAACCCCAGCCTGGTGGTCCTGTGAGCAGGGCGTGCGCCGTGGCACTCCGTCTTCAGTGCACCTCAGACGGCTGCGCATACTCTCTTTGCCCTGTGCCGGTGGAATGAAGGGAGCAGCTGGCTGTACACCTTGCAGGCGGACCGAGGGCTGGAACAGAGGCATGGCCGGGAGGAGGAAGGGGATTCCAGCTGGACATGCCCTGGGGAGAGGGGGTGTCTGGCTGGGTCTCCTCTGTGGAGACCCGGCCTTTTTTAATTTATTCTCCTTTTCCCCTGTCCCTTTCTCCACTCACCCGCCCCATTTCAATGTGATTTTTCCCGCCGCCACCCCCCGGGTTCTGAATCCCTGCCCATTCCTGGCAGATCTGATTGGTTTGTCTTGGCAGCCTCGCACGCAGGCAGAGCCGTCCAAGCAGACGGCCTCTGTGGATGCGTGTCTGTGGTGTGTGTGTCACGCGTGTGTGTACGTGTGTGTGTGTGTAACTTGGATGGCCGACAAGGTGCCGTTGGTGGGTGTGGGTGCCGTGTTGTGGAATCACACTGGACCGTTGCTAGTTTAGCTTCTTTCGCTTTCGGTGACAAGTGGCTTTGCTGTGCCAGGCCTTGGGGGTGGGGGGCGGGGAGGGAGGGAGGGAGGCGGGTTTTGGGGGTGAAGTGGGAGGGGGAGGCCTGTTGAGTTGTGGAGGGAGGGGAAGGGGGCAGATTTTAACCGAGTTTTTGTTCCCTTCCGAGAACGAACACGCCGACAGTGGGGAAAAAGGGCTATGCCTCTAGCTGTGTTGTGTATTTCGGAAACACTGTGGAAAAACAAGACTCAAAAAACAGGATGCCACATGCATAAGTAACTCAGGGGTGCTGTTCGGATGGTGCCCCTTTTTCTAATGGAGCGCTTTGCTCCTTTTTCCAGTATTTGTCCTTTCTATATAAACAACTTGCTTGTCTTATTTCCATGGTGGAGACTCGTGCAGGGTTGTTTGTGGGGTATGTGGAGTGCATGGGCGGTTTTCTGGGGGGTCTTTTGTGGGGGAGGGGGTTGTGCACGTGTGTGTTTAAGCCTTCCTTTGCAAAAAGCCACATGTCCGAGAGAAAAAACACCCCGTTTTCATAAAGCTGCACGACAGCCTCCCTTTGCTGTGCAGCCTGTCCGCGTCTCCCTCTTCCTTTCTCCTGCTCTGCTGGCAGCTTGGGGGCCCCCCACCCACCCACTTTCGCCCCCCGTGGAGCTAATGCAGCTTCCGCTTTAAAAGCTGCCTCTTTTCCCGATGAATAATTGAGAAGCCATTCGGCGCGCTCGCTGGCCGGCACTAAAGGCCATTAGGAAATGCTCCAACACTTGGGGGTGAAAGATGCGAGCACTCTCCCATTGCCTGATCGGGAATAATTGATGTCATGTCTACCCTCTGACCTCCCAGTAGAGTCTCTTCACCTTGAGCCTCTGAGAGCTTCACTTCAGGCAGATGGGGCTACTTCCTCTCCCCACCCTCCTCTGAAGCTACTGGTTCAGCCTGAAAACGGACGGGGGGGGGGGGACTGTTGTCACAAAAATAAAAGATTGCTGGGTTTTCTTTTTCCTTGCCCAGGCCTGCATTTTGAATCCCAGAGGTGGCCAAAGCTGTTTTCTTTTTGCAGAGCTCCACTACATCTCCCTCTCCTATTACACTGCCATTATTATTATTATTATTATTATTATTATTATTATTATTAATCCCACCTTTCCTCCATGGACCTCAAGGGTGGAGTGCATGGTTCTCCCCTCCCTATTTTGTCCTCACAATAACCCTGCAAGGTAGGCCAAGCAGCCGACAGCCCCAAGGCAACTTGGGAAGCTTGAGTGGAGGATTTGAACCCTGGTCTCCCATGTGCTCCTCCGGCACTCTAACCACTACACCATGCTGCTGGCTCACAGGGGGAAACCGGGCCTTCGAAAGCGAGCCTCTCTGTGTGCTATTCTCTGCTTGTGAGAGCTGAGCCGAACTAGGGGCGCTTCTGGCTCTGCAGCCCCTTTCACAATGAATAGGGAGCGCAGGTGTCAAGGGTGCCTGTTGAAGGGGTCACACAGAGCCATCCCTTCCTTTTGGGAACCAACGCAGCCAGGCCAGGGGTTTGCAGCGCGGTGGCCTGGGTCAAGTGGGGAGGGGCTGCTGCGTGCCCCACGCTTTGCGGGCGTGGGGAGGGGGCCGCGCGGCATCCCTCCTCCCGCGCGCCTTTGGAAAGGTTAAGTCTCAGGCGGCGGCTGGTGCCTTTGTCGGTTGCGATTACGCACTCGAGCGCGCCTGCCGCCTGCCTCCCGCTCCTG
Organism: Podarcis filfolensis; assembly: GCF_964270895.1. Classification (NCBI taxonomy): domain Eukaryota; kingdom Metazoa; phylum Chordata; class Lepidosauria; order Squamata; family Lacertidae; genus Podarcis; species Podarcis filfolensis. The sequence goes on along the minus strand of NC_139605.1, from coordinate 96,537,987 downwards.
TTCAGCGAGTCTTGAAGGGAGGAACTGACAGATCTGGGTCTTTGGGTCTCCTCCGTCGCCCTGCAGGGCTAACCTAATTGGATTGCAGCCAAAGCCGCCCAGCCCCGCTTGCTCCTGGGATTGGAGGAGGGAGCCCGGCTCGCAGCCGAGGAGTCCTTTTGCAGAGGTGCTCGCAGCGCAGGGGTGGGGGGAGCTATGGCTGTGATCCTGCGGAGAAGTCCTGTCTCCCCGCACTCCAGTTGCAAAGGCGACAAGCAGAGCAGGAGCTTTAATGAAGCAAGCGGCCGTCTGACCATAAGCCTGTGAGTCCTATTCGCTGCCAGCCTGTGTCAAAACTGGAGAGAGTTGCTAACTGGGGCGTTCAGACGCAGCACTAACTGGGTTAATACTAGCAAAAGAACCCGGGACCCAGAAGAACCTGCTCTTCTGTGTACCCAAACCTCCCACCGGCCCCTGCCCTGTGAAGAGGCTCCCCAGTGTCCTAGAGAAAATGCCTGGGTCTCTGCTTCCATAGCATTTCTCCCTGTAAACTAATTAACTTGGAAGCTCTCGCCTGCTTGCAGCTCTGCTGCTGCCCCACCGATTCCTGCCCGCCTGCTTCTTCGCCGCCCCGTCGCAAAACACAGCCGAGGGGCTTCCGGGAGCGCGTGCGCCTCTGCCTTGCCTGCCTCTTGGATTTCCCAAGAGCCGCGCGCAAAGGCGGCCCTCATTTGGCCGGATAGCAGCTCCGTTGCTTAGAGTGCTGCGCTGAAGACGCCAAGCTTGCAGGTTCGATCCCTGTAAAGGACGGCTGCATATCCCTGCATTGCAGGGGGTTGGGCTAGGACTAGGTGATCCTCGGGTTCCCTTCCAACTCTCTGATTCAAAGCGCTGCGCTGGGAGCTGTGCGCCAACAGCGGCACTGGGTGCAGGCGGTTTGGGTGGCTGCCCTGCATGGGTGCTTCCAGCAGGGCAGGGTAAATTATGCTACCGCGATGCTGCCCTTCTTCTCCCGCAGGCGGAGCGGTTTCCCTGCAGGCAGCGCCGGTGCTGAGCCTGCAAAATAAAGAACCCACTTGGAGCCGGGAGGGAGGCTCTCGGCTGCTTAGCTGAGCACGGGAAGTCGCAGCACAGCCCATCATATATTTTAGCGTACATGCCGCACGTCTCATGTTCGCCGTCCCTGGATCTGATAACCTGGAAGGTGATCGGTGGGGCTTCCAGCCGAAGCCACTGCCGTCCAGCCGTTCCCGGCTCCAGTGCTCCGCCTTATGCTGCAGGTGGCAGCACGTTCATTGCGCACGGCTCTCTCTTCCTTGCTACCGTATCGGGAGAGGCGCTCCGCTCGCATCAGCACCACGAAAGCAAGCAGCAAAAAAATGCTGGAAGGAACCTGTTGAGCGTCAGAAGTTGAATTGCTCCTCCCCCTCCCCCCCACAGCTCCTGCAGCTATTTTTTAAAAGGCCTCCTTTCCAAGTCCCAGGACAGGTATGGGGAACCTGTGGCATGGCAGAGCTGTTGCTACCCACAGTGCAAACGCTCCTCTTGACCTCCCTGGCCTGCCATGGTCTCCAACAAGCCGGGGTTACTTATTGCTGTGGCACTACGGAAAAAAATATGGGCAAAAGCCACAGTGAGCAAATGGCTTTATCATACTGCATTTGGGCAGCGGGGGGGGCGCTATTATCTGCACACAACTTCCTCCTCCCAGTCTTCGCAGCACAATGCTAACCACGTTTGCTCTCACTTATGGGAGTTTTAGTGCTTAGGATGGCAGCCATACTTTGCAGAAAGCCGTCACAATCCTGCGTCACACTTTGGATCTCTCGCTCACTTGTCTTTATAGCTCTTCCGATTGTCCCTTAGGTGAACCGAAGCAAGCGGCTACCCGCGTGCCCATTTTGGTGTCACTAACTGAATGGGATAATGCTCCCTTGCCGCTTGCCAGCGAAGTTTGAGGGTTTTAGGCATAGAATTACAGAATTGTAGACCCCAATCTAGTCCGACCCTCTGCAGTGCAGGAACCATTTATTGCCTGACGTGGGGCTCAAACCCACGACCACGCTCTACCGACTGAGCTATCCCAGCATACTTTTATGCGCAAGATCCTGAGAACTATAGTTTTCCCCAAACAGCTGCAATTCCTAGCACCCTGGAAAAACTACAGTTCCCATGATTCTTATGCAGGAAGTCATCCGCTTCTAAGCCGAAGGTGTCCACGCAGCCACCTTTTAAATTATATGTTGGGGGTTTCAAAACATGTGAAGGGGGGGAACGGGGTGCGTAACAATACACGAGCCATGGTCCAGCTTAGCTCCATGCAAGCCTTAAAATGACTGTGGTTGCAAAACCTGCATTGTGTCCGGGGTGTCCATTTTTTCCTGTCAACCTCAACATATATATATGCTTTAGGACTTCTACGAGCCGGATCCGATGCATAGCTGTCAAGTGTCCCTTATTTGAAGGGACAGTCCCTTATTCCAGCGCCATGTCCCGCTGCTGTCCCTTATTGATGGATGTCCCTTAAATGTCCCTTAAATGATGTCCCTTAAATTTCAAAGGAAGCAGCTCCTCTCCCTCCCTCCCTGCCGGCCAGGGAGGAGGGAGGCTCCAACTGTGTTGCTTGGCTGTGTTGCTCACCCAATAAGAAGTCTAAGAACGACTGGGGGATGGAGCTTGCATGCTTTGTGTGTGGCTAGTTAATGCAAGCTGAGGGAGTTTTCAAATTCTGGACACCATTTTGTTGCACGTGCTGCTGCAAACTTTGCAGTGCAAAGCCAGACCGGGGAGCCATCTTAAGTTAAGGCTGCATAGGCCTTGTGGTGCATGTGATTCAGATTCTATTCAGTTGAACCTCTGGTTACAAAGTTGGTTGGACAGTGCTCTCGAAGCTACCAGCATGAGTTTAACCAGAATGCAGGAGGACAGGAAGACTGGAGGGCCTGGAACAGGTGAGGCTGCAGGTCCCTTATTTTGGCTGCTGGTCCCTTATTTTCAAGGCTGCTGGTCCCTTATTTTCAAATCTGTAAGTTGACAGCTATGATCTGATGTCTCCCTCGCAACAAAATTTAAAAATCGGAGTACAGTACTTATGTTAGACTCCCTTGGTATCTTGCCCAGCAGGAGACCAAGGAGTAAAACTCATCTTTCAACTCATGGAAATGCCATCAAGTGAAAAGGGCACGGAGACCCTCTCCGGATTACTGGAGATGCAGCAGCCACGGTGGAAACTGCCATTGTGGATAAAGGGCATTGCTGGGGGTGGGGGCGGTTCTTCGACCCCACTGGCTGAGCGACAGGCTTTTCCGAGTGGCCTGCAACGCGCACCTGCTGCCCCTAGGGGGAGTCGCCGCTTCTTTTTGCAGCTCCGCTGAAGCTGAACCAGTTAACCCGTCAATCGCCGTAACTCCAGTTTACTTCCGGGATCCACATTCAACATTTTAGCAGACCGGGTGGGGGGAAGGGGGGAGCAATGTGCCGGCGATCCTCTCTCCGCAGACCAGGAGCCAAGTCGCTCCTCCTCCCACGCGCCGCGCACCCAGGCAGTGCTAAAAAGAGACCTGAAACCGGCAGGGGACACGGCTGCAAGTTTGCCCGCGATCCTCCACCCTGCGCGCCCCTCTCCGACACGTTGCACCAGCTGCGCCCCGCTTTGCTGCAGATGACTGGTTTCATGCCGCCACGAAATCCAGCAGCAGCAATCCCTGCAAGTGCGCTTAAAAGAGGCGGGGACAGCCCAGTGAATAAAATGCAATTATTATTAATATTATTATTATTCGTTTTTTAAAGCGTGCGGCCCGATCCTACTCATGCGTCGGCAGTAATTGCCGCTGAGTGCAACGGGGATTCACTTCCATATAAGTACAGGCCTTGTGCCTCGTCAGGCTTCGCCGGGTCTGTTTCAGATTTGCACATGCTATGATTTTTCTGAACAGGAAGCGCAAGGGCTGGTTTGATTCGCCGCTCACGGTGAGTAAACGCCCTCGTTGGTATTGTCACTATTTTCTCCTTATATGGCGCTGTCCGAGCTGGTTCCATTTCCCTTTCCTACAGAGATCGCCCTGGAGTTGCCTTTATATGGGCTGTGGCCAGCTGGGCCAATGAGGAGAGCCCTTCTGTCTGCTGTGCAAGGATTTCCCCTTCTGAGTACTGTATAGGATCCTGGAAATCGGGAGGCAGGGAGGCGGTGGGGGCCGCGGGGCGCCAGATATTGCAACTCTCCTTGTCCCTAACCATTTATCATACTGTCTGGTTGAATAGAGTTGGAGTCCTAGCCCATGGGCATAGCCGGGGGGGGGGCAGCTGTCCCTCCCAATCAAGTAAATAAATAAAAATACTTAACTAAAAGCAGAAATAATCAGAATATTTGAACTGGAGGTCACTTCAGTGTGTCTAGCAACACAACTGGCAGCCCAACTGAGTCATAGGCAGAGCCAGACAGAGGATGATGACAGTAGGGTGTCCTGACCCCCCCCCCCAACATAAATCCTGGCTATGCCCATGCCCTAGCCCAGGCATCCCCAAATTCGGCCCGCCAGCTGCTTTGGGACTACAACTCCCATCATCCCTAGCTAACAAGAGCAGTGGTCAGGGATGATGGGAGTTGTAGTCCCAAAACAGCTGGAGGGCCAAGTTTGGGGGTGCCTGCCCTAGCCAGTGGCCACATCTGGAGGGCCACAGAATGCCCCTTTCCCTGTTTAGATGAAGCCACCTCCCGGGGGAGGTTCACTAATACACAACAGGGAAGAGCAGTAGCGGAGTCCCGCTCCCCAAAGTGTGTGAAAACAGTGCATTTAGGGAGGCACAGGTTATCGGCATTTTATTCTGGCTGCCCAGTTGTATTACTCCGTAATGTTGATGCACGCCTCAGGTAGCTTATCAGGCTTCTGCGCATGCCCCTTTCCCCACCCCAAAGGCCTGCAAATGGGGGGGGCACCTGGGAGAGAAGTGGCGGCAGTGGGATTCACATGGAATGGCTATGGAGTGACAGGCCCCATCATTTAGTGCAGCGGTCAGCAAACTTTTTCAGCAGGGGGATGGTCCACTGTCCCTCAGACCTTGTGGGGGGCCGGGCTATATGGAATGATGCAAGAGGTGGAATGATGCAAGAGCACCATGAGTCCCAGTGGCTGCTTACTTGTGTCTTGCGAGGGGCCAGGGCTGGCGGTGGGACGATGAGCGGCGAGCGAAAGGACTCCAAAGAGGGGCTGCTTTAAATGGCGGCCGCTCGAGTGCTGCTGCTGCTGCTGCTGCTGCTGCTGCTGCTGGCACCAACAAAGCCCAGCCCCCTTCCTCCTCTAGGCAGGGCGGGGAGAACCCAGGAGGAGGGAGGGAGGAGGCGGTGGCGCCGTGGGAGGGAGAGGGAAAGAACACACGCACTGGCGATCCATGCGACAATTCCTGGACAGTCCACGGGCCAGATCCAGAAGGCAATTGGGCCTGATCCGGCCCACGGACCTTAGTTTGCCTACCCATGATTTAGTGTTTGGGAGCAGGGAGGGAGCCAGAAGTCCCCTGGCTCCCTGAGGCTTTTCGTTCCTGAGGGGGAGGCTCAGGCTGCATGGGCTGTTTCTTCTAATTGGCGAAAGGTTAAGGACCTGTGGTTCCTCATCCCATCATGGGACGGATGGATGCTAGAAAACAAAGCAGCAAAGCCACCCCTCTGCCTAGGGTGCTCACTAGCTGCTGCTAGGAATAGATGCTGCTATGCCTTTTAGACATTCAGCTGCCGTGCTTGGGTGACCGGTGCAGCTGTGAACCAGGTGCGAAGGCCTTTCCGCAGGATACTGCCACGCGCTTTTGGGGAAACAAAGTTAATACCACTCCAGCACCACCTAGACGCAGCAGTGCTTCTGAAGAGAGCAGGGTTAGAACAGGATGCCAAATACAGTCGTACCTTGGAAGTCAAACGGAAACCATTCCGGAAGTCCGTTCAACTTCCAAGATGTTCAGAAACCAAACTGCAGCTTCTGATTGGCTGCAGGAAGCTCCTGCAGCCAATCAGAAGCCGTGGAAGCCGCACCAGACATTCGGGTTCCAAAAGAGCCTTCGCAAACTGGAACAATCACTTCTGGGTTTGCGGTGCTTAGGAGCCAAAACGTCTGAGTTCCAGGGCGTTCGGGATCCAAGGTAGGACTGTCCATAAGTCACACAGAAGCCAACTCTTAAGGTCCCAATAAAATATTTGAGGGGGCTGGGCCCCCACAAAGTTGATGGGCATTCCCATTCAAATAGTGTGTGTGCACTGTGTCATGCGATTGATTATGTGGGGCGGGGCTTACTTGGGCTTACCCCTCAATATTTTAAGTTGGCACCCTTGGTAAATCACCTGTGGCTTGGGAAGCTATGACTTCTACTCTTCCTCCAGCATGGAAACATCTATATATCTCTCTGAATTTTATTTTTAAATATAATATGGTGGGGATGCCATCTCTCCTATGAAAACTTCCTGCCTCCCACTGGAACTAGATGGGGGCTCATCGGTGTAGCCGGGGGTGGCAGCTGCCCCCCAAATCAAGTAAAGAAATAAATAAAACTAACTGACCAATTGTGTCACACATAACTCGGTCCTGTCCCCTACACACATAAAGCCTGCCCCCCTAAAATAAATCCTGGCCATGCCCAGGTCAGGGCTAGCACCTTCTTAATACTAAGAGGAGGGAAATCCACAAGGGATATAGATTTTGAAAATGGGCAGAAGTGGGAGGGGGGTTGAGTGAACTTTTTAAGAAAATCCTTTCCAGCAAGATTTTCACAGGCCTTTTACTTGTTCGACCCCATTGTCCTCCTCAAGCAGGGCCTCCTTTCCTGGCATTTCGCTGTGTATCAGGTGGCGATGAGGGAAGTTGTCTATGGAAAGGAGCTCCTAGCCAGCCGCCATATGCAGCTGTTGGAACAGGAAGCTCTATATAGAGGCAGCTTCCTTCCTCTTTAGGTTATTTGTGGAAGGTGTGCAGCATGTGCAAGATGGGGAGGCCCTTGAACAGAGCAGCAGGGCAACGGAGGCATTTTTGGAGGCCACTTGGAGCTTAGGACTTGCGCAAATGACTTAGAGGGGTGGTCATACCGTAGACTTTATCATATCACAGAATTGGAAGGGACCACAATTGTCATCTAGTCCAACACAATGCAATTCGGGAATCTTTTGCCCAACGTGGGGTTCAAACCCACAACCCTGAGATTAAGGGTCTCGTGTTCCCGGGCCTGGGATTCTCAGCTGTCATACGAAGACCTCTGCTAGTCTAACTACGGTTCCTCTTCCTCCAGATCTTTGCATCCTTTAGAGACCAGCTCTGTCTTCCCCCTCCTCTTGGAATGTTACCCAAAACGGCCCATTGTCTGTGGCTAGACCACCCCATGGAAGATGTTCCAGCCCTGCCAAGACCCTCCCGACTGCCTTGACTTCTAAATGGCACTCAGCTTCCATCTCTGCACATGCAGCCGCTGGGGCCCACAGCCACTGCTCCCCCCCACCCAAAACCCCCCTCAAGATACAGTTTTTGTTCCAGAGTTGTAGGTGAAGCGAGTATTAGAACTAGAGCTCTTGCTAAAAAGGGAAGAAAAAATTGGGGAGAGTGGGATCTGAGGAGCTGCAGGTCATCCATTGGACAGAGAAAGGATATGGGGAGACGGTTTCCTCCTTCTTGAAGGACACCTGCTTGGTATGCAGAAGGGCCCAGGTTCAGTCCTCGGCATCTGCATGTAGTGCTGGGAATTTCCACTGCCTGAAACCCTGCAGCATTCTACCAGTCAGCGTGGACAATATTGAACTAGATGTACCAATGATTCTGGCTCAGTACAAAGGCCGCTGCTTTCTATCTTCTACTGCTCTCCTAATTTAGAGGGAGTGGGGAGAAAAGGGCTTCCAACTTCCATTACTTCCCCAAAGATGGGGATTGTGCCCTGTGAGCATCTCCAACTAACCCTTTCCTTTTGCCCCTTTTGCCCGTGAATCCTTCACGCTAAGCTACAGCGAGCAGAGCACGCAAAGTTGGAGCTTCCCACATTTCACAAGGCCCTCTGAAACCTGCAACTTGTCGTCTTCTGTTTCAGGTGCGGAGCATGGGAAAGGGAAGACAGCCACAGGCAATGTTGCGCTGGTTCTGAAACATAGCCTCTATCACTTTAATCCTGGGTACATCAGTGTCGCACCCTCCCGGGAGCTGTGCATTAGGGTGCTGCTTCTAAGGTTAGACAGATTAAGACTATGGGAAATAGGGCAAGAGGTCCCCACCCCTCCTTCCCAGCAAGGTCCTTTTCCACGGAGGAAGATGGGGGTATATTACCGTGCCTCTGGAGTCCAGGTGGGAACACTCAACTTTCCCCTCCCCGCCAAATACCCCACCTCTGTGTCCGCTCTGAGCTGGCTCGGCTACCGTGGCGGAAGCTAGAGCATCTACGGTGCTACTCAGCAAGTGGCACGGCGTCAGTACTCCCAGAGGGTGGCCCGGTGCAGGGTGTCGGCATCGGCGCGCAGGGTCCCGGCTTGGTCGCCGCGGAGGTATTTGCCGTTCTTCCCTTTGATGGCCACCCGGCTGCACTCGCGGAACTCAAAGTAGAAATCCTCCGACATCTCGCCGTCGCTGCAGACGGTGCCGTTGGTGGCCACATACCAGAACTTGCCACCGAGGCCTAGGAGCATTGAAGGAGCAGGTGTCAGTGGGAAATAATAATAATAATAATAATAATAATAATAATAATAATAATAATAGTAATAGTAATTTAGTTATAGCCTGCCCTTCCCAACCGAAGCCGGGCTCAGAGCAGCTAACAACAGTAAAATGATAAAGGTAAAGGTAAAGGGACCCCTGACCATTAGGTCCAGTCATGGCCAACTCTGGGGTTGCGGCGCTCATCTCTCTTTATTGGCTGAGGGAGCCGGCGTACAGCTTCCAGGTCATGTGGCCAGCATGACTAAGCCACTTCTGGTGAACCAGAGCAGCACACGGAAACGCCGTTTACCTTCCCGCCGGAGCAGTACCTATTTATCTACTTGCACTTTGACGTGCTTTCGAACTGCTAGGTTGGCAGGAGCAGGGACCGAGCAACGGGAGCTCACCGCGTTGCGGGGATTCGAACCACCGACCTTTTGATCGGCAAGTCCTAGGCTCTGTTGTTTAACCCACAGCGCCACCTGCGTCCCAGTAAAAGGATACAACATTCTAAAATCATTTCATTATAAAATCAGTTCAAATCAGAGTAATGGCAACCATTGGGCTAGAGTTCTGTGAAGATTGCCAAAGGAGGGGGTCAGGTTGTGCCCTGGCCAAAGGCCAGGCGGAACAGCTCTGTCTTGCAGGCCCTGCAGAAAGATGTCAAGCCCCGCAGGGCCCTAGTCTCTTGTGACAGAGCATTTCACCAGATCGGGGCCACAGCCGAAAAAGCCCTGGCTCTGGTTGAGGCCAGCCTAACCTCTCTGTGGCCCGGGACCTCCAAGATGTTTTTGTTTGAAGACCGTAAGGTCCTCCGTGGGACATACCAGGAGAGGCGGTCCCGTAGGTACGAGGGTCCTAGGCCGTATAGGGCTTTAAAGGTTAAAACCTTGCATGTAATCGAGCGCATAGAGGCACCACCACCTCCCTCCCTCTCTTAAAGGTGCATGGGATTGACGTTTGTGGCAGGTAGTGATCCGTTTGGGGGAGAAATCTGAAGTTCTAGGAAAGAAAGGATCGAACAGGGATGTGGAGCATGTGGCCTTGCTGTTGTATCTGGGCTCCCAGTGCCCATCATCCCTTGGCCACAGGTTCCTTAAAAGAGCTGCTGAGTCCTAACTGGTCCAGTCATCCACACACACACACATGACTGAGACCACAGCAAAGAACTGGCGGAACCTTATAAAGCTGCCAAGCTGGGCTACAGGGGAAGTCCAAGCAAATACGGTGAAAAAGCAGGGTCGTTGGCACTTAGATTTGTAGCAGGGGGGCTCTTCCAGTTGCAAACGTGGCCACCTCCCAGGTCCACATGGAGGCAGTCCCACATTGCTGACTACTTGTGAGGCTCCCCGTGTGTCTACAATCCCGAATCGCAGCACGATAAAAGGTCGTAAGCGCTTTTATTAATTTTGAGAAGGTTCTAGGCACTTTAGGGAAAAAAGTAAATTCCGAGGGCCCACCTCTTTGCTGTTCTGTTGTCCTCCCCAGAGAAGGCATCTGAGTGGCTGGGCTTGCTGCCACTCTTCTTCCACTCAGTGGAATTTTACTGTTAGGGAAACACCACAGCTGCAGCTTCAAGTACTAGCCATAACACTTTCTAGAGTGTGGCTGCTTGTCATCAATGGCCAGCTACCATTGAGGGATGAGAGGGCTGCAAAATCCCCAGACTTTTGCCTAGCAGTCTATTGCTTGACAGTGCCACTGCCCAATCCTCATTGGCTGTTTTTCACCTCCTGCACCCGCATAAATATATATTCATTGGGTACTCCTGCAAACCTTGGGGTTCCCCCCCCATGCCTGATGATACTTTTCTGGCCTCACACCCAGAGCTTGTTATAGGATGGAATTGGCAATGGGTTCTAATGGTGAGGTTAAAGTTCTCCAAATGGTAGGAACTGCTTTGCACAAATAGCTTACTGTGGTAGTGCATGGGGGGATGTGACTTTGCAGTCATTTGGAACATAGGAACCTGCCTTATACAGAGATAGAGTGTTGGGTCCACCTACCTCATTATTGTCTACACTGGCTGGCAGAGGCTCTCCAGGATTTTAGGTGGAAGTTGGAGGGGCTGCATTCACAGCTGGGAAACAAATGTTCTCGTAGCATCCCTCCGACATATGGTCCAAAATTATTTCACTGTGGGATGAGCTCCCTCCCCAGCTCCCAGTTTGCAGCCAGTTAGTTAGTTACCTTTGATCTGGTAAGCGCCGTCGTTGAAGATGATCTGGAAGACATCATAGACGGAACGGTTGGCGTCTAGCAAGTTGGAGTTGCGGTGGTAGCACACGAAGCCATGAGCCCCGCGAAGGACCAGGATGGGCCGGTTGATCAGCTTGAGAACAAATTCCTCATCCTCCCCTGTAGTCAGATAACTGTAGGTCAGTGAGTTCGGAAGCTAATGTGACTGTGATGAGCTAGGGATCCAAAATGTGCATTTGTGAATACATTTGCATCAGACTTCAGCCCGAGTGAGTCCAGGATTGCTCTCCCAGCCACATACGTGCTTTCAGTAGCCTGAATTTGCAGATTTCCAGCTAACGTTTTTGCTTTTCAGTAGGAGTTCTGTAAGCAGGATCAGTCCGCTTTCAATTCCCCCTTCTAGTTAAGTTTCTGAGGTTACAACTGGGCTTCATCCTACTTCTGCGAGCTCCTTGCCATTATTGATCCTAAGAGTTGCAAATGCGGAAGAATCCTGGACAAACTATGTCATTGATTACTCGTTATTTTGAAACTGCTCTGGCATCACCTTAGTGCTCTCCTCCTGCTTTGGCATACTGAATTGGCATCTGCAGCTAAAGCCAGAGTCCGACCGGAGTGGGCTTCCTGCTATTGGGCTCATCTCAGGTGCACCTGGAAGCCATCCAGCTTTAAGCCGCACTAAACAGCTGTGTCACTTTCAATAGGACTTTGGTGGTCTTTTCTGACACCTGGTAATAGCCACCTGCTCTCCTGACTTGCAAGGTGTGCCTGAGGACCTTACAGCTGCTTAGGACAAGACCATACTTGTTGGCCTACTGCTGCTCCCTCCCCACTTCCAGTCAAGTAACTTCCAGTTTCAATCTTGGTTGGCCTGTGCTCTAGCAAAAGTGACTTCCTCCCAGCTGCCCTGTAAACTCTTCGTTTCATTTGTTCTCAATATAGCCTCCTCTGGAACTGCTCAATATCTACGCAGCCTTTTCTCTGCTCTCAGCTTCTGACTGTCCCAGCCACAAAGACCCAGCTATACTTGTAATATATTCCGTTGGCTCATTCATTGTGATCTTGCCCCACAATGTTCCAGTTTCCATATAACACAGATTTAGGTACTCTCCTGATGCCCATCGAGCATGATTTTGGCTCGCCTACCTCTTCCAGCCACCATTCTCAATAAGGAAGCTGCAGCAAATGGCGGAAGACGAGCAGCTTTATTGACAACACACAGACTGTGGTCCTTGGTTTATCAGGTTTAAAGGTAAAGGACCTCTGACAGTTAAGTCTAGTCGTGGACAACTCTGGGGTTGTGGCGCTCATCTCGCTTTACTGGCCGAGGGAGCCGACGTTGGTCTGCAGACAGTTTTTCTGGGTCATGTGGCCAGCATGACTAAGCCGCTTCTGGCGAACTAGAGGAGCACACAGAAACACCGTTTACCTTCCCACCAGAGCGGTACCTATTTATCTACTTGCACTTTGACGTGCTTTTGAACTGCTAGGTTGGCAGGAGCAGGGACGGAACAATGGGAGCTCACCCCGTTGCGGGGATTCAAACCGCCGACCTTCTGTCCTAGGCTCTGTGGTTTAACCCACAGCACCACCCGCGTCCCTATCAGGTTTAGGCCCCCGTAATTGAGGCAATGGCAAAACCCACCCCCAGCACCCCACTGTAAGACTCACCCACTGCATCACTGACAGCTGCCAGTTGTCCATTCTTCTTGGTGCAGATATATTTGCCATTGCGAGCTTTGAGGGCTACCCGGCGTCCACGCCACTCCATATCAAACATGGTGCTAGCAGATCTGGGGGAACAAAGCAAGGGGGGGGGGAGAGCACTGGTCAGATCGTGAATGATCATTTTGCTCTTTCTTCCCTTTTGTGTATTTAACATACAGAGAGTGCAGCCCTACACACACTTGCATGGGCGTAGGTCTTGCTGAAATCAACAGGGTTTTGTGCACAGGACACCACATTGTGTAGCAGGTGCAATAAATTGCCACTCTCCCCCATTAGGTTGCTGGCGGGGGCAGGGGGCGGGAAGGAATACCTGGGGGGAAATGGGGAGTGGTTCCTTGACTGGAAGAACTTGTAAGCCTGGTTCTGGTAATTCCTAAGCTAAGAATACGCTGAGAGGCACCCTGCTCCATCATTCGCAGTGTGTGACTGCCTGGTGAATCTCAGGGTTCTAATAAAGACCAAAACAGATCCCACAAGTCTGTCCACCTGAAGTTTAAAATCTGCAGATAATTCTGAGCTAGATGGACCAATAGTCTGGCTCAGTGCAAAGCAACTTCCTAGGTTCCCCTAATTGCTTGAAGTTACTGACAATGGCAGTCCTCTCTCCCTCTCTCTCTTACATTCCACTTCTGTCGCTAAAGGTGCTGCTATAGGAGTAAAGGACACACAGCAAATTACCCTGGGCAAGTGCACCAGGGCTGAGGACGCCTGCTTTGTCTGTGACCATCTAGTTCTTCAACTGGTGAGTTGGGTCCCACTGACTAGTGGCTTGCGCAGCCAACCTAAGATGGGTCACAACCACTGTACAGATGTACTATCAAAAATTCAGTAGTGAGCTATATATCCTATTTTGCAGTATTATTTGTTTCTTATAAGTGTGTTTCAAAAAACTCAGCAGTGAATCCCAAACTCCGTGTTCGAGCTGACAGTGGGTCCCAGGTCTGGAAAAAGCTTGCAAACATCCTAATTTAGCCCGGTTATGTATGCACACTTTTGCCTGAGACTCGCTAGCTACCCTTGGGAGATGCTGCTCTGCTGCCTTCCCAGTTGGTATCAATGTTGGTGCCGTACTGAACATTATCCTGAATTATCCTGCCTTCTCTGAATGGCTTTGCTGTTCACTTCCAGGTCCCTGATTCTCAAACATATGTGCAAATTATTGTATGTCTGCAATGCTGTGCCCAAACCATGCTTTTCCTTTCCAGACACACAAAAGGAAGCGTTGATGGACATTCGTTTAGGCAACTGTATTTGCCTCAAGTCCTGCTTGGGGGCAAACCAGAGTCACTGGCTTGCTGCTGTGAAAAATGGGCTGCAGGAACAGATAGCCCACTGATCTGACTCGGTAGAGGTCTTCTATGTGCTTATGCACCCATCACTCCTTCCCAGAATCCCTGTTCTAAGTCTTGCATCCATTCTCTCCATGCCCTGGCTCTCCTTCTGTTATGTCTAGCCAAAACTGCCATCAGACTTCCAAGGCCCCAAATGCTCTAGGGCCCCAATAGTGACATGAGGACATAACCTAACTCACACTTCTGTGGCTGTGGCCTGAACTCCCCCATGCGACACCAAGGTCCAGTAGTTGCCCGTGTTGGAATGGAAGATGCACTTCTTGGTTTCTTTATCAATCTGTATCTGGAAGGTTTCGTGGTGTGTCTCTTCATCCTGATTGGCCGAGACGTTGACACCTAGTAGAAAGAAAGGACATCGTTTCATATTGTTTAGATCCATCGTGCTCCACTGTCAGGCATGAGACCAGATACGAAAACCTGTGAGAAGGGTTCAAGCAGAGGTCCATCTTAGAATCGTAGAATTGTAAAGTTGGAAGGGAACCTGAGGATCATACAGTCCAACCCCCTGCAATATGCAGCTGTCCCATGTGGGGATCGAACCTGCAATCTTGGTGTTATCAACACCACACTCTAACCAAACTGAACTATCTAGTTGAAGGCGTTCCTTCAGACACACAAAAGAGAGATGGAGAAGGTGTAACTAATTGTCGGGGGGGGGGAATAAAAAGTAAATATATGGTTCATTAATTACGGACAGCCCCATAAAATGTGAGTAACAACCAACAGTAAATTCTGAAATATGAACAACAGAAAAACAACAACCCTCTTCCTATATTTTTGCCTTAAGGGTTGCGCTAAATGTGATTGTGTTTACAAAAATAGCAATTACATGAATTAAAAACAAAAACCCAAGTAAATAGGTGTGGGTGGTTGATCCAGATCAAGACCACAGCAATGGGCAATAGGTTAAATCCCTATCCCTCCCACCAGAGTCACATTTGAGATTGAGGGCCTTATACATAGGAGCCGTCTCCTAGGGACCAAGGAGGCTTTGCCCCCCCCCCCAATAAAATACTTGAGGAGGCCAGCCCCCCCCCAAAAAAGTTGATGGGCATTGCCATTCAAATGGTATGTGTGCACCGCATCATGTAATTGATTATGTGGGGCAGGACTTACCTGGGCCCACCCCCCAATATTTTATTCAAGTTGGCACCCCTGCACCTATACCTACTACTTATGCAGAGGTGGGGGGAGAAGTTCACACAATTGCTGCTTGAATGTTTAGTTTGGGGCCCCTTGCCTCTAACTTGCCTCTGCCTCTCCATCCTCTGTGCCTTGTGGTGCTGCTGTTGGTCATCACATCCTTGCTAGCATTCCATAAGGCTTAGGGCACTACACAGATAGCAGGGCTTTATCTCATTCACCCCCACAAAAGCCCTGAGATGTGTGTGACTCACTTTCATTCCATTGTGATGGGGATCTGCAGTAGAGATATAATTATTTTCTCTAAGCCACTGGGTTAAGTCCACGACAAAAGCTAAACTTTTATCCAGGTCCAACATCCTATATGCTCATAGCAAATTCATTCTCCAAGTGACAGTGCTTATGCAGCCAAAATTCATAAGAGGAAGGAATCGGGAATAGGCTTGAGGAATCCCGAAGTTTGCAGAAATACAAATTAAGGAGGGGAGGGAAAGAACCTCAAACAATCTAATCAGGGCTGAGCATGCTCAGTTGCCATAGAATGCTGAGTATTTGTTTAGGGATGGGGAAACTGAAAACTGGGAGAGGATGGAACAGAATATCCTGGGAAAGGGTATGGCTGGCTGGAACACTGAACAGGAGCACTCCACGTCGCCGTACTTTGTTGTAGGTCCCTGGTTCTGTCTACTGGACAATGCCAAATAGAAGACAGGCGTGTAGTTTTCAAGTGCCTCTCACTGATTTGATTGTCATAGTTGGCACTTGGATTTGTCTCCTGATTGGCTAGAAACCAATTGGACATGTCATTATCTAGTTCTTAACATTTTGTTGGCAAGCATGGGCAGGAAACCACCCAAGAAAACACTCCACTGTTCTCTGGTCAGCTCTAGCCAGCTCGGGCCTGAGCCCTGTCTACACCACCTCAAATGCAGCCTCCCTACGAAGTGCCTATTTTTTTTTTATTTATTAGCCATAGGTGTGTGATTCACAGAACTTGCTTAGTCAATTCCCCATGAAGCTCACTGCTGGCAGTCAGATCACCAAAGAGTGACTGCAGGCGATTGATTAACATCTCTCAATCTCTCTCTTGCAACCTTCCT
The DNA here is from genome assembly GCF_964270895.1 of Podarcis filfolensis. Classification (NCBI taxonomy): domain Eukaryota; kingdom Metazoa; phylum Chordata; class Lepidosauria; order Squamata; family Lacertidae; genus Podarcis; species Podarcis filfolensis. The sequence goes on along the minus strand of NC_139605.1, from coordinate 96,521,835 downwards.
CCCCACCCCGACCTCATGGATTACTCTTCCCCCTCCCCCTCTCTGAAACTAAATGTGATCTGCAATGTTTTAAAGCTCCAGTTGGGAAGCTCCAATTATATTTTTTCCCCCAGAACAGCAGTATTGTAGTGGGAAAATTCCCCAAAGCTCTGATCAAAACCATAGCTTCCATAGCTGCTTCAAAGTAAAAGCCGAAACAAGAGACTCCTGAATCGGTTTCAGCTTTCCTATGCATGCAATGTACATTCACATACTCTGCAAGCCTATTCTTGACCTGTTCGTTCTTTCTTTTTTTTAAGTCCTTGTTCATCTGGCTATAGTGCCACAGTCAGGCTGGCTGAGGTGTTAATGCCATTCCTCAACCTGCCCTGATTATTTCCGGGAGGCCATTTCAGCCTGGGACCAGAGATTTAGCAGATCTGTGATCTTTGTCAAAAAAATAAATGGCCTAATGCGAGTGCTAGGCTTTGCTGTCAGCTGATTCACCCAGGACTGGTTTTGTCCTCCTACCAGATTTGTGACGTAATTTATGATTCCAACAAGAAGCAAGTTAGAGGAACTTATCTCTTTAGTATCCCATGTGCCTATTGTTTTAAACATATGAGGAGCCCAAGGAAATCAGAGGGAAAGAACTAAGTAGCACATACCACAATCTCCGAAGTAAATCAATTGCCATAAAGCTGACAAACCAATGAGCTAACATTAACAAATTTATTAAAATCAAAGGGGTGGGGGAATCTTCAACGATAAATCAAACATTTCCTGGCTTTGTCTGTAGCAAAAGGATAGATGATGTCATTTCTCCAAAGATGGCATACATACATTGATTTCCTCACAGCAGTGACACTGTAAGGAAGATAATGTTAACAGCGGGAGAACTAAGGCCAGGGCTATGCATATGCACCAGCAACAATGCTGGATTGGGTCTGCCGATGCAACCACACAGTCCAAGCCTTGCCTGGTTCCTGACCTCACCTTCTCAGTATGCAGAGCTGATGCTACTGTTGGCTAGTTATTGTTGTGGCTTCACCCCACCAGACACTATGCTTCTAAGATACAGATACTGGCCCAAGGTCACCCAGTGAGTTCCATGCAGAGCCGGGGAAATAGCAGCCTAAAAAATATATATATATGAGGGCCAAAAGTGTTATGAACCTAATGGTTCATCCAACCCTGGTTTTCTTTCCACCAGCCCCTTCAGCCACCACACTTGCAACGTTAGCATGACGGCTCAGCACTCACCAGGGTTAGGGATCCTCCTGGCATGGTAAAAGTATACAATACAGGTAAGGCTAAACTGGTTTAAATGAGAAGCCACATGGGTAAGTCTTCTCCCTTGCCTGGCATTTAATCAGCTCTTACCTCTGCAACACAGGTCTTTTCAAGTGGATTGTATGATCCACCATAACCAGCTCCTCAGGAGCACACACAGCTGACCAGTGGTTCACTCCTCTCTCTCTCTCTCTCCTTCCAAATTCCTAGGAATTTTGGTGGGCTACTAAATATCCCCCCACACACAGATCAAAGCACATAACTCGTATTTTAATAACTTTTTTCATTCAGCACCAGTATCATAATCAAAACCAGCACCTTATTATGAAAATCTCTGGCTGCAAGTTAGGCCACTGAGGAATAACTCTTTTAATTTGTTCATTTCTAGAAAAAAGAAATAGACTGTGTTAGTCCCTATTATGAAAACCATGGGCCCTCAGCAAAAGCCTTGTTTACCTGCTTGACAATCTGACCCTGGTGAAAAAACTGTCATTAGTAAAAATAACTAAATCATGTGCAGGACCATGAATAAACCCATACCCTCCAACATTTCTCTGATGAAAATAGGGATGTCTCATTCCATAATGATAATTTTACTATTTATACCCCATACATCCTACTGGGTTGCCCCAGCCACTCTGGGCAGCTACCAACATATATAGAAACATAATAAAACATTAAACATAAAAAACTTCCCTATACAGGATTGCCTTCAGACGGCATGAGGGTTGGATAACTCCATGCTCTCCAACATTTCTCCAATGAAAATAGGGACATCCTAAGGAAAAGTGGGACATTCTGGGATCAAATCAGAAACTGGGACGGCTTCTCTAAATTGGGGATGTCCTTGGAAAATAGGGACACTTGGAGAGTCTGTAAACCCTTTTCCGTGGACCGCCTAAATGGAGCTTGCAGACCACCAGCGGTCCATGGATCACAGTTTGAAAACCTCACAGTTTGACAATTATATTTTCTCCTGATTGCCTTGGTAGTGTTGCCTTGGGGAAGGGAAAAGTCATGATTACTCATTGTGTGTGTGTGTGTGTCTACCAATATGACACACAGAGAGTCAAAGATAACTTGTACGTATGTGATGATTGTGGGATCCACAATCTTATCACTTTTTAAAACGAATGTCACTCACATAGAGACAGGAAGATGGGATTTCCCAGGGCCAGCCTCACCATAAGGCACTCTGAGGTGGCCGCCTCAGACATCAAATGCTGAGGGAGCAAAACTGTGTGCCATGTGACATACCCAGTGAGTATCCCCTAGACTAGCTTGCTGCTTTCAAGTGCAGTAGAGGCCTCTGCCCCTGAGTTGAAGCAGGATTCAAATGCCCGTCTATTCAGCTTTTACACACAATCAGCTTTCGTACACAGAAGGGGGTAGCACTGTCTCATCCTTCGCCGCAGGCAGAAAAACATATTGGACTGGTCATAACAACTTCCTTGGAATCCTCTGCCTGAGTCAGTTTTGATGCTTCGCATTGTTGCTGTCTGCAGGGTTTCATTTACCAACAGACTCCACAGCCAACCTTAGTGGGCAAGCTACATTTTCTCGATGCATCCGATAAGCACCAGCCATGGTCAAGTCCACTCACTGTATAGCCTTCTCCATCCTGATGCTCTCCAAATGCTTGGGAGTACATCTTCCATAATCACCAGCCAGCACGGCCAATGGTCAGGGATGATGGGAGCTGTAGTCCAACAACATCTGGTAGGGTTCCGGATTGGGGAAGGATGGTGTTGTGGACCCCTCCAGGCAAACTACTTTTGATTAGATTCCTCAGTGCAAGGAACCATATACCTGGAGGGAAGGTATTCACCAGAATCTCCACACAAACTCTTGTCAAACAGGTTACAATTGACAAGGAAGTTGGCTAACCCTCCAAGCTGAAGGGGCATTAACGATCCCTGCTAAAATTATGCCCACCTCACTGAGCCATAGGCACCCCCTTCTCACACTCCTGCGTTGCTAGCAAATCCTCCAACAATCACTTTAATTATCCTCATTAATCTGATTGCTGTTGTTTCCATCTGGCTGACACACAAGCCCCCTATTAATAACTTGCCAGCCAATGTCACCAGCTCCTAAGTGGCTTGGAACAGGCAAAGGAGGTCTGTGAGCCTCTGTGTTGGCTGTTGCTCATTGCCAACAAAGCAAGTCTCTTGCCAACATACTGATATCTCTGGCATCCCACCATCCCAATGGGTATGACCAGACCTGGCAAAAATGCAGAGGGAAGGCTGTGGCTAGTATCTATAGGGCCAAGCGGGATGAGATTGTAATAGTTTGACAATATAATATTAACCCTAGCAGAAGAGACTAGCTTCTGGGCCTGTCAGACACATCCAAGCTCTTCCCTCCGGAGGGCAGTGATAAACATTGCTGGGTTTCATCAGCATAAGACAGGTTATGACTGAACTTAAATGTGGGATAATCCTATTCAAAGAGATGAAGTGGCTGGTTGGAACAGCTGGCGGGGGGAGACTGGGGCAAAGGGGATTGGAGGCTGGGATTAAGGAGATACAGAGGGAACCATTTAGGAATTCGCAAGCACATCCTGTGGGTAGCTTCAAATCATTCAAGTTGAAGAGCCAGTGCAGACCAAAGTGCAGTTGATTAATCCCCGTAAGTAGCTGCTCTTGTAATTGGCCTACTCATATGAGCAGCAAAGCTTCTGAAACGGGGACACAACACAACAATAAACCCAACCCCCTCTGTATAATCTATGGAGGTTAGCCACTACGACAAGGACCCATATGTTGGTTCTGCAAGTACAGGAGTTTTGTTTTGTTTTTAATTGAACATATTAGAGTTTCTGAAATAAGTGGTCACTGACGGTGACAATAGATTAAAAACAAAACACCAATATGCTGAAGAAGAGTTGAATGCTGCAGCAGCCTACTAGGGGAGTTGCCAATTAATTAAAAAAAAATCACAAAACAGCAGAGAAGAATTGGCCTCACTCATCACCAGCAACGTCATGGTCCCTATCCAGTAGGTATCTGCAAGACGATACCTGCTTGATCAATGCAAGAGACTACCTGGTCCGACCTTTCGTTGCCCACAGCGGCCAGTCAGATGCTTCTAGGAAGTCCGCAAGCAGACTATGAAGAAAACAACCTCTGCCACTTGTTTCTCACTCCCCAGACAGTCCAGACCAACTAGTATCAGTGGCAGCCACTTTGGTGGGGCAGAATCGACACAGACACTGCTGCAGCTTACTATATCAATTTTGCTTTCAGGTCACTTTCTGTTCCTTTTGCCTCTCATCTCCCTCTGACCTCACAACTCTACATTCTCCATCACCCCCACCATGTTTACCAATGCAGGGTGATACTTCAATGCATCTGATGAAATGGTCTGTGGCTCCTGAAAGCTTATGCCACAGTAAATGCGTTCGGTTTTTTTAAGGTGCCACAATACTCTCTGCTATTTTTAGAACTGCCTTACATGCATTTGCCTAATCCTCTTTGTAAAGCTGTCTAAACTAGTGCTCATTGACACATAGTGTGGCAGCGAATGTGGCCTAGGACACGCAAGAAGACACACCGCGGAAAGCATGCAAGATTAGAAGTGGGCACGTTGGCCATAGGAAGACGACTGCTTTCCCAGAGACAAAAAGCTGCATTTTAGGAGTTGAAGAAAAGCAAAAGCCACTTGGGTTCCATGCTATGAATGAATAACAAGTATGCTCTACTTTTGTTTTGCCATAAGCAGATGGTCTGGTGAGGCCCATTGCTTTATATACAACTGTGTGCATGTTCAGTTTTAAGAGGAATACACACCACAGCAACTTCTACGTAGGGTCAGCTACATCTGTGTTCACACACACCCATGAACTAGAAGACATTTTTAGGCTAAAGTGCAAAGGACGATTGGTTCAAGAAAGCATGGCTATACTGTACTGTAAACAGCCTATTAAATGACCTAGGGAGGAGGGGAAATAATAAAGTTTCTTTTGATGATCATGGTGGGATTGATTGATTGATTGGGGGCATACACTTGTTTCAGCTTCTCCACACACGTTATCTCAGATCCTTCTCAACACTTCGCAGCCACCCTTCAAAGCTAAGGCGTGTCCGCAGGGGTGTTATGTCCATATTGCAGATGTGTAGCTGAGGCTTAGAAAGAGCGGCTTGCCAAAGAACATAGAGCCTAGTGGTAAATTCATTACTGAGGAGAGGTTGGAAACGACAACTTCCTGACTAACAGCTTACAGTGAAATTTCTCCCTCCCTCAAGATAACAGGTGGGAAAGACCCTTATTAATTTCTGCGGAGCGATAAGCCCTATTTTTGCAGTTTGATGTATGACACTTTGGGCCACAAAGTAAAAAAGTTCCCTTCCCTCACAGGACTTGGATTTCCCCCTCCCCCCTTCTTTCGTTGGTTACAGACGGAATGGCCTTTCAAGCTTGACCGGAAGATCAAGTTATACAGTGATCTTCGGGACTTTTCATTCATGGGAGACTGGGTAGCTCCTCTTTCCCCCAGAAACTGGCATAGGCCAGGTTGCTATAGTAACGGACACAAGCCCTTTGGCAGCGTGGCATTTCCTGTTGCCACCTGTTACTCACTCAGCTCCCATCTGGTTGGTTTATGTACTGCTAGGGTTTGTTTGCCCATCGCATGACTCCTAAGCTAGCTGAGGAAGAATACAATGAAGTGGGTCATCTTGAGGAAATCAGACTGCATAATCTGATTTTCATACAACATGCAAATACATGTACAGTTCATTCCAAAAGCGCTTGTTGGCTGTCCTAAAAGCTGAAGATCTTCCTTCTTAAGCTTTAAATAAAGCAACTTTTGTACAGTTGATGACCACTGACCGCTGGTGTCTTCTTCAGATCATTTAATTCAGTAAGGATTGAAACACACACGATTGCAACCTTTTTGCTGGCAAAACGTATTTACCTGAATTTTATAGCTGAGGAAAAACATGCAATACACACCAAATCCCCTCCTTCACCTCAGAAACAAAGCAACCTCCTGCATATTTGCCTCCACAATGCCCAAAGAAAGAAAAGGGAGAGATCAACATGGTGTTGTTTTTCCAGAAACAGCTACCCTTGAACAAGGCATCTAGAGTCCTACCACACAATGCAAGATTTAAATTTCTAGTACAGTTCCCTTTTCAGAATATGGGTTTCTATTTGATTTTAAATTAAAGTTCCTATCCTCATGACCCTCATGATTCCACACAGAGAAAAATGTAAAATGAGGATGGTATTTGTCATAGTTTTGGAGATCATATCAGGGCAGAGTGAAAATGAAAAATTTCAGGACATACATTTCATGGCCCTGGGATGACCAGGCGAAATTCCTTCTTCTACTAAGCTGTTAATAAAGAGTACAGAAGCACTGTTCTCTTTTGCATCTGGACACCCTAGAGGCCCCCAATTCCTTGTTTTTCCATATTTAGGTCCATATTTGAAATCCCATAAGCACTTACATGTGAGTAAGGCCCACAGAATGCATATCTCTGAGTAGATATGAATAAATTTACACTGTGCTTAATCCCCTCCACATTTTCCCACTCATGTTCCAAATTCAAAAAAGGTAACCAGAAGAAAATGCAAAGGTACTTTATATAGATATAAAATCAAATTGCACTCCATTGTCACAGCTGACAATCACTGTTGTTAAAGGGGCCCCCATAGGAGCCAATTCAAAAGTTGACAGCCTTAATCTGCTTCTGAATTGGAGCATTTAATAGCCAGCAGAACATCAGAAGACTGATGGACTAGAATCATCTCCCAGAGCTTGGACTCTTAAAAACAGCATTGAAAAGAAGAAGGGTCCATATCCGATCACTTTTCTCTGGGGCAAGAGGAGTGGCTTCTGGATGAGTATGCTTAAATCAGTCTTTTTTCCTCTGGTTGGGGATTTTTGATTATTATTATTATTTTTAAAAAGGCTAATTATCAATGCCAGGCAATGTGAATTTTAAATTTGCATTTATTTAAATGAATTAACATGCAAACATCTGGTAACTCCACGGGGAAGCTAAGAAAATAATTACGCTAATCACTGTGAGAGAAGAGGCCCATACTGCATTACAGTAATGAAGGCCAGATAAGCAACTAAGGGCAGGAATACAGTGGATTAGCTGCCCACCTAACACAGTTTAGACACACTTTTGTAAAACAGGACAAAAGGGGTATATTAAACAATGGCCAAAGGTGCAGTTTCCCCACTCTTTTAATGCAGAGTTAATCCAGACAAGCTGTTGTGTAGATAGGAAAGCCGATTCAGACATGGGGCTACAAGTGGTTAGGGTGGGGTGGGTGTTGTGCAGTCCCCTGTAAAGACCAAGTGTGCAGCCTGGGCTTGGTGCTGTCTATGGAAGCTCAAATGACTGTGGTTGGTTTTTACCTAATGCACTCTTATTTAGAGAAAGCAGACCTTGCTTCCATCAAACATCCAGACTAGACTACTGCAGTGTGTTCTATGGGGTGCTGCCCTGGAAGACAACCCAGAAACCTCTGCTGGTATTCAGGGTGTCTTCTGAGGGTAGACATTTAGACCATATTATATACCAATACTGCGCCAGCTTGCCGGAGCATTTCCAGGCCAGATTCAAAATGTTAGCTTCGAGTTCTAGAGCCGCAAACCAGGTGGGGTCGCTAACGTGGTGCCCACAAGCAAACATGGAACTCACAAACACCTTCCGTGGTGTTTCCCCTCCCTCTGCTGAAATTAGACTTGAAAGAAGCTAGGCTGCAATATGTGCTTAGTTGCAGTGTGTATGTGAGGCCCACAACAGGTTTCTCTCGTTTGCCTATGTATGTGCCCAAAGGGCCCCCAAATGTTGGCAACCTATGTCTTAAATAGCCCAGGACCCGGTTATGTGAAGGACCATGTAACAGTCTGGGCCTTAAGATCAGACTGCCAACACTGCCTAGAGATGGCCCCATAAGGAAGTATATAAATATTTTACACAAATAAAGATCAGATAGGTTGTGTACACACCATACATTTAAAGCATACGCACACACACAAAAAGAATAATGGGAAATACAGTTTGCCCTATGCTGAGCTACAATTCCCAGTACCCTTAACAAACTACAGTTCCCAGGATACTTGGGGGGGTGTTTTAAATGAATGGTATATAAGCAGGTGTGCACCAGATATAGGGCCTTTTCAGTGGTGGCTTACCGGAACTATCTTCCAAGGGATTTGTAACTGGCCCTGTCAGGGCCAACCTTGAAAAAACCTTTGAAGAACCATCTGTTCTGATTGGCTTTTAATTAAGATTATTTTATTAAGGTAGCTGCTCTCTCAGAGTGTTGGTTTTAGGCTGTTAGTTATTGGAGATTGTTATTGGAGATTTTAACTCTTTCTATGTTGGGCCGTGTATTATTTTAAAGATTAGTTAATTTATAGTAACTGAATGCTAGTTGTTTGCTATTGTGCTGGTCAAAATTTGTGTTATATACGTTATTTTATTGGAATTGCCTTTTTATCTGGTATATATTTGCATGCCACCTGGAGAGGACATAGCCCTGCAAGGCAGCCTAAAACCCTTTAAATGAAAATAAATTTAAAAGTAGAAATAAATGAACATGTGGGCTGCGAATTCTAAACAACGTTGGCGCTTCGGAAATGAAGCCGATGGAGACCTGCCCATCAGTTTGTCTCCATGTCACAAAAAAGTTTCAGGTATTTAATTTCTTCCTGCCAGGCTGCTTTGAAGGCACAGAATCAGGGCCAGCTTTTCTTCAAAAGAACACAACCCTAGTTTCAGAGTACAGAAGCAGAGTGTGATTACTGCAGATCGATTTGCTTCACCTGATTCATTTGTCTTCCATCTTTTTATCCCTCTTCTTACTGGCTCACAGCCTGGTACACGAAGCCAGTAAAACTTTCCCTGTCGTGAAGATAGCGATGAGGAAAGCTTGACTTGCTTAAGTTTGTGTGAGAACCCTGTTGGAGGCACGGGAGCTGGGTTAGCATAAACAGGGCACAGCCTTTTCTGTTTTGAACAGACAGTTGGTGTTGCAATTAGGCAAATGGGTTGGGAGGGTGATTCTTTGGTTATCATTAGGTGTAGTGTCAAGGTTTGCATGTGGCCTTCCAAATCCTGTGGTGGCGCTTGAAGAAGGAGAGAGGAAACGAAGGAAGAGAATGAATGGATAATGGATGGATAAAGGGAAGAGACGTGGGTGCTTGTGTACACCTGTGGTAGAGGGGGAAGAGAGAAAATGAAAGGATGGTGGATGAATAAAGGAGAGGGAGAGGGAGGGAGAGAGAGAGAAGGGCTGTCCCACCCAATTTTTGCATTGGCCTCACCTGCCACCTTCAATAGGCATCCTCCAGCCCCAATTGAACAAGGCCCTCAACCCCGGAAAGGTTGCCCCCCTGTGTTAAAAGCTATAGTCCGTGGCCACTATAATCACCCAAAGGTGCCACAGGTCAAGAAAAAAGCATGGCGTAATGGTTAGAGTGGTGGACTAGGACCTGGAAGACCTGGGTTGAAATCCCCACTCAGCCATGAAACTCATAGGGTCACCTTGGGCCAGCCGCCATCTCTTAACCTAACCTACCTCACAGAGGATGAAATGAGGGAGGAAGAGAACCATGAACACAACCTCAATATCCTTGGAAGATCAAGGTGGTATATAAATGCAATAATTAAATGAAAATAAACAGGAGACTACAGTTAGTTTTCTCTTAGATGCATGGGAAGAAGTAGTTATGGGGGAATAGCCTTCTCCCTCTGGAAAGAATTTCAGAACGGGGGGCACAAACAAACCTTGGGAAAGGAATATTTTCTTAACATGAAACCATCACTCTGTAGCACCTCCAGACATTTGGGACATAGCTTTGCTAGGGACTGCTGCTGCTCTTTTGTTTGGAGGCTGATTGAAATGTGGTCCTTAAGGGCCAGTTCTGGAGCCATATGGGAAAGATGTAAGGTTGGAGTTGCCTTTCATTCTTTACCTATAAGGCCTTTCGGAGTTCCATTGATCTCTGGGCAGGGGAAGGTCGCCTAGAATGGTTCACTGACGAGCATTTCCTAGAAATGCCGGGGTAGGACATGGGAATCGTAGGAATGGGCAACTACAGCTGTGAATGTGAACAGCCCCTTCAGGGACACTGGGCAGATGTTTGATGGACGGCACTAAAAGCAACCTGATGGACACTGTTGGCAGCACTAAAAGCAATGTAGGAAGAATGAAAGAGAGCTGGCTGCACCGACTGATAGGAAGAAGGTTATAAAATTGATTATCATTTTTTAATACCAAGGACGGCAGTAGATGATGGAATCCAAGTGCCATTGCCTAATTGTGTTGAAGGAAGTTAAATGTAACGAGCACATCATCTGTCCACACGCCACTCAGATTAATAGTTGTTGCTGGAGAGAGCTTGTAAAAATCTCAATCCATTCCAGCAGGGCCACTCTCTGGTGTGCATGCACAGAATCAGAGGCCTGTAAATTCACATGAGTGTCATTCTTGCTAAACAGCCGCCAGACCCACTGGCTTATCTATGGAGCCACCATGCCAGTATTAGCAAAATCACAGGAGAGTGGGTTCTGCATCTGTCCCTGTGTCCCATCCTTTGAATATAAGACAGAGCCTGCAACTGTTCTTGTTTCTTAAGCAGCAGGGATGCCTGCTGACATACTGATTATCATGTGGACTAGAAGTACTTCCAATCTGACACACTGCCATAGAAGCAGTAGCAAAACATACAGAGCAAAGCAGACTTTCCTCTTCTCCACCGGCGCCACTGCACTTGTCCTTGGCTTTCAGACCCTGCACTCATCTCTTCCCCACAACATCTTCCTAGATCCTTATCTGTGCAAATGAGCACAACGCACCTGCCCTGTACTAGAAACGGATATTGACTTGATGGAGACCAGCAAGGAACCATAATAGACGCCATGAGACACATCTTTCCTTCCCTATCCAAGCATGAGGATTAGGAAGGCAGCTCCTGAAGCAAAGAAGCATCAGGAAACTGATGGTGGCAACTACCATCATCAACACCCCCCACCATATGCATTCGAATAGTGAGTCACCTGTGGATAAGAACAAGCATGTTACCATTGTACAAAGCGGACGAAAAAACAAGTCACCCATATTATGGCTATGGAGCTAGGAGGGGAGAGGAGTATTCCCTGGCTATGCGTAGTCCCACAGAGCAGAAAGGTAATGGATTTACCTTGCCGGATGGAGACATATCTGCCATTGGAGGCCACGAAAACTACTTGCGGGTGGCTCTCTTCCAGATCAAACAGTTCATCTTTGCCCGGCTTGGAGCTCCTGCCAGATTTTAGAGTGCCGGTAGGTCCCATGGGCGCCAGGTATTTCCCATCGCAATCCTTGAAGGCCAGCTTGCCTGCCTTGAATTCCAGGGTGTACCCTGCGCGGGGGTCAGGCTCCTTGACCAGAGTGCCATCGTTGCGCAGGTAGCGGTTGTCGCAGGTTCTCAGGCAGTACTTCTTGTTCTGGAAGGTGAGGGTGATGAGCGAGTCCACACCCCAAGGGATGTTGCTGTCAGTGGAGATCTCGTCCTCCTGAGCGCTGAGGTGCGCATACCTTCTCCTGCTCACGCTCAAGAGGTTGGCCTGGGGGTGGATAGCCAAGTGCACAGCCCAGAGCTCCGTTTCTGTGATGGTCTGGGCAAAGCAGGACAACCTGTCTTCGGAACCGCCAAAGAAACGCTTGTAGGGTTCTGACTGGAGTGCCCAGCGCCCATCCGACTGGGTGACAATGACAAAACGCCCATCACCTCCCGGCTTCTCGGCTTCACACGAGACCTTGCCGTCCTTGTCGGCAGATAAGTACCTACCTAGGTGGCTCTTCAGGAAGACCACGGAGCTGTCTCCGTCCTGCTCCAGGGTCCATATCTGCTTCCTTTTTAGGCTGGGCGCCGAGGCGTTGACCTTGTAGCCAAAGCTCTCTGCCGTCAGGTACCTGTTGTCAGAGTTAATCAAGCCAAACTGGATCTTCAGAAGCTGGTGGATCCCATTCGTTGGCATCTTTGTCCGGACAGCGGATATAGTCCCAAGGACTGGGGTGGGCGCCTAAGGTCTTCCCAGTCCTTCCTCGGGGGTACGGAAACGTGCACGCTCACATAGGCACAGCCGAGAGAGCCGAGCGATCTGGATTAGTGCAAATGAACCTTACACCTCAGTCAAAGACCCAATGACGTGCACCTGCCCCAGTTCCCAGTCTCTTTCTCTGTGTGTGTGTGTGCACCAGCTCTTCCTACATTTAATCTTCTGCCCATAAAGCCAATCTCGTTTGGCTGCCTCGTCCCCCCTGCTGGCAGTGCTGCTGCCTCCTGCGTGGCTCACACTGACCTCTTCCTCCTCCTCATCTTCTCCAGCGTGGCGAGGGGGTGGGGTGCGGATGGAGAGGAGAGAATGCTCAGAAAAAAATGTACATGCTTAAGCACCCGCAGCCTTGCTTAATTAGCGCAGCTAGGATTACAAAGATTTCAATGAGCTGCCGGCCTCCTGTAACCAATAGTGGGGCTTCTACAGAAGCCACAAAGAAGGGAGGGGGGCTTTGACAGGCTACACAATGGCCTTTTGATGAGACCTATTCTTCCGCTCCGGCCTGCTCTCTGCGCTTGTAGTGCTCTGCACTGTATCTGTGTCTCTTGTTTGCGTTGTCTCCCTTCTTCTAAGGCTTGATACACCCCAAACGCCTTTCTATCCCACCGCTAAGGCCAAAATGCTCAAGCGGCAACTCAGTCTGCCGCCTCTCCCTGGTGGAGGATTTATTTTTCTTAGCGCCGCTTTGGTTAACGTTACCGTGGGCTCTCTGATTCCATGCGGCAGGTCACCTCCAAGCCGAGAGTGCCTGCCTGGCCCAGCCTCTAATCTCCTTAACAATTAGCTGGGCATTTCTATTAGTGTAAACCTTTCATCCTCCTTTGGCCCCTTTGCCTCCATCTGTTCCGTAACCCCAAATCCACAGCTCTGTCAAAAGGATAATAGTGGCCTGGCCCCCCTAGGAAACCGATGGGGCGGCGTAGCTGAGAGGCCTAGCTCAGAATCGAACCAGGGTGTGAAGAAGGGAGGCTGGGCCGTCCAGGGCTGCACTGCAGCTCAGATAAATGCAACTTGAAAGAATGGGGATGAATTTAGACCCAGCAAGTTGGAATCTGCTGAAGCAGAAGTTGTTGAATGACAGAGGTGAAAGCCACCCAGAATAGCTTGGCTGTCCTAGCTGCCTCTATAGACAACAGCAAGGCCTGCTCTGCTCTCCTCCACCACCCGCCGCTGCCATGACTTCAGAACAGATACTTTTTAAGATCCTTCCATTTAGCCAGAGAGAGAGAGTTGCTAACATATGGGAGGGTTGGGTTGACAATACCACAGTTGACAGTTAGCAAAAATAGGGTTGGGGAAAACATGTCGGCAGATGGCGAAGGCCCAGTGGTTCTTATGAAACAGGCAGCAGCGAGATCCCAAATGATCAGAATAAATCTGACCCACAAAATGCACCACTGCTCTCTGTGTCCCCGACTAAGGCTGCTGTCGTATGTTCACTGAGCCCCATTTAACACAGTGGGGCATATGTCTGAGTAAACATGCATGTCACGCTGTGCAAGGGAACAACTTGTTTGGATCCGCTGACTTTCCTTCTGTCAATGGCTTTCCCGACCCCATCTTCGCTCTGCAGTCTCTTGAAAATCTGCCTCTGGGACTTTAAGTGACATTGAGGGGCATGGTGTCTGGATGCAAACGTGGCCAGGGTGCCTGCAACTTTAATAGTTGTGTTGAAGAGGGGATTTTAGCAGGGGAAGCTTGCATTACACAGCTATTAAAGGTGCAGAAGTCCTGCCTGCTTTTGCATTCGGCTACCCTTATTGAGAATGTTGTGGGATATGGTATGGGGGTGCTGCAGATGAAGGAGGCTGCAGACATCACCTCCATCATTGCATGGAGGCAAGAGAGATTTGCCCAAGGGAAGCCTAACAGGTTCCTTGTTTGAATGAGAAGTCTAAGAACTGCATCCTGGCATGGGGACTCTTCCACTAGCTGTTTGAGTGCGCAGCTCATGCTTTGCAAATATATCCTGCCCAATATGTCTCTAGTCCACCGAAAAAGAAGATGCTCAGGTCCCAAACAATGGGATTAGGGGAACATGAGTGGTATGTGGGGGGCTCTCTTCAACCAACTCCATTTTGAAAATCTTTTTTATTAAATAGCAGGCTACAACTTTCTCAAATAAATTAAATAATGGAGAGCTTTTGACGTTGTCCCCATCTCTCAGGAAACATGCCTGATGCAAGTATTAAAGCAATAGGAACCTTTTCATTCATTGCATCCGGTCGCCCTACAAAGCTGGAATATATGCTCTGAATATAATCAACATTCCCTTTCTAATTACAAGGATCTGGTCTGGTTGAAAGCCATCCTCTTCCCATATCTTCATCCCAAGTCAAATTTGCAGCAACTTAGTTTTTCACAGCAAAATGTAACATTTTAGTGGATCCTGCCAGCCTCTTCACAGCACTGTGGTTTGCCTCCGAAAGAAGCTGCCACAGCAACCGTAAGAAGGGAAATCAGCAGCGGTGCATGGAAAACAGTGGGGAGGATCATACAGCCAGTATCACTGGGATGGTGTTGTCACTGTTAAAATGGCAGCCACAAGTTACATATTTTTAGTTGTCAGCCTGCTGCAGAAGTCTGCACATTGACAGCATTTTATCCAGATATAGACAACCTTTTCTATAGGGCAGAATTCAGTGGAGGCGAATTGTTGTTACTCCAGCTGCCATCAACACCAGCCAGCATAGTCAGTGGTTAACGTCCAATACAGGTTCCCTATCCCTAGTTAAAAATTATGTGCTGAAGAAATGTTTGATCAGGTACACATGTGACGTAGGGGAAGGCCCAAGACAACTTTCCTTAGCCACGGGGAAGAGAGAAGGTGAAAGGGGGAAATTCGCTACAGAGGCTTTGTGAAGGTGGGAGGAAGCAGGTCAGAAAAAAACCACCCACATGCTGGGCTGTCTTAAGCATATGCGGCACCAGGGTGCAAAGATCTGCCCGGTGCCCCCCCCTGGTTGCCCAGTCCCAGGTGTGCAGGAGGGCGTAGCCGGCCAACCGCCTCAGCGTCTCACTGGCTCGGTCGCCCCCGAACTCACGGTGCAGAGCAGAAGAGCCCACTGCGGTGCTCCAACCAACGGGCAGGCTCTTCCCCAGATTCAACTCTTGGGCCCCGGACTCTTGGCCGGGTGCCCCTGAGAGCCCACACCCCTAGGCCCTATGGGTAAGATGGCCCTGCCCACATGAAAGCTAGGAGAACAGACTGCACTCACCATACTACTGGGGACTGCAGATATAATGCAGCTCATGAGGTAAACATTTTTGCCATTGGTCAATTGCCCCCCAAAATTCACCAGAATAGGAAACTGGTCAAACATTTGTTAAAAGGGGACTCCCAATTTTGGCTCAACCCTACCTGATACATCAGGGCTAGAGATGGCATGGAGAGACCTCCTTCATTCCCATAAGGCCCAATACCCTCCTGTTAATTTGCTCATCTCCTCCGTCAAGTTTGCCTTATTCCTCTCTACCCATCCTAGCTTTGAAGTATCTTACAATCTGAGTCTTCATTCCACCTCCTGGCTGCTGGATGGAGGAAGTCAGTTATTGTCTTCAGTAGCCTGCGAGGGTATTGATTTCTCCCTTTTGTGCTGGAACAAACAGGAAACTTGCCCTGCACGTGTGAACCTGGTGTCCACAGAATCAACCTCCCAGCTGTAGCTGGGAAGCCCTTTGTTTTCGATGAGTGGAGAGTTCCTTCACTTCTGCTTGAAGGAAACCACAGATATTTCCGCTAGCACAGCCTGTTTCCGTCTCTTAATAGGATATCTTTCTCTCCCATCCAGCGAAGTCAAAATATGTAAAAAGCTGCCACATGTTCTGTTATGTCTCTCTGTTTTGTTTTGTTTTGTTTTGTTTTGTTTTAATAGTGGGTCAAAAAAACAATGAAAAATGAGAAGGATTTCACCCCACCCCCCAGGCCTATGTGCTAACAGCCCTTTCCTTTAAGCTAATGAGTGCAAGGTCAAAGGAATCTAAACAGCCTTTGATTCAAGAAAGAGCATCTTTCCTCCTCTGAACTCTTGTATTTATAATGTTTCATACTTAGTAAGGCACTCTGGGCCTCAGAACCTCCCTCTGCTTCAGTCCAGATTGACAACTGCCTCTCTTTATTATTATTTATCAAATTTGTATACTGCCCTGCATCCGAAGATTGAAGGGCAGTTTGCAACATAGAAAATACAAAATTAGAACACAAAATGCACAACAGAAACAAGCCAATAAACCCCCTCCCACAAACACAAAAAAAATTCTCCATGTGAACCAACCCAGACCCTGCATTAGTCATCCCCGACCCTTCTACTTCTGAGGGAGGTGTGGAGGGGGGGGGGACATGAGAACAGGTATTTTCTGTGGGGACTCAACACTTGTTGAACACTTTCCCAAAGGAGGCGCACCTTCAAAATTATAGGAAGAGCTTTGTATGCCAGCTTCACCATTTCCTTCATTTGGTGCAAGCATTTTCAGGATAAATAGGACTCCATTTTTGCACCAGTACCTAGACACACACGCACACCCCACTTTAAATTGTTCTCCAAGATGTGAAAGGGAGGAAGAAGGAAAACCGGGACATTCTGGGATCAAATCAGAAACCGAGACAGCTTCTGTAATTCCGGGACTGTCCCTGGAAAATAGGGACACTTGGAGGGTATGTATCATGCAGTGTGCACATGCCTTTATTGTGTATTCTGCTCTGGTTGTTTTCATTTCCTCCATTTGTTTGTTTAGGATGATATTGTTTTATTGTATTTGGGCGCATGGTTAGTTTATATCATACTTTTTATTCCTGGCATCTGTCGGGGCTGGAGTCAGACGCAGGTCAGCAATAAAAGAAGCAGATCTCAGTAGTCAGTGAAGTTAACTCTTTATTCAAGGAAGCAAACGAACAACTCAGCCTAGTGGTCTCAGCAACGCTTCCCAGTAGGTCTTGCCCCTATGGAGCAGTTGCCGGAACTGAAGGTCCCTGCCTTTTGCCCTCTCTAAGGCTCCTCCTCTCCCGGATGTTTCCCAAGCAGTTTCAAACAATGTCTGCACACCTCTAGCCTCTGTTCTACTCTCCTCATTATTCTGTTCCTGGAGACGGGGCTGTGGAGCTTGTCACAGCAGGAGAGGGAGACAGCAGTCCCTTGAACCCCTCCTCTGCTTCAGCCTCGGAGTCTGAACTGCTCCTTGTCACATGCTCTTCCTGCTCACTAAACCCTGCTGCCCCTCCAGCATCCAGCACCTCCCCCCCCCAACTTTTCTCCCTCTGACCTTTCCTTGGTGCTCCACTACCGATCCCCTGGCTTTGAGCCTTCCTCCTCCGGGGTTACCCTTGGGCCGGGGCAAAACTAGGCTTTTTTCCACCTGGGTCAAAGACACCCCCATGCATATTTGCATACACAAACAAACAGGCTGGGAGCCTCAATGGCGCCCCTCGGGAGGCTTCATCTGGGGTACCAAAAAAACCGCCTAGCGCTCCCCCTGTAGCTATGGCACTGCCTTGGGGGTTCCCTGGCTGGTACCTCTAAACACTCTTCATCCATTCACTTCCTGACAGTATCTGGAGATGAAGGGTGATTTACATGTTGTGTATTCAGTTTCATATTGTAAATTTAAAGTTGTATTGTATATCTAAACGCAATATGTAAGGGGCTGTAATGCAGGGGTAGAGCACGTGCAAAAGTTCCCATGTTCTTACTTTGTTTTCTTTTAGACTTAAGTACAGTGGAACCTTGCATTCCGGAAGACCGTTTGACTTCTGAAACGTTTGACAATCGGGGCTCAATGGACGGCTGGCAAATTCCATTGAGAAAACGGAGAAACACTCCTTGGAAGCCGTTCGACTTCCGAGGCACGTTCGAAAACAAGCCATTTTTTCCAGGTTTTCGGCATACGAAAACCGAAATGTTTGGCTTCCCAGGCGCTCAAAAACTGAGGTTCTACTGTAGCTGTTTTATCTCAGTATATTATAAAAAGGTACTTTGTAATGTGTATGTATTTTTGTACATCTTTGAATAAGTATCTAATAATAATTTTAAAAAACAGCAACCCAAAAGTTCCCAGATTCATACTGCAGCATTTCCAGGCAGGGCTGCAGAAAACTCCTGTCTAAAACCCTAGATAGCTGTTGCCAGTCAGTGCTGACAATATTGTGCCAAATGGACAAATGGTCTAATCTGGTACAAAGCAGCTTCCTATGAGAGAAAGTGGGGAAATCCAGTGTGGTGTGTTCTGATTTTCTGCAGTTCTATTTCCATGGGAGGTTTTCAAATAAAAGCCATGCGATGTCCCCCTACAACATGCTAAACTAGCAAAATGTGTTCTGTTTGTTTGTGTCCTGTGGAAAACGCAGCCAAGACATTGAGGCTGCTCCTGGTGATGTAGCTTGCGCGTACTTTTGGTTTTGCACCAATTTGTGAGCCAATTTTGCCTATGCCAAAAAAAACAAAGAGCAGGCCCTGAATGCGAAGCCTTTCACTCCCCAGAGTCTAATAAATGATGACATGGTGGGGCTTACGGCCCGCTGCTTCCTGTGGAGGCCGTCTCCTGAGGTGGGCATTTGGAGAGGCCGAGGCTCTGATTTCTCCCTGATGGGGTGGCTCAGGTTTCATTGGCACCAAGTGGCAGGCATTGTTGCTGAAAATAGGGCCAGAGGATTGGTTGCCTAATAATTTTTTCATGCTTGAGAGCGTTCTCTTTCTCCACAGGCTCCACTTACAGTCGCCTGAGACTGGCTGATCTCCTCCCTCTAGGCAGGTGTGGGTTACCTGGGCACCACAGCGATGGTTTTGTGTAACAGCCTCTTGTAACACTTAATGCAGCTAAGTGAGCACTGTAACAGATACACAGCTGGAGGATTGTTTTTCCAGGGACGCAGAAAGGAAGGACTGGGTTTGGTGTCACTTTTGAATCCCCATTTTGCAGCGGCCGTGTGGTCCTGGAGATTAAAGAGCTGGGGAAATAAAAGGACTGGGTTCCTGTGTCTGTGTGCCACTGAACTGTTGCTTTACTCTTGGGCATGACGCGCTCTCTCTCTCTCTCTCTTCCTCCAAACTGCAGCATGTTAAAGCGTTCGCAAGTCATGAGAATGAATAAAAGCGGAAGAAGAAAGGTCCAGCACACAGTCACCTATCTCTTTCCTTTCTCCTCAAAGCCCCATTTAATTTTAAAATGTGTAACTTCACAGCACAACCCACCATAAAAGGCCCTGTTCATTTAGTAATGGGTACATGGAGGCAGTTCAGCTCTGAGACACACACACACACACACACGAGATTCACCCTGGGCATTAGGAGAAATATTTCAATTGGCTCTTTTCTTTTTTGCTATCCCCTAGGTCCATGGTTGAATTAAAATACCTCTGCATGTATGTATCATTGGAAGAAAATATGACAGTACGTTCTTGCATGCAAATCCATTAATGGACAGGGCTATTCTTTATAAAAAAACACCTTTTAAAATAATATGAATGCTTAGCACTTATATAACATATTTCAAATGTTAAAAGAGCTGCCTATACAAATATATATAATCTGTTAGTAGCCTAACAGATCTGGTTAGAGCATGGTGTTGATAACACCAAGATTGCAGGTTCAATCCCCACATGAGACAGCTGCATTTTCATTCCCACTTTGCAGGCGGTTAGACTAGATCAGGGGTAGGCAACCTAAGGCCCGGGGACTGGATGCGGCCCAATCGCCTTCTCAATCCAACTCGCGGATGGTCCGGGAATCAGAGTGTTTTTACATGAGTAGAATGTGTCCTTTTATTTAAAATGCATCTCTGGGTTATTTGTGGGGCCTGCCTAGTATTTTTACATGAGTGGAATGTGCCCTTTTATTTAAAATGCATCTCTGGGTTATTTGTGGGGCATAGGAATTCGTTCATATTTTTTTTTTCAAAATACAGTGGAACTTTGGGATGCGGACGTAATCCGTGACGGAGGTACGTCCGCAACCCACAGCGTTTGCATCCTGAAGTGCCATGTCTGCGCAGGTGTTGGCATGATTTGGGGCTTCTGCACATGCGCAAAGCACAGTTTGGCACTTCTGCGCATGCATGAGCAGCAAAACCCGGAAGTAACCCGTTCCGGCTCTTTCGGGTTTCCCGCGGTCTGCAACCCAAAAACATGTAACCTGAAGCATCCGTAACATGAGGTATGTCTGTATAGTCCGCCCCCCCCCCCAGGTCTGAAGGACGGTGGACCGGCCCACGGCTGAAAAAGTTTGCTGACCCCTGGACTAGATGGTCCTTAGGGTCTTTTCCAACTCTACAAATCTATGATTCTATATCTACAATAGCACTGCAAGGCAGGCTGGTACTGTCCTATAAAAACTAAGAGGAGCCTGCTGGCTTGGACCAATGGCCCATCTAGTCCAGCATCCCTGTTCTCACAGAGGCCAACAAGATGCCCTAGTGGGAAACCCTCACGCAGGTCCTGGGCACAAGAGCAATCTCCTCTCTTGCGGTTTCCAGTAACTGGCATGCAGAAGCATTACTGCCTCTGATTACTATCCTACACTTCCATCTCTGTCTCTCTGGTTTATACCTTGCCTTTTCTTTACTGACCTGCCCATGTTGCTGAAGGGGAGGCTGGAGAAAACAATAGCTTGCCTAATGAGTTTCTGGCAGGGGTGAGGTTAGGGCCTCACATCTTTTGCCAGCTCCCTGTGCTACAGCAAAGATATCGGCTTCGGTCCTTTGTGATGTTACTGGAAGGCTGGTGGGTTCTCACCCTGTTTCTGGAGCATATGGAGCAGTTTCAGAGAGAGAGAGAGAGAGAACGAGAGGGCTCAGATGTCAGTTTAGCTTCTCCATACATTTACAGTGCAATCCTATACATGTCTATTCAGGAATAAGTCCCACTGACTTCCACGGGGCTTACTTCTCAGTCAGCATGTGCAGGACTGAGCTGAAAATCCATTGTTCCTTCCCCAGCTTGTTCACAGAAAAGCTGAAGAATGCTCTTTTTTTCGCTCTGCTCCACATGTCTTTGCCTTTTTGCCCCGTTTTCTTCCCCTTCTCCCTTCCAGTCCAGGGTCATAGAGGTTTCCTTTGCAGAGGCGGAAAGCAAACCTGCATTTCTTCTCCCCTCTTAGCCTTGTGGTAAGAAGGTCATGTCAGGCTGCCACCCTGCCGTGGGGGCAGATTCTGAGCTGTGTCAGCCCATGGACCCACCTGGTGGATTGGATAAGAAATTGCACCACCTGATCGCCAAGCAAGCAGGAGGTTGCTGTCAAATCTGCATAGGGATTCCCAAGCTGAGACAAAGAACAGCAGCAGATATTATTATTATTATTATTATTATTATTATTATTATTATGGTTGCCATATTTTGAAGAGCAAAAAGGAGAACACTATGGCGACTCTCGTTTTATATACTCCTACCATATGTAGGCTATAGAAGCTGTGATTACAGTGGACGCTTGGGTTGTGAACGTGATCCGTGTGGGAGGCACGTTCGCAACCCAGAGTGTTCGCTACCCACAGCGCCATGTCTGCGCATGCACGGGTTGCGATTCAGCACTTCTGCACATAGCGCGATTTAGCGCTTCTGCACATGCGTGACCACTGAAACCCGGAAGTAACCCATTCTGGTACTTCCGGGTTTCGGTGCGTCCGTAACCCAAAAAAACGCAACCTGAAGCGTCTGTAACCCGAGGTATGACCGTATATTGCTGAGGTGGGGCAGGGGAAGAGAAGAGGAAAGGAAGTTCAGGTCAACCACCAGTTATGTCTATGTCTCATCCAGAAAGTATGGTCAGAGACATTTTGGCAAATTAAGAATAAAATCCTCCCAGTCAGAAATTTTACCCCCGAAAAAGATGGGCGTGTCCTGGAAAAAGAGGAAACATGGCAACCCTTATCATTATTAGCTAATCACATACATTGCAACTTTCACGTGCAAAGGGTTCTGTGCCCTTGTTTCATTTCACAATAACTCTGTGACGTAAGTATTTATTCCCATTATACAGATGAGGCTGAAGATGTGGGCTTTGCCCCTTTGTCATCCAGTGCGAAGGAGGGCTATGAATCCGGGGATTTCAGACAAAAAGTATTTGTCTGATCCTGCCACTTAGAATTCCCTTTATGCTAGTACAGGGAGGCAAAGCTCGTTGCTGAAGATGAAATGTGTTGCTAGGCTGTAAGACAAGGATCCCCCATGAAGCTCTTTTTCCACACCTACTTCCCTACAGAGCTTCAATAAAAATACACCGGGCAGGCCAGAATAATCACAGCCTTCGTATAATGCAGAAAATGATTATATTGTGTCATGCAATGAAACGTGTTTTTACTTTCTGAAAGGATACCCTCAGAGAGTGGTGGTGTTGTTTTTTGGCGGGGTCATATTTGACAGTATACCCCAGTGATTTCAAAGGGACTTGCCTATTTAGGATTGAATAAAAACGTGCAGGAAGAACACTGCAAAATACAGCCAGGTTTGCTGTGCAGCCCAATCTTTTTCTGTGCTTCTTCTGAATCATTCCATAGTAGTACAGTGGTACCTCAGGTTAAGAACAGACCTCTGGAACGAATTAAGTACTTAACCCGAGGTACCACTGTACTGCGAAGGGCTGTTTCAGTTGTCTGCGGGAAGAAGAGCATAGCATCTAGGCATGGGGCGGGGTGTGGGGTTGTTCTAACATTTTGCAAATACAGTGGTACCTCGGGTTAAGTACTTAATTCGTTCCGGAGGCCCATTCTTAACCTGAAGCTGTTCTTAACCTGAAGCACCACTTTAGCTAATGGGGCCTCCCACTGCCGCCGCACAGCTGGAACACGATTACTGTTCTCATCCTGAAGCAAAGTTCTTAACCCGAGGTACTATTTCTGGGTTAGCGGAGTCTGCAACCTGAAGCATATGTAACAAGAAGCATATGTAACCCGAGGTACCACTGTACATGGACTAGGATTGAGAAGCACTGTCAGATCTGACCAGGGGTTGGATATTTCTGGAGGGGCAGGGGAGGAGAATAGGATTCAAATGTACTGCCAGCACTATGTTGGCGATAGGAGCAATCCATGCTGCTGCTGCTTCCAGCCATGGCTATCAATTTAACAGAAATTCACATAATAAAAAGGGATTTACCATCTGAGGAACTGCATCAATATTCTCAGAAGCACCCTTGTTTACAGCGTTCCTGGAAGCTTTGCTCACAAGGAGAGAATCAGCTTTGACCCCTAGGACTTGCAGATGTACAGCTCAGAGTGTGTGTGTGGCTAATAGCTTGAGAGGACAAAACACGCTGTTAAAATGTGTTCTATCTTCCAGGAAAGGGACAGAGACCATCAGAAGGAAGCAAGCCTGGAGGGAATCTGGCCAACAGTGGGTATGAAATCAGCGTGTGAGTCCTTCCACTCTGTAATCCAGGACAGAGGTTGCCAGAAAAAATTAGTTTAAACTCAAGGTACCACAAGTCAAGAGGTTCTTTAAAAAGAGAAAAATAAACCCCTTGCAGCCATGAGAACATGTTTGAAATGCTGTGGGGGAGTGGGCTGCTTAAGGTGGTTTGATTTGACGTAGGGAAATAGCAAACAGGCGGTTAATAAATGCCCCCTTTCTCCCCATCTCCTCTCATTAGCTTTCCCAGTCACAAGAGAGCCAACTTTCAAAAACAGGATCCATTGTTCTAACGTGCATCTGTGCATAGAGTGGAAGTTCCCTCCTGACTTGGGGACTTCCCTGGCTTTTTTCTGGCCCATGTAGGACCAGTCTGGATAGTTAGCCTTGGCGAAGACTTGATGCTTTCATCCCCCCAAAAGTTTTTGAGTTTCTGCTGAAATGAGGCTGCATTTTAATGTTGTATTTTAATCTTGTTTTTTAAGATGTATTTCAATCATTTTATATCTGGTGTTAGCCGCCCTGAGCCTGGTCTTGGCTGGGGAGGGCGGGGTATAAATAAAATTATTTTATGATGATGATGACATGGCTATGTGGTTTTTAAAAATAATTTTCCTTGGGGTATGTGTGTGTTAAACATATTATTTATTTTTATAACTTTATTCTCACTTCTCCCAGAACAAATCAGTTCCAGAACAAATGATTTTCTTTTTCAAAGAACTGGTTTTTATTTTTTAAAAATACAAAGAGCAGACTTGAAAATCGACCAGGATACAGCGGAGGGGGTGTGGGAACTCTTGTGCACTGAGGAGTGGCTTGATCTGCAGAACATTAACAACTGAAGACTTTCGCAGCATGGAGACAAAATTGTAAGATGCCAACGCCTGCAGATCAAGCTGTTCTAAAAGGCACAGCTCCAGTCTAGGGCTGAACAGTTTGCAACCTTAACAGAGATTGTTGTCCTTTTAAAAATATATTTTACTAATTCTTGTGTTGGAATCTGAGGACACAGGCCACACATGCATCACTGAGTTTTGTTATTTATTTTGAAGCATTTTGCAGCTGCCTTTCTACAGCTAGTTCCAAACTAGCTGACCAAACCAAGGCCAAGTAGAAGAAGAAGAAGAGTTTGGATTTGATATCCTGCTTTATCACTACCCTAGGGAGTCTCAAAGCAGCTAACAATCTCCTTTCCCTTCCTCCCCCACAACAAACACTCTGTGAGGTGAGTGGGGCTGAGAGACTTCAAAGAAGTGTGACTAGTCCAGCTGCGTGTGGAGGAGCGGAGACGCGAACCCGGTTCCCCAGATACGAGTCTACCGCTCTTAACCACTACACCACACTGGCTCTCCTGTGAAAAAGTTGTGCCTTGGTTATGTTTCAAAAGGTCAGCAAGGAGGATAAGCTGCTATACACATTTAGGAGGAGATCATTCTATGGTCCTGGGGGGCCATCTATGCAAACCAACTTGCACCAACCAGATGCCATCCAGCTGTTGCGGACTACAATTCCCATCAGCCCCAGCCAGCCACCTGATGGGAGCTGTGGTCCACAACAGTTGGAGGGCAACCAGGTTGGTGGAAGCTGATGTAGAGGCTCTGCTTCTGGCTCTAACAGAAAAACAAAGCAAACCATGAATCAGAGCCTTGTTAGATAACCAAAGCTGCCATGGGGCAGTGGCAGTGTAAAAACTCCTAAAGAAGTGAATGCAGAAAGGGTTAACTCCACCTGCCTCAGTGAAGTAAGTTTATCACTACTGGTAATCACAGACACAGATTATTATGGCCACTCTCCTTTTAGAGTAATTAATAGGAGAGATGAGATAACACCAGTGCTGTATGGCTATGTGTGCAAAGTACTTTTCCTTAATCCTGTATGGCTTGCACTAATAGCTATTTCAGCCCTCGACACTGCAAACACCACTCGAGTTTGGGTCAACTTGGTGGTGGCACCAGAAAAATATATGTGGTGAAGCAGGAAGAGAGACAGTGGGAGCCAAGTCTATCGGTCATGGTGGGGAAGCTTTGTCCCACCCATCAAGACTCCAGGCAAGTCTAAATAAAACAAATCTATAAAACATTTGTCCACCAATTTCCCTTTGATGCCTCCACCATGCAATCTTCAACTTGAATTTCTCCATCACCTACACCAGTGGTTTTCAACCAGTGGGTGGCGGTACCCTGGGGTGCCTTGAATGATGGCCAGGGGTGTCGTGGGCAACGCTGCCTCTGCCCTCTTTCCTTCCCTCCCTCCTCTGATGTCTCTGCTTCCCAAAGGCTTTCACGGCTGTTGTTGCAGCCGCCCTGGCTGCAAGCTCCCCCCAGGTGAATGGTGTTTCTGGGGCTGGCCAGGGGGTGCTTCCCAGGCCCCTGTGGGGCAGCGTGAGGAGGCAGCTCTCTTTGGGGCAGCTCAGAGACCAGGAGCAGCAGCCGCGACAGCTGCCCAGAGGACTCCCAAGGAGAGGGGAGAAGAGAGGAGGCTGAGGGAACACTCCAGAAGGGAGGGTGTTCGAAAAAGGGTGAGAAGCTGCCAGCTCTGCAGGCAAGGGGTGACACAACTGGGCTCCTGAGTCCCACAGGGGTGCCACAGAAAGAATGTAGTTGGTCAAGAGAGCCGTGGACTCAAAACGATTGAAGACCTTTGACCTACACATTTGTTGCAAAAGAGGTGTGCAGTATAGACCTGGGGTGGTGGAAATATAGCCTCAAAGAGATTGTTGGACTCCAACTCCCATCAGCCCCTGCCAGCATGGTCAGTGGTCAGGAATGGTGGGTGAAATATACTCCGAGTCGAGAGTGGATTTCATGCTCTTTATTCATCTCATAGTGGTGAGGGGAATGGAAGTTCCCCCAGAAAGTCTGCTTTATATACATTATTTACACCATGGGCCCCACGTGATTGGCTAATTCTGGGATTCACCTGTAGGCCAATCAGGTTGCGGATTCACTTCCACCTGGAGCTGGATTGGCTGGCTCCTGTGAACCAACAGACTGCTGCATTCTGGACCCTATTGTTCTAGGACCAATCTGACTGCTGCATTCTGGACCCTATTGTTCTAGGACCAATCTGACTGCTGCATTCTGGACCCTATTGTTCTAGGACCAATCTGACTGCTGCATTCTGGACCCTATTGTTCTAGGACCAATCAGACTGCTGCATTCTGAATCCTATTCAACTCAGTGGGTGTTCTAGTCCAATAACATCTAGAGGGCTACAGACTGCATCCCTGGTGTACAGTAGATCATGGGGAAAGCCTCTGCTTGCCTATTAAAACTCCTCAGTTGGAAAAGGAAAGGGGGAAAGGTACCACCAAACAGGAAGGCATGTTCCCACATGTCCTACATGCAGGCATGGATTAAAGCAAGTGTAGGTCCTTGACTAGGAGACCTTGGAGGCCCAAACTTAATAGCACCTGATCATGAGAAACAAAACCTCATTCTCTTCTTTATCTACTCAGTGGAAGAAGCACATTGTAAGGTTACCATATGTCCAGAATTTTCCAATTCAACGGGCAAAATTAGCGTCCAGGGGGAATTATGGAAAATAAAAAAATATCTCTTGGTTTTCACCAACAGAACCAGGAAGTGTGTGTTTGAGTACCAGTCTTTGTCTTTTGGGGGCAAATTCCCAAGAAAGCTCAACAACTTTGAGATTAATTGGGCAATATTGCCCCAACAACTTTTGTGTCCAGATTTTTGCTTCTTGATATATGGCAACTAAGCATCGAAGAAACCCAGCAAGGAGGGGACAGGGGTAGCTATTTGTTAGGGGAGGTAGGTGGTGATGGTCTCACTGCCCATGGAGCTTCTGGTGGAGGGTCTGATGGGATCAAGAGCAAGGGAGTTGAGACTCAAGCCAAATTTGAGTCAAAAGGCAAGCCTGACTTCAGTGACCTCGAACTGGCCCTGTCGTGGCTGGCCCTACCATGAAGTGATGTGCAATGTCACTTTTCTGCCTCTAAGCCAGGCCTCTGTGTGTCATTAAAAACACAAGCGTGGGCGTGCGTGTCACATTTGACATTCCTCAAAGTGCCTCTCCCTGGGGAGGACTGGGAAGGTCTTGCTTGTCTGCCACCCTCCTAAATTCGCTTCATTTTTAAAATCTTTGCAAAATGATGTCGTATCAGAACAATGCAACTGCACGAAGGACAAGCATTTAAAGCACACACACACACCAACCAACAACAAGGACAATTAGACTCCAGGAAGAGAACAAGGACACAGTCATCACCACCCACAGGACACAGCCATGATTTGTGACATGAAAGTGTTCCATCCCAGAACTTCCTTGTAGCACAATGCGTCGCAGCGAGGACATTTTCTTATCTTTAAATAGGTACAGAATGAAGGCTGCTAATACAATATTCATGTCCATCTGCACCAAGGAAAGTCCGCAGAAAGCTGGGTGGATTTGTCAGGGGTGATGTAGACCTGAGCATACTGTTCTTATGATGGCAGCCAAAAACAGATCTGGTGAGGGGGTGGGGGTGGGGAGAGAGAGCGTGAAATGGTTAGAATACTCAGTAAAGCTGCCAGACACTATTGAAGTGTCCCTTCATTCACAATATTTCGTAGAGCATAATCGATACCCCTTCTTTCAGAACCATGCGACTCCATATAAGGGCACATAGAGACATAGCCCAAGACTTGCAGCACATTTCCCTCCCCTAAGGCCAAAGACAGCTTGCTGTCATACTTGGAATGAAAAGTGCAGATTGTTAATCTGCACACTGAGCACTGAATCAATTGTCTTGGCATTCTCCCCATGCTCCAGGCAGGCTGTCTTTTGCTGCTGCTGCTGCTGCTGCTATTATTATTATTATTATTATTATTATTATTATTATTATTATACATTTGTTAAAACTTTTCTTTTGAAAAGTACGTTACATTTTTAAATAGTTGGAAAAGTGCTCCCAGAAGGAGTGGGTGCTTTTGTGATGTCACTGCTTCCAGCTAATCAGAGTTGTGTGAACACCTGGTTTCTGCTGCAAACACGCAGAACACGTTCCTCCTGAATTCCATCTGGGAGAGGAGAAAATACTTGAGTAAAACAAGGCGAGTGCAATTTCACAGTAAGCTTGCCACTCAGATGATGCATTTCTGTATGGACACTATCGGTCACTGCAAGGCTAAAGGGACTCCTGACCATTAGGTCCAGTCGTGGCCAACTCTGGGGTTGCGGCGCTCATCTTGCTTTATTGGCCGAGGGAGCCGGCGTACAGCTTCCGGGTCATGTGGCCAGCATGACTAAGCCTCTGGTGAACCAAAGCAGCACACGGAAATGCTGTTTACCTTCCCGCCAGAGCGGGAATTTATCTACTTGCACTTTGCAAGACGTATTTATCTACTTGCACTTTGACATGCTTTCGAACTGCTAGGTTGGCAGGAGCAGGGACCGAGCAACAGGAGCTCACCCCGTCGCGGGGATTTGAACCGCCGAGCTTCTGATCGTCAAGTCCTAGGCTCTGTGGTTTAACCCACAGCGCCACCCGCGTCCTATACGAATGTAAAAAGAGCTTGCTGGATCAGGCCAATGGCCCATCAAGTCCAGCATCTTATTCTCAGAGTCACCAACCAGAATATTCATAGGTATGCCTATGAAAGCAACATGGCAGGCACCTTCCAGAAAGGTAAATCTAGCAGTTCTCCACTGTCTGCTGTTAGCTAATGCGCAACTGCCCTTTCTGTCTTTATTTCCAGAGCAATAACCATCTTGCCCACATGTTGCAAGAAAAATGCAGGCTCCCCATCCTGCTCTACCTCAAACTGTCTTGATTCTAGATTTTCTGCAAAAGGTCTCTGGGCCTCACCTTGGCCTACGAGGCTGGCTACAAACTAATTGATCTTTTACCTGCTCTGCTATTAAGTTTGTGTTGTTTTCATTACGGTTTTAAAATGTTTATTTAATGTGCTGTATGGTTTTATTGTTGGCTGTGTTTTTATTGTGAACTCGCCCCGGGATTATTAATTTGATGAAGGTTGGGCTCGAATTGCAATAAATAAAAATAACTTTGCTCCCCATTTAGAGTCGCCAGCCTTCCCCAGTCATAGCTACGTTGGCAGGGGCTGAGGAAGGGCTGTATGGTTGGATGTCAACCTGGTTGGATGTCAAACATAAAGAAAACCCCAAAAAAGAAGAGAAGGTAGGAGGGAATGTTATAGACACTGAACAAGATGTTTAAAAAGCAAATACAAACCCATGTCTGTAGACTGGGAGTCTTCAAATGGAAGGAAAGAGGTGTACCAAAGAATGAAATTAGGCAGTGCTTGGTGCAAAAAGATCTCTAGTTGCACCAAACGCTGCCAGGACAGAGGAGGAGTAGTAGTAGTAATAATAACAATAACAATAATAATAATTTATTATTTATACCCTGCCCATCTGGCTGGGCTTCCCCAGCCACTCTGGGTGGCTTCCAACAAAATATTAAAATACAGTAATGCATCCCTAAACAGGGCTGCCTTTAGATGTCTTCTAAAAGTCTGGTAGTTCTCTTTGACATCTGGTGGGAGGGCGTTCCACAGGGCGGGTGCCACTATGGAGAAGGCCCTCTGCCTGGTTCCCTGTAACTTGGCTTCTCACAGTGTGGGGATCGCCAGAAGGCCCTCGGCACTGGACCTCAGTGTCCAGGTAGAACGATGGGGGTGGAGATGCTCCTTCAGGTATACTGGACTGAGGCCATTTAGGGCTTTAAAGGTCAGGACCAACACTTTGAATTGTGCTTGGAAACATACTGGGAGCCAATGTAGGTCTTTCAAGACCGGTGTTATATGGTCTCAGTGGCTGCTCCCAGCCACCAGTCTAGCTGCCGCATTCTGGATTAGTTGTAGTTTCTGGGTCACCTTCAAAGGTAGCCCCACATAGCCCCACATGTTTGCTCTCATTTTGAAGCTGTAAAAAACCAGTAGTAAAAAACCTATAAGCCTCTTGGGAGGTGAAAGACACAAAATATGGTACCACTTAAAAAGAGCAAAACTAGAGCTTAACTTTGGGTGGTGCACTAGGTGTAAGTACAGTAGATGACTCCACTTTGATGGAGTTCCTGCTTCGTGCCAACAGTTTCAATGGCAACACTTGTTTGCAAGATTGCAAACAAAACATTCCATCTCAAACCTTCCTCTTGAAACAAACCTTTTAAGCTGAGATCTTTCCCAGTCTGCATCTCCACTGTCATTTTTTAAAATTGTTTTATCTCGTTGTTTGCTGCCCAGGGCATTTTGGGGGGAGAAAAAGGTGGGGTAACCATAATGGTTTTTAATAAATGATTTTTTAATAAATATTAATTTTTTAAAAATAAAATAAAATGTTTTAAAATAAATATAATGAGCGAGAGAAGGAGAGAGGAGTGATCAATGCACTGCTTGTATTTTTGGACTCTCCCTTAGGGGCAAGGCACTGGGTTCTCTCTGGGAGCTGGGAGGGACAGGATGAGCTCCTGCACCCTTTAAAACGCATGAGTCCTCCACTGCTTACATATGTGACTACCAGAATTACTCTGAAACAGTTTTGCAGACCAGTTCAGCAGAACTACTCTGAAGCAAAATAACTGCACGTTCTTGGTACTGTGCCAAGTCACCTTTTTGCTGCATCACAGTTCCGGCTGAACAATTTACAGCGAGTGTTTATGATGATGAACGTGGGTAAATTGCTCTGTGTTGACAGAGAGGGACATGCAGAAATCCCCATGGTCCCTCTTTTAGCCTACTGTTTGCCTCACCAGGGAAAAGAAAATTGAAGCTGCCACTTTGATTTCTTGCCAGATGATTCCTTGCACCTGCCTTGCCCAAAGGCGAGGAACTGTACAGTCTAGGTAGGAGCCTTTGCCTCATCGTGATGGATAAGTAAGAACAGGTAAGCATGGCTGCCTAAGAGAAAGGAGTTTCCCATTGCCAAGGGGGAGCAGAGAGGTATACCTACCATTCTTGCTCCACGGGAATTATTCATGCCTCAGAGTAGGGCTCTTAACACATGCTTTGCGTGGTGTAGGTTTAATCATTGGCCTCTCTAGCTAAAACAGGGATGGGGAGCTTGTGGCCATCCAGATGTTGTTGGACTACAACCCCCATCCTTCCTTACCAGTGCACTGGTGAAAGTTGAAGTCTAAGAACATCTGGGAGGCCACAGGTTTTCCCCATGTTTGAGCTAAAAGAACCTGATAGATGCTCAACCGGTTGATGGCGATCTACTGGTTGATTGCGTTGCGTTCCTGGTCGATCCCGGCCGAAAGCGTGTTCGACTGCCGAAAAACACAAAAAAGCTCAACTACTTTGGTTCTGACTCCCCCCAAAAAGCTCAAAAACTTTGGAAGTTAGACATCCCTGTGACAGGCATTAAGTGGAAATACAGTGGTACCTCGGGTTAAGTACTTAATTCATTCCGGAGGTCTGTTCTTAACCTAAAACTGTTCTTAACCTGAAGCACCACTTTAGCTAATGAGGCCTCCTGCTGCCGCTGCGCCGCTGGAGCACAATTTCCGTTCTCATCCTGAAGCAAAGTTCTTAACCTGAGGTAATATTTCTGGGTTAGCGGAGTCTGTAACCTGAAGCGTACGTAACCTGAGGTACCACTGTATCTCTCTGCCTGAGAAGCTGGAGAGAGGCACGACCTATCAGAGTACACATGGATAAATAAAGCAGCCCCCCATATTCTTATGACAATTTGCTATCTTTCTGGTGAACCACACACAACCCCCCTCCCCAGATGTTTCCAGATCAGCCTCTGCCATCATTCACTAACTCATATATTCCAGAGATTTCATACAACTGGATTTCAGAGAACCCTCCCATTATCAGATGAATCGAATGGGGAAACAGAATAAAAAAGGAAGATCTGTATTTGCAGCAAGAAGCCACAGGAAACAGATGGGGGTGTGGAACTGCAGAGGGCAAAAAAAAAGAAGAAGAAAAAGAACTTCAGACAGCAAGCTTCCTCCTTTTAGGAGGAGAAATGCAATCTGTCCAGGGAGATGATTGCTGAAGTAAAATGCAGGAAGAGTACTGCTTCTAGTCCTACCCGAGGGACTCTGTTTGCAACAGGGGATTGGTAGGTGTTCGATTTTCTTACAGCTGGAGATATTCATCCTCAATCATCCGTTCTCCCATCCCCCATGGTTCAAGCTGCTCCTTTCTGAGAGAAGTTATTTTCTGGTGCTTTTAAACCATGCACATGAAACGCACGAATCGGAGGGGAGACGTGATTCTAGCGATGGAGAAGAATCAGGTGCTGCCCTTGCAGAGAATGTAAGGGTGTGACCTAAACATGCCTCTGAAGATGATCTCTGTCATCATGCCTGTACATCATTATGAAAGCAAATTTTCTAGGTTTATAATAGTGGAGTCCCTAAATGCACACACACACACAATTTGACAACACTGTCTGTAATAGTTTTTTAATCAGGGTGCATTTACCTTGCCCGTTTTGCGGAGGAGCAACTATTTTGCAACCTTTGCTCACAAGCACAATGCTTACAACTGCACGCTACTGCCTAAAATGGAAATACTCCTATCTGCAGAAGGTTAGTGCCCTGCCCCTTAACTCACTTGTTTTGGTTAACTGCAAATAGCATAGCCAAGCCACGTCAGGACTGTCTGTCCAGGCTACTGAGGCTAACCTGTTCTGCAAAGCATCCTGTTCACTTGGAATCTGTGCATGTTCAACTATAAATATACGTTGACTAATGTCTTCAGTGTCAACTAATAATTATAGCCCAATGGATCAGGATGTAAAAACAAAACAAAAGCACAGAAATGAAGCTGGGGCTCAAGATTGTCTACTTCCATGCAGACATTGACAAATCTCTTAAAATATTGTTTTCAAGCCTAGGTCCTGCCCAGGCTTGCAAAATAAGTTTGATACCCACCCACCCACCTGAGTCTGTAGTATATATGATGACAACGTTCCACAAAACCATCTGCATTTAATTGGGGCAGGAAGACATATTAGGAAGCACAGTCTCCGGATTGCTTCCTTGATTATTACTAGTTGAAGGTTTTATTGTTGTTGATTCTTGCTCTTGGTCCTTAGAAACTTTTGAATGTGTGGAAGCTTGCTGTATTCACTTTGGCTGCGTTCAAATATATACCCACCCACCTGCAGACCCAAACTGGCTTATTTCTTCAGTATGTCGACTGATTTCATCTCAACCAGGGCTTCTCCGTCTCATCTCTTCCTGACTTCCTAGTCTGTGCTACGAAGCACAGAGGCAGTTATGTGTTTGTCAGTTAGCTGGAGCATGCGCCCAAAGGGAGTGGGTGTTGGGAGATAACCACAGAAAGAATTGTTGGGAAGAATGGCTGTGTCCTCAGGAGAACTGGCACAGCTGGCAGAGCAAGCGCTAAAGCACGCATATCTGCATTTTACATGCAAGGGCGAGAATAGTTATGCAACCCGACTGACCTCTGCTTGGCTAATGGGAGGGTTTCCTGCAGCCAGGCTAGGATGCAAGTTATCAGCTGCACCAAGTTACAGGATAGAGAACAATTCAGGGGCTGGTTTTGAGAGTCCATGTTATTCCTAAATTTAAGCCTCTTTCTCTGCAATGAAAAGAAGAACAGTGGCTAAATGTCTGCTCAGGGAAGCTGTCATGAAGCACTATGGAGAAAGAAATAGATTTCTGCATCTTGGTGCTTGATTTATAATTCAGTTTCCTGCTCCAGTTTGTGGCGTTCTACAGCCTCGAAAAGGGGGATTTTACAATTGGGAATCCCCTTTATACCAATGGCAAAGGCTCCAAAAGAACATGGGAAGTGTTAGGATTAGGGCTGCTTGCTGTAAATCAGTTTAATCACGTCACTGATCAGCCAAAGCTTTCTTTGATTAATTGGAAGGGGTCAGGTACTATTGGTGCAGGTAAATTTTAACCAGTGGTGCTGAGAATTAAAGACATATTAATTTTTGAGACCATCTTGGTTCGGGTATGCTACTGTAGTGGGCTATGGGGGGGTTAAATTGCATTTTCTTATAACATTGAGTTGCACCTTTTGCCTATTGCATTGCATCAGCTTTTTTGTAGTAGCCTAAGGCCATGACAAAGACATGCTGAAATACACCAATATAATAAAACAAAATCTAAATGTTGAATAGTTTTGTTTGTTCCATTATAAGTTAGCTTGCACTTCCTTCAAAATAGCTCCTATGTGGACTTTTTGGGGAAACTGCCAATTTATTAATGAGTCTATTTAAAGGTTTATTCATGAGCAATTAAAATTATTTATCTGTTCACTGCTCTAGTTACAATAATTACCTAACCCTAAACCATTAATTGTGACAATTCACTCATCTCCAATCCTAACCCACTGGAAGTAATCCTCATTAAAGTCTACAGGGCTTAACTTCTAAGTAGACCTGGTTAGGACTGCAGTCTTAGCTAACTGTTCTGTGAAGAGAAGCAGCGGGAATCTGGTTTATCTGGATCAATTTAAGGCCACAATTGTAAACACACACACACACACACTTAAACTTACCAGGTAACAAGTTACACTGAACTCAGTGAGACTTATTTCTGAGAAAATGATTCAAACTGAACTGCATGTAGCATGCAAGAAATTCCAGCTACGGAAACACTTTAGGGGTCATGCAATAGCATGCCCTGCAGTGGAGCTGGCTTGGAAAGGAAAGAAATTGGCCTGAATCTGTCAGGAAGCTGATTGTGGAATCCTACATAAGCCTATGAGAAGTACGGTACACCCAAGGAAATCCTTCCATCTGCCTCCTCTTCCTGCCTCCTTTAGCATATAGAATGTTAAACAATACCGTGCTTAACCCTGGAAAGACAGGAGGAGCCAAGCACAAACAATCTTTACCCTGAGGCATAAAAACCAGTCCCAAATTGACCCTATATGGAGGTATCGAAGGGATGATCTGAAGTGCAGAATCAGCAAACTGGCAGGATAAGATGCTGATTGGGTGACCGAGGGTGTGAGACTGAGTTTGCTCAGGATTTAATCACACTGTGTTGTTCACTGGCTGCACCACAGGCAGGCACACAACAGTGTTTGTTTAATGTGTCCTTCCTTTCAGACCAACTTTTGTTTGCTTATTGCAGGACCTAAGCCCACTGGAAGCGGCAAATCTCTGTTAAAGGTGCAGCACCAACCCAAACGTTGTACTTCACCAGCTCCTTCAGAGCATGTAATCCCACAGATCTTCATATTACCATAACCTCTATGGTTCGAAAACCTTACAAACTATTTTTTTAAAAATGCACAGGAACTGTGTTTGCTAAATAATGCACAGGGTCCAGATGACATCTCCGTATATAGTGCATGTGCAGAAACTCCACATTACCATCCATCACGCCACAATATTGAGCTTCTGGTAATACCTGATTCATTCCCTGCCTCCGCATTGCAATCTATTATACTTGGGCCTGTTATTTAGATTGTGAGAACATCCCAGCTCATTCTCTCTGCATTACCATTTTAATTATTTTTATTAGGAGTTGTGTGCTCCTCTGCTGTAACCCTCGGTTGGCAGACTGATTATGCAGCCCTTTTAAAATTAAAAGCACATTGATGAGTATCAGTAAGATCATGACTTACCCAAGCATTCAACAGGCTCTTCCCATTGTTTTCTTTCATTTTAACGTGGGCTGTAGACTCATTCTCTCCAGTTCAGTACTGAGGATCTCAGGACACTGATTAAAATTGGGAGACCACACATAGTGTGTGCAGCAGGTTTATGTACTAACACACAGCAAGACACTTGTCTATTGCCAAGGGGTCATGATCTGGCACCACAAATGTTATTTTTGCACTAAGGGGGTGTGTGTGCGCGCGCGCATGTATGTGCATTGCTGCACAAAAGGGCCAGGATACCCAATTCATGGGGCCATCCAAGTCCTCACATCATTTCCCCGAAGACTCAACACCATCTGTTAATCATATATTTGATTCTGCAAAGTCCCAAAATATTACTCCATGTACAGGCAGCTCCCTGTTTTCATGGGGGGGGTCATGTTCTGGGTTATTGTGTGTTTGTGTGAAATCGTGTATTATCGGAACACCCATTGAAAAAGCTTGCAAACACCTTTTTCGCCCCGCCCAGTTGCTTTGTGGTATGTTTTTCACTTCTGGGTAGGGTTGCCATACATCTGGAAATTCAAGGTCCATTTCCCAGAAATCAGATGTGCTTAAAATCGTCCCTGCCTTATCTTCCCCCTGCTTGACTTCAGCAGGCTGGGTTAAAGTAAACAGATGTGTTTGGAGTATCATAGCCTATGGAGATGCAATCTAAGGGAAGGACAGCAGAAAGGGCCACATGACCTTGCAAACTGGGGTGGAGAACATGCCATAGCTGTCAAGTGTCCTTTATTTGAAGGGACAGTCCCTTATTCCAGCGCCATGTCCCGCTGCTGTCCCTTATTGATAGATGTCCCTTAAATGTCCCTTAAATGATGTCCCTTAAATTTCAAAGGAAGCAGCTCCTCTCCCTCCCTCCCTGCCGGCCAGGGAGGAGGAAGGCTCCAACTGTGTTGCTTGGCTGTGTTGCTCACCCAATAAGAAGTCTAAGAATGACTGGGGGGTGGAGCTTGCATGCCTTGTGTGTGGCTAGTTAATGCAAGCTGAGGGGTTTTTTGAATGCTGGACGCCATTTTGTTGCACATGCTGCTGCAAACTTTGCAGTGCAAAGCCAGGCCGGGGAGCCATCTTTAAGTTGACGCTGCATAGGCCTTGTGGTGCATGTGATTCAGATTCTATTCAGTTGAACCTCTGGTTACAAAGTTGGTTGGACAGTGTTTTTGAAGCTACCAGCATGAGTTTGACCACACTGCAGGAGGACAGGAAGACAGGAGTGCCTGGAACAGGTGAGGCTGCAGGTCCCTTATTTTAGCTGCTGGTCCCTTATTTTCAAGGCTGCTGGTCCCTTATTTTCAAATCTGTAAGTTGACAGCTATGGAACATGCCATTGCCATATACCTGGTTCCTATACCTGGCTAGTGCTCCTGCCCATCGAAAATTATTATTTCATTTCATAGTGCAAGCCACTCTAAACTAAGCCCTGCTGAGTTTGGTGTGAGTTCAGGGTCCAAGTAAAGTGTGCATGATTCCGATTTAGAATCCTAGGCTATGCAGTTTCTGGCCTAATCCGAAAGAGCGGGGCAAATCACTGATGGTTGAAGGTTCCTTCTGACTTTACAAAGTACTTTCAAGTTAAGTGCATACTCCACAAATGAACACACGGATGTGGCCTACACGCAGATTGCCTGCTAATTCCTTCCCATAAATATAGGAACATTTGGAAAGACCCTCTGATTATTATGAAAGCTGCCCAATACAATGCAAGCTTATGCAGAAGGTGCTAGATGGCTTAGGTTCCAAGCAAGTGTGCCTAGGATTGGAACCTGATTCTGCAATAGTAAAGGTAAAGGGACCCTTGACCGTTATGTCCAGTCATGGACTCTGGGGTTGCAGCGCTCATCTCGCTTTATTGGCCGAGGGAGCCGGCGTACAGCTTCCGGGTCATGTGGCCAGCATGAGTAAGCCACTTCTGACGAACCAGAGCTGCACATGGAAACGCCGTTTACCTTCCCGCCGGAGTGGTACCTATTGATCTACTTGCACTTTGAGGTGCTTTCGAACTGCTAGGTTGGCAGGAGCAGGGACCGAGCAACGGGAGCTCACCCCGTCGCGGGGATTCGAACCGCCGACCTGATCGGCAAGCCCAAGAGGCTCAGCGGTTTAGACCACAGTGCCACCCGCGTCCCTCTGCAATAGTACATATTGTGAATAACGCCTAGAGGGTGAAAATATGGAGCTGACTATAGGAGCCAACTTCTAGTGGCTGAGGTCCCAGCCCCCTCCCCCAATGTTGATGGACACTGCCATTCAAATAGTGTGCATGCACTGTGTCTTATGATCAACTGTGCTGGGCTGGGCTTACCTACCCACCCACCCCAATATTTTATTCAAGTTGGCATCCCTGCATTCTCTCTCTCTCTCTCTCTCTCTCTCTCTCGCTGATCTGCGACTTAAAAGTCCACCGGCAAGAAGGATCTCGCTCCTCCCGCTTGCTAAAAAAGGTCCTAGGTGTGCGAGCCTTATCGAACATGCCGGGCCAGGGCGGATCTTCGAGCCACTGGCCAGAAATCTCCAAATATAGGCATGCGGAGAAAGGCCTTTTGTTTTCCCCTCCCCGTCGGCCGTGTCACCTGGGCTACCGAGCAGCACCACCTTGCTCCGGCAGACACCCACGAGGTTTCGGTTCGCCGCTCCCTCCCCGTCACGCTGCGTCTGTAACGAATGACACGCGGGAGGAGGGGCAAGGCGCTGTTGCCGAGAAGGAAATTCACCAAGCAGGGAGAGAGGGCGATGACTTGCTTCTGTGTGTCCCCTTGTGCAACGGGGGTGGGGCTGGGGCGGATGTGCGTCGAGGGGGGAGGAGAGGGTCGGGTTGGGATTTCATTCATTGGATTGAAGGGAGATCTGTGCCCGGCGTGGCTTGATTTTTTAGCCGGCACTTGCTTCCGGAGCTCGGTGCCAGGCGACGCATATGCAATAAAGAAAGAAGAGTGCTCTCGGGCATGTGCAGAGGGCTTTTCGCTCTTAACACAGATCGGTGTGTGTGTGTTTACAGGGATGGCTTAAGAGTTCGGCTCTTTACGTTTCCTGGAGATGCTAAGAGCAAAATGTCCAAACCGAAAAGAAGGGGGCGGGGCGGGGGAAACACCACTGGAGAACATACGTCAGGGGTTTCGAAATAAAGTGGAACCCGGCAAGTTTCGATGCCGCGTTTTGCAGCGAAGGGACGGCCTGTTACAGGCAAATTCCGTGAAAGAAAGGCACCTCTCCCGTGCACGCCTGCCTGCAAACTCGCTCTCTCCAGGCAAACTGCGCCAAACCCGGACAAGCCGCTCTGCTAGCGCCAGGGTGCCTGATGATCGCCCTTTGGGAGGCGGTGTTGCCGTGCTCCGTTTTGCCTTCAAATGCACTGAGCACCAGCCCCCTTCCTGCTGCTGCTGCAGCCATTTAATGACGTGACCCAGGTGCACATGCCAATTTTTAAGCGTGCTGACAATGGGCAGACGGAGCTTCCAGCCTTTCGCTGCTCTCCGCGCTCAGACTTGGCCTCGCACCGCCCCCTTTAGCCCCCCCCCCCCGCGTGCCTGCGGCCCTTGCAAGGCCTGGCGGCTTCCGCGCGCCGGTAAATGTCAGCCCGGCTGCAGCATCAGCGTTGCCTTGGCGAGAAGCAAGCGGGCAATTCAGCAGGTAACTGCTGCTGCCGCCGGAGGTTATGTCGCATACAGTTCCGGGTTGCGGCCCTCCACGCTTCCGAGCTTGCAAAGCCATTGTCTGAAGACCCTGGTAGTGCTGCACGCTTGCCGCTGAGGGCTGGGAAGGAGCGAGCCTGGAGGGCGATGCGTGCGGTGGATTGGGCTGCGCAGGCGATCAGCGATGCCCGCCCCGTCTGCCTTGGGTGGGGCATCTCTGCACCAGGCCCGCGTTGAAGGAGAACAGGCGCTCGGGACTGTCGCTGCTGTTTGCTCGCATGCAGCTGCTCTCGTTTGCTCCTTTCAGGAGGCTCTGCAGCGGCAGAAGCCTGCCTCATGTGCGCAGCCTTGGCTCCGCCGAAGGGAACACGCCCTCCCCTTCAGCACAAAAGAATCTGAAAGGCATGCAAATGCCTGGAAGGAGACAGAGCCCCGCGCTGTCCTCAGTCAGGCCTGCAGCAGGAAGCAAGCGAGCCTTCCCAGCTCCTGCCTCCTGTTTCCTCTCTCGTCCCCTTACTGGTGCCTTGCTGACTAACTGGAAGAGCTTAGAGGACAGAGGTCCTGACTTTGGGGGACTCTTTCCCCTCCTCCCCCGCCCAGGACAAATGTCAGAAACAATTAAAAAGTGTCATACGAAGCAGTCTTCCTGTGTACTCGTATTGCAGGCCTCTTGGCCTTGATATACTTGTCCCTCAAGTCACCACTAGCTGTGGCATCAGCTGTTGCAAATGAACCAGAATGAAAACAAGCAAGGGACTTTGAAAGTGGATTTTGGGGGATGGTGAGAGCTTTGGTAAAGCAGCCATATCTCGAACCCAGCTGGGAACTGGAACCCATTTTACTTCAGAATGTCTTTATTGCCAGCAATCTCTGGAAGATTGCAGGCTTCCACATTCCTGCAATAGTTGCTTCACTTTATGAGCCAGTAACAGGGGTATATGTTAGAAATCAATAAATGCACCCACATGGTAACTGAGCTTGCCACTCCGTTTTCTATGATTGTCCAGCATGTTGCATCTTCTGAGTTCCTCCTTTTAAAATCTGGAGTATTGCTAAATTCCTTACCACTGAATGCGTTTTCCTATTGGCAAGTAACTTGGATGGGAAATTTACAGCAAAAAAATGTTGGGAACTCCAATTAAAAGGGATGGTGGGAATTGGATCAGCCATGTTTAAAAAACGTGTGGCACCATTTCTCATTTCCTTTAAAGGATCTAAATGTTTCCCTTCTCCAAATGTTTCAGAGGGGAATCCCCCAGGCTTAAATATACCCAAGCATTAGTAAGTCAGCAAAAAGCAGTGGATAGGGATGCTTAAATAAATCAGCGTGTGAAGGCCTCCTCTTCTACTATTCTGCCTTCTCTGGGACTGTTGAAGGAGTTACTCATATGGTTATTGGAACTTCCTGTGTTGGTGGAAGACTTAATATAAGATGATCAGACTGGAAAACATCAATGTCTTTGGAACCAAGCATCCTTTGGAACCAATGCACACACTTTTTCAGGGAGTCCTAATGTACGGAACAGATTCTAATTTAATCAGCATCCATTACTGCAAATGCAAAACAGGAAGTGATAATTTTCCAACAATAAATAATATAGAATAAAAATTGTGCAACCTGATAGAGTTCAAACAATTTCTTATCCCTTTCTTACGATTTGATGAGGTGTCCGATTTCCATTGATTCAGTGCCTGTTACTCATATCATAAGCCTTCTGCTATTGGTAGCCTAGCTGTCAGTTGAGTTGGCAGACAAAGCTTCCCAGTTTAGGAAGACAAAGTAGGTTATGCTTCTGTGGGAAAGGAAGAGCTTAGTCACCTGCTTATAGGCGAGGTCTGGTTATTTTTCTAGGTGTGTGCAGGGAACAGGGTTGGGCAGAGACCAGCTGTTTCACCTGTGTTTAGTGGCAGAGTGTTAAGTTACTTTTCCAGGCAACATTTACAGTTCTGTGCGGGCTTGGATTTGTGAGAACAGTTTCCCTTTTCTCGACAAGCCTCTTTCAGCTGATTTGAATCAGTGACCAAACCCTCTGGTTAGAGAAATGAATAATGGTGATGTTTTCTCTTAACTACAGGATGAGCCCATCCCCAACAGCACAGGCCAGAAGTAATGGTGGCAGAGTATGCTTCAGTGCTAATGCACTGGGATAACTCAGTCAGTAGAGCATGAGACTATTGATCCCAGGGTTGTGGGTTCAAGTCCCACATTGGGCAAAAAGATATCTTCATTGCAGGGGGTTGGACTAGATGACCGTAGTGGTCTATGATTCTGGATTCTGTTGTTAGATGGAACTCAGCAAGGAAGCCATTCATATACAGTGAGGTTTGCTGATAGTCTGTAGAACTTAAAAAGGGACTTTACAGGGAAGGGCACGGCTAGACTTTTCATAAATTTGGGAGCTAGGCTTCCACACTGGGGCCTTATGGACCACAACAGCCTCTCTTTTGTTTCAGAAGGGGCTTTTAATGTCCAGTGTATTGTGTGTTCTGTTATATTCTGGAGGAAGCCGCCCAGAGTGGCTGGAGCAACCCAGTCAGATGTGCGGGGTACAAATAATACTATTGTTGTTGTTGTTGTGTCTTCTGGGTTCACCCTGGATCTGTTCTGCCACCATTCATTAGACTCAACTTCTCTTCAGAGGCAAAAAAGGTGAAGAGGTATGGGGTGTTTTAGAGTCCATATTGCAATAGTTAAATTACACATCCAAAGTCTGCTGAAGTAAGCTCCATTAAATTCAGTGGCATTTCCTCCTCAGGTGAGCGAGAGTGTAGGACGTTCAACCAAGTCAGATCATTGGTCTATTTAGCTCAGTATGGTCAACACTGACTGGCAGCTCTTTCCCAGCCCTACATGGAGATGCCAGGAGATTGAACCTGAGACCTCCTGCGTGTGAAGCAGATGTTCTGCAGCTGAGCAATGGCCCTTCCCTGAGCTGCTGTCTGAGCTATGGTTAGGATTGCAGACTTAGTGGTCACCTCTACAGCCTGGACTATTTCAGTTCCCTGGACTCAAGAGATGCAGATTCGGTCCTAGAGCAGGCATGGCCAAACTTGGCCCTCCAGATGTTTTGGGACTATAATTCCCATCATCCCTGACCACTGGTCCTGTTAGCTAGGGATGATGGGAGTTGGTAGTCCCAAAGCATCTGGAGGGCCAAGTTTGGCCATGCCTGGTCCTAGAGGATGTAAATCCTTCAGGTTTGAGTGATGAACATGTGTTGTGTCTCAACATTTACTGTGAGCCAACATTTACTGTGACACTGGCCCCCTTACTTTGCATATAGTCTAAAAAGCGCTGTGCCCTTAATGTCTTCGGGCAAAAGCATTCCCTCTAACCTACACAAAAAGTTTACTCTCCTTAATTCCACCTGCTCCACAAAACATGGTTTGAGAATTGTACTGCCCACAAAAATCCCTACTTCACTTTTTCCCCTTTTCCAACATTTCTTGCTTTTGACAAGCAGTTCTTTGGAATTTGCTTGCTTCTGGAAAACAATGTCACAATATTTTGTGAGGCTTTCCAGCTAGTTTCCTGTACCCAAGTGTGCCAAGTTCGTGTCATTCAGTATTGAAAGCACTAGTGACTATAGCAACATAATAATCCCAATGCCTTCGTATAAACAGGTCAGCTACTTAAGGTGTGGCGCTCACTACTATGAATGTAGTGGCACAGATATGGTGGCATAGTTAAAATGTGTTGATGTTGCCCCCAAAGGGAGCCTTGAACAGTAGCTGTTTTAATGTGGAAACTAGGACCGGATGCTCCCAGGACGAGGTGACATCATGTCTGGAATGGGGCAATGGTCCCAGGCCTGTTGTCAGTGGAATGGAAGTGGGCATCTTTTGCACCTGGTAATCCCTGGGGATACCCTTGCAATGCACCGTCATTCCGTTGATGCTTCCATTGATGCCTAGTCAGTGGCCGCTTCCTGGCAGAGGCAGCAGCATGGCAGGGCTTACAGCATCAGCTGAACAAAAGCCATAGAGAAACACAGCAGTTGCACAGACACCAGTGCATCTCTGTGGCCAAACACCTTGCCAATGCACC
Source organism: Podarcis filfolensis (assembly GCF_964270895.1). Classification (NCBI taxonomy): domain Eukaryota; kingdom Metazoa; phylum Chordata; class Lepidosauria; order Squamata; family Lacertidae; genus Podarcis; species Podarcis filfolensis. Next base: position 96,477,904 of record NC_139605.1, on the reverse strand, counting down.
AAGTAAATGGCCCCATGGAAGCAGAACAGTTATTACGCTTTGTTCCAAGGCACTGCAGTCGCAGCTCAGGTAACCTTGTGGCCATCCTGGACTAGGAATTGCAACCCTGGTGTGGGTGCCAATCCCCGGGACTGCTGCCACTGCAACACTACCATGGCTTATGTGGCCAAGTTAGAAGCCTGAGAGTTTAGGCCTCGAGATGGATTGAGGGCCTCGACTGCAGTCCAGTGCCCATGGGGCAGGTAGGGCAACAGACCTCGACGCCCGCATGTCCCACCCATTGCACGACGTGTGACAATGGTGGCAACCCTCGATTCCCCTTGCTGTCCATCAGCTGCAATCTAGCTAGGATGTGTGCTTTGGTTGGCGTGAGCATCCCACGGCGGTGCCTTCTCCTTAGTCCTGGGGGGTGAACATAACCTGGGACCGGGACGAGCGAGGCCCCGGTGCAAAAGCTGCGGACCCTTCCCCCCCCCCCCCGCCACCAGCCCCCGGCCTCGTTGCTCATGCTGATTCCGGGGTTGAGCGAGGAGGAGGAGGCGGCGCCAGGCTGCTCTCGTCCGCCCCACGTGGCCCGGCCCGCGCCAGCCAATGGCAGCGCGTGTTTCTGAAAGATCTCCATATATGGCGATGTTCTCGGCCGGCGAGGCGGGGGCCGGCACCCCCTGGGTATAAAAGGGGCGGGGCTGGCGTTGGGACGGTCTCACTCAGCCGGCGGCAGCGGATCTGGCAGTAGCAGCTCTTTTCTTCCCGTTCTCTTGAAAGCTCCCGCCTCCTTTCAGGTAGGTTTCAGCAGCTGTTTATTCTGACGGAGGGGTGCTTCTCTTCCAACCCCCACCCACCCTAAACTTTCCTTTGTATTCTCTCTTCGCGCTTAGGTGAGAGAAAGGTGTAAAGGTTCCTATATTTAATTTCCCTTAGGAGTAAAAAGCGCCTTAGAATTCCTTCAGTTGGCGGCGGTTAAGGGGTTCTCTCGGTTCCTTCCCCACCCCCAATCCCTCTTTTGTCCGGTCGTGCGTTAAGGCTCGACCAACTCCCGCCCCCCCCCCCCCCGCTTATCTTGCGTCGGTTCCTTTGCAACGGTCTTGGTTGGCGCGCGACCTTCTCGTGCCCGTAACGGCTTTTTGAAAGGGGGAGGAGGGGCTGTTGGCTCGAGAAGGGCACCGAGGGCGTGATTGGTCGGCCTGAAACTTTGACGTAATGGAGCGGGAAACGAGAACCTTGGTTTCTTGCTGCGCGCGATGCCCCCCTCCCTCCCAATTTTTCCGCGTAGAAAATTTACTCTGGGCTTGGGGAGGTGGGGGAAGGTGGTTGAAGCTGGAAGGAGAAAGACGGGAGCGTCTGAAAAGGGCTTTTTTTTTTAACTTCGCCACCGGTTGATGGCGGGGGGGTGGGGCGTTGGTTGGGGTGGGGGCTGGTTCCTGCAAAAGGCACCCTCACTCCGGCTGTGAAAGGAGGGTGGGTTCTCGAAGAGGGCGGGGTTAGGGCTGCGCAGGACGTCGTGAAGGGTGGAGCCCGGTGCGTCGTGTCTTTGGGGTGGCTCGGTTTGCTTCGGAATAGAGAGTGGGCTGCAGGGATATGGCTTCCTGCCCGGGACTGCAACACTGGAAATTGCTTCTGAGTAGATGCGCAGAGGACTTGAGTGCATGAGCAATTTTGTGGCCTGGTTTGGCTCTGCTCCCGTTAAATGTTCAACGGAGTCTTCATGGGAGTAGTAGTAGACTAATATGAGTTATTCTTTTTAGAAGATGGGCTGATGCCAGTGGTGCATCCTTGAAGGTGATGGGGTTAAAGTGCATACACCCTGCTCAAACGCCTTTCCTTCTGTTTCTGACTTGGTATATTCCGTTTTGAAATGAGCTAAGGTGTTAAAAGCCAAACTTTACAGTGGTTTCAGGGAAGACTATCCATAGTAGTACTGCATTCAGAAGTGAGCATAAGTCTAGGGGGCATGAGAGGAAGAATTCTAGGGCATTGTACATGTATGCAGTTAACTTGAAAATATGCCTTGTTCAACTTTAAGCTTTACCTTTGAGTAGAAATGTGTAAGATGGTGGTGTTAATGTTGGATTGTTATGGCTATGGGATGGGTGTGTGTGTGCGCGCGCGCATGCATGCATTTAGCTGGTCTACAGAGTAAGGAAAATGAAGTAAAAAGCTCTGGACCATGGTTAATACAGACAAGAGGGTGGGGTTTCTAGTCTGGATGGTAGGTTGGCAGAGCAGCCTCTAGTGGCCAAAATCTGTAGTGTTTGAAGGGCGTCCATTGATGATGCCAAAATGCAGCACTATATTTTTCAACGTTGCTTAATAAATGCTTTCTTTTTGTGAAAAGCAGATCTTCAAAATGGAAGAAGAAATTGCAGCGCTTGTCATTGACAATGGTTCCGGTATGTGCAAAGCAGGCTTTGCTGGAGATGATGCTCCTCGTGCTGTGTTCCCCTCAATTGTTGGGCGCCCACGCCACCAGGTAAACATCAAAGCAGGAGATTTATTTGTTTTGTGTTTTAACATGAGATGGTTTATTTTTGTATTTGCTGATGATTGTTTATTTCTCTTAATAGGGTGTCATGGTTGGTATGGGCCAAAAAGATAGCTATGTAGGTGATGAAGCTCAAAGCAAGAGAGGTATCTTGACTCTGAAGTACCCTATTGAACATGGCATTGTTACCAACTGGGATGATATGGAGAAAATATGGCATCACACTTTCTACAATGAGCTTCGTGTTGCCCCAGAGGAACACCCTGTTTTGCTTACAGAAGCTCCTTTGAATCCCAAGGCCAACAGAGAGAAGATGACACAGGTACAGCATTGGTGCAGCTTTTACATCTTGCCACCTTTTCCCATTTCACCACCACTTTTCTTTAAGTTACAATTTCTCTTCTCTCATTATTTTCAGGGTTCTGTACTCTCCTGGCATTTCCTTCCTTGAAGTCTCTCAGGTTTCTGTTGTATTTCTACCTGACTTTCTTTTGGTTTTCTCCCCTACATCCAATACCTTGCATGTCAGCATGTGTGTGTGTTAACTATGAAAGTGATCCCTTATTAAGACAACATTCTTTTCTCTTTAATTAGATCATGTTTGAGACCTTCAACACTCCTGCCATGTATGTGGCTATCCAGGCTGTGCTGTCCCTGTATGCCTCTGGTCGTACCACTGGTATTGTAATGGACTCTGGAGATGGTGTCACACACACTGTGCCCATCTATGAGGGCTATGCCCTTCCTCATGCCATCCTGCGACTTGATTTGGCTGGCCGTGACCTCACAGACTACCTCATGAAGATTCTGACAGAGAGAGGCTACAGCTTCACCACCACAGCTGAAAGGGAAATTGTGCGTGACATAAAGGAGAAGTTATGCTATGTTGCCTTGGACTTCGAGCAGGAGATGGCCACAGCTGCTTCCTCTTCCTCTCTGGAGAAGAGCTATGAATTGCCTGATGGTCAAGTGATCACCATTGGAAATGAGAGGTTCAGGTGTCCAGAGGCCCTCTTCCAACCATCTTTCCTTGGTAAGCATTTAGTGGCAATGGGAACAAGTCAAATTATATGTACCATGCTCTAAATCCTAGGAAGTAAGTCTGTATTAGTTGGATGTTCAGCATACTTAAGGAATTTTTTTTTTTCTTTTAAGGTATGGAGTCATGTGGCATTCATGAGACCACTTTCAACTCTATCATGAAGTGTGATGTTGATATCCGAAAGGACCTGTATGCCAACACAGTATTGTCTGGTGGTACCACAATGTATCCTGGAATTGCAGACAGAATGCAGAAGGAGATCACAGCATTGGCGCCCAGCACAATGAAGATCAAGGTAAGGATGGCTTATGTGACAACTTTGTAGTGTAATGAAACAGTTGACTTCTAGGAAGATAGCCGATCGATAAATCTTTTCTTTTTATAACAGGGTTGATATCAAGAAAGTTAAATGCATGTATAGTCAGATCTTTTCTAACTTTAAAATGTTTTCTTCCAGATCATTGCTCCCCCTGAGCGCAAATACTCTGTCTGGATTGGTGGATCCATCCTTGCATCCCTGTCTACTTTCCAGCAGATGTGGATCAGCAAGCAGGAGTATGACGAGTCTGGCCCATCCATTGTCCATCGTAAATGCTTCTAAATGGACTATTGACAGATGCGCAGCATTTGCTGCATGAGTTTTTCACCAGTATAAATTTGCCTGAGCAAATATATACACCTCATGCTAGCCTCATGAAACTGGAATAAGCCTTCTCTTCACAACATTGTCATTGGGAAGCCTGTCTCCAATAATCCTGTGAGGATGTCTACCTGTTGCTGATATGACCCTGTACTCAAGTTAACTGTTCCCTTTGTACATAGCAGTATAACTACCCTATACACATCTGGCCCAGGACCTAGTACAGGAGGCATTCATACAATACAAAGGTTTAACTTGTGTCTGTAACTACCTGGGACAGTGGTCTCAGTGTAACCAGCAATGTTACAATGGAGTTTTGAGGCTAGATCTGTACAGGGTAGCAAAAGATCAGACTTCCACTACACAAAGCGCTAAGAATTCCAGGTCACTATTGTTGAGGCTGGCAAGAGTTTGTGAAAAGGATGGCCATTTTTGTCTTGCCACTGTTACTAGCGGGGTTGGAAACATATCGCATCCAAGCCTTATGAACCTGTTTTTTCCTTGCCCACCTGTATCCCAACAAGACAACCCAGGGCAAAGTTGCTCAACTTCAGTTGCTCTAATGTTTGCATTGACACCTGTAAATTTAATCATCAGGTTTAATTTATGTAAGATTTTTGTACGTTGCCTTAATGTTGTCATATGACAGTAGAAAACCAAAATTTGTAAGTCATCCTGAAGTTGAGAATTGTAATGCCCAACACATCATTGTGAAAGGAAAATAAAGCGCTGCAGTAAATGAAATGGGCTTAATGTTGTCTAATGGAAAGTTATTTAACACGCTTTTGCTTTTGGAAGCCTTTCTGGACAGGACAGTGAAAATTATGACCTAGCTCTGGCTTAATGTAGTTTCTGTTCAGTCTGATCAGGTTGACCACAAGCTCTGTGATAAGTGCTAAACTTAATATGCTGCCAAATAGCTTCCAAACATTGCTTTAGTGAACATGACCAGACCTTAGCTATGTGGGATATTAATACAAATGTATGCACTGTAGCAAATGCTAAACAAATGGCATTATTTTAAATCTTTCAGAGTTGTCCTAATTCAGTGTTACTGAAATGGTTTAATTGGACAGAGCAGGTTAGATGTGCAAGTAGATCGCAACTTGCTGTTGTGATAGTTTGCCTAAGTGCAAAAGATAGTCGTTTTAGGACAGGATTACAAGGTAGAATCACTTGGAAGCATTGAAAAAATTACATCAAAGTTGCATTTTTGGGGTTATTCAAGAACGTACTTCACCTCGTTTTGTAGCTATGGGTTAGTTTGGTTTTCATTTTTCTAAATTTAAACTGACAGTTAAAAGAGGTTTATGCAGCACTTCAGAAGTGTGTGAGTAGAACTGGGACGTCTAGGATAACCTGTTGGAGTAGGATACCGTTGGTAGGATTAAATGTTTTTAAAACATAATTTCAGCTTTGCCAAAGGCTATGTGAAATACCACAATGATGACTTTATAAATCTTCCCTCACTACCATCAAATCACATTTTCCACCAAGGGGAAGCAAATGAAGTGTCCCATTTTCTTTTGTGTTATCTTTGTGTCTTACAAGATTTCACTAGGAATCTGTCCCTTTTAACAAAATAGTCATAAGAACAAACATAACTATACATGCGTATTGGGGTTGGTAAATAAGGCAATCACTAAATACACTATGAGAGCATTAGTAATTGAGGGACCAGCTATGAAATTCCCAGGGAGGTACATTTTGAATTGCAGATGAATCTGCACAATACCATAAAACGTGATCCAATATTTTGTTGGTTACACTAAATTTGTGTTTCAGGTTAAATTATTGTAGGAAGGGAAAAACTACAGTGTTGCAGTCTTCGTAATACTGCAAGACTTTAAATACTAAGAATTTATATTACTAAATCTATTTGAGATCTGGGAGCAAACTATGAAAATGAGTACAGTAAGCTTACAACTTGGGTGCATTAAACTTGTGTACATTCAGATTTACTTGTTTAGCAATTGAAAATAAAAATTTGAAAGGGATGGGCATCCAGGAAAAGACTTTGGCAATCTCACCCACTGTTTCTCCCAATATGTGATTGGCCTAGGCAGAATCCCTGGGATTTAAACTTGTAAGCTTTGTTCTTGGACAGAATGCTTAACTTGGGGGTGCCCCACTGGTTTGTGTTAGGGCAGTTTATCAAGAGTTACCTTTAATCTGCACTGTTCCTGGGTAGTAGGGTGGGGTGGTGGTTTAGCAGGGAAGATTGCTCATTTTGACTCTAAATTGCACTGACATCTCCTGTCAAGAGGGGATGTTGTTCCCATATAGCAGGAAAACTAGTTTTGGGATGCCTACCACAGTTCATCTATAAGCAAGATACATTGGTTGAATAAATTTGACAGCTGCCTGCTTGTGTGACTGTCCAGAGCTCTTGGTGCTAAATTCATATTCAAGAGCTAGTATATTGCAGGAATTTACAAAGTCCTGGTAGTCTTTATGGAATATCTTGTTAATCTGTGCAATAGAAAAGACATTGCACAAGGGAATGTAGCATTATGCATAAATGTTTGGTTATATACAAGTTAAGATACCTTTCCTTTGGAAAAAAGGATGTACTGTGGGGTTGCCTGGTGGGAGTGGGGTTTCAGCCTCCAGTCTGCTAAAAATAGCTATGTCTTTGGCAAAGCATGATAGGAAATGAAAATGAGGGAGGTGCACAAGAATCCTTTTCAGAAAGGTAGCATGTACATTTGAAGTAATCTTTGTTACAAGAAGCAGGATATGTAAGATGCCAACCTTATCCTAGGGGAAGCTCTCCACTTGCCTTTTTGCACATATTTGTGTTATTTTAAGGACATTTCCACTGTTGGCCTTTGGTTCAGTATCCTTGACAATGTTTTAGTTCAAGCTAAAGGTTAGGATGCGGGTGGCGCTGTGGGTAAAACCTCAGCGCCTAGGACTTGCCGATCGTATGGTCGGCGGTTCGAATCCCCGCGGCGGGGTGCGCTCCCGTCGTTTGGTCCCAGCGCCTGCCAACCTAGCAGTTCGAAAGCACCCTCGGGTGCAAGTAGATACATAGGGACCGCTTACCAGCGGGAAGGTAAACGGCGTTCCGTGTGCTGCACTGGCTCGCCATATGCAGCTTGTCACGCTGGCCACGTGACCCGGAAGTGTCTGCGGACAGCGCTGGCTCCCAGCCTATAGAGTGAGATGAGCACACAACCTGAGTCTGGCAAGACTGGCCCGTACGGGCAGGGGTACCTTTACCTTTAAAGGATAGACAGCAAGGAACAAAAGGGAGGCATGAGGTATCTGCAGGCAGCAAGGTCTAAAGGAGTAGGAATGGAGAAGCTGGAGGAGCAAAGCCCCTTCTGTACAAATCGTATTAAGGATCCAGTATGGAGTGGAAGATGATTTGGGAGCAAGCAAATACCTAAAGTTCAGAAATACTAGCCCATGTATACAATTGTGTAAGCAAGCCCCTCCAGTTTCTGAATTTCTACCACAAAATTTCCAAGCACTTCCAATCCTGACCCTCACTAAAATGAAGGTTAGAAATACCTATTTTTTTAAAAAACAACTGAGCAACCTGGCACATTATAGCCAATGGATGAAACTGCACAATGCAGAGCACTTTGCTAGTTCTCTGTAGGTTTCCATTTCGCGAGCAATGGAATGGGGGAAATGAAGGCGGGGCCGAGTGTGAAGCCTATTCCTGTGGGACAAACAGGCAGTGATCTGATGGATCTGGCCAAAGGCCCAGCTAGTTCCAGTATATTGTTCTCACAGTGGCGGACCAGATGGGAAGCCTGCAAGCAGGACCTGAATGAAACGGTACTCTTATCACCTGTGATTCCTAGTAACTGATGCGTGGGGGGGGGGGAGTTCCTGCCCTGAAACAAAGAGGATTTGCGACCCAGAAGCATTTCTTTGTGAGAGAAGGCTTTGAGCTGGTAATGAAACTAGGAGCTCAGAGGTACCCTTCACTCTTTTATTTCCAGGTACACCTGCTTCACTAAGGTAATATGCAAAACACTAGTTCACAAGCCTAGTAAAAATCAAAGTAAATTCTGCAAGCTGACCTCTGCCCACCCTTGATATAATAACGCTCCTTATCTCTGCATTAATTTTAGGAATATGTGATGCCATTGGTCCATCAAAAACAGCATTATTTGCACAAGCTAGCAGTAGCTCTCCATGTTTTCATATGGGTCTTTTGCAACCCCTAACTGGAAATGTCAGGGATGAACATGTGCCCTCTGCGCAGAGTAAACACTTTGCCACTCAGCTACAGCCTTTCCCTTTTTTCTTTGCATTGTTGCAATTATCCTTACAACATCCTTGCAAACTAGGTCAGAATTAATGTATGGCTTACTGCATATGAGGACTGAAGCTGAAAGTCCTAAAATCCACATACCAATTTTGCAGCTGCAGTGACATTTGCCTTTGGGCTGTTTTCATTCATGTTCTAAAGCACATTAGTAAGAGTAGGCTCTACTGAATACAATGAGATTTGCAACCAGGTAAACAGTCCTTCCAAATATTTAGGACACAATCCTTTGCAAATTTATCTGGGCATAGTCTTCATTGAAATCTTCCTTCTGAGGACTGGAGATTGTGAGACCACACTGTTTAGCCCCTGTAACACACAAATTTAGTAGAGAATTCAGCTTCCTAAGAGTAAAACCTACCCCAAAAGTATGGCAGAGTAACTCACAAGGTCGCGAGTGTTCCATGTGCGCTCAGTAGAGCACAAAATCAGATGTAGAATAGTTTGGAAAGGTTTGGTAAAGGTCAAAGTGCAAGCAGTAGGATGGTCAAGAAAGGCAGGATGCCGAAAGAGGAGTCCCAGAGAGGAATAAAAGGGGTCACAGAGGTTGCAGATTACAAAGGCTTTTTCCTTGAGAGGGACGGGAGTTTTTGAACTGGCAGCAAACTCTGCCTATCCTTTCCAGGCTTTTCTCCCCAGTTATGAGGATTAGACATTTGTTTTTCACCACAAAAGCTTTTATTTTCAGGATCCATATTTCGATGTTTGCCCAAAGGACAATACGTTGCAATCATGACTGTGCAAAGCATGTTTATGGAAATCTTGTCCATGCATTATTTTGTTTCCTTGTGCAGTATTTTATTGCACTGGGGTGGGGTGAGGGCGACACAGGAGAATATGCCAGGGAAGATCAAGCAAATTCTGGCTCATCTACAATGAGTTAATTGCCCCTTACTTAAATCAGCCTGTCCAGTCATTAGGCACTCACCCTCTGAATTTCAATTCTTCTGGTTTGGTGGGTGGTGGTTTTGACTACTGAATTCTACTTCCATCTGAAAATGGTACCTGATCAACCTGTCTGTGACTCTCCTTGTGGTGTGCTTCACTGGTGGAGTTTGGCTTCCAGAATGCACTCCCTAGAGAAGTTCACCTGGCATTCACACTGATCAGTCAGGCAACTGTCTTTTTTCCTATGCCTTTTAATTCATTTTAATTGTATTACTTTTAAACTGCTTGTGACTAATGTACCAAGATGGTGCCCTCCCACTTTCAGAACCAATTCTGGGTTTTTAATTGTTTTTGTTGCCCTCTGCCCGCCTTATGTGTTTGCACATCACCATTAGGCTCCACTGTTTTCTCTCCGTTTACCCTTCTGGTAGAAAAGTGTAAATACAGGCTTATTTACTAAAAAAAGCCTTTACAGAAATCCATATTCCATGCTTATTTCTTTCGGCAACCGACTCCCTCCAGTTATTCACGAGAATATTCCAGAAGAACTACTGGGACCAAGATGAGATGTTGTTTCCAGATGTTTTGCTGCTCCTCCGCTGAAATTGTTTGTGGCAATTGCACAGAGTCAGTATTATGTGATGAACTTGGTCTTGCTTTGCATGTCAGGCTGAAACCATAGGCCCCAGGGCCCCTTTCAATAGGGAAATGGAAAGGAAACGATGACCTGCTAGCGCTGCCAAATTCAACATTTGTATTTAGTCACCGTTTGCTCATACGGATAACATAAAATGAACCGGCCCCACCCAGAGGGGTTGTGCAACCAACACTGATCTTTATTCAGAGAGAGGAAAAAGGCCCAGTGAAAAGTCAACCATTGCAACATGCTGTAATTGGCAGCAGAAGTCTTGTCATTTGAATCCCATCCCAGTTCACACTCCAGAATGGATAGTCTGCATCTTGAAATCACCCTCTTGGCATGTTCCTGTCTATCCCTTGCACCTGATTAGCCAGTGCAAATGAAGAGGGGGAGGGAGGGCCTAGCAGCGGGGGTTGGGAACAGAGGTCAGGATGGGGGAAGCCAGTATGCTAAACTGTGTGCATAAGCTGCTGAGTAATGTGATTAACAGAGAGAGCAATGCTGCCAACATTCTGGACTGGGCCTCCCGCTATTCTCTTGATTCAAGGCTGTTTCCCCACCCTCTCCCTGCATTCCACACCCTTGGACTCCTTTGTCTGGGGATAAAGAGACCCTCGTCCTAGGGGATTTGGCAGCCAGATGTCACGTAGCAAGCATCAGAGCGGCCCAGCTAATAAATTCCACTCTCCCCGTGGCCATTGAAATGCAATGTTGGAGTTGTCCCCAATTCCAGCACTCCTGCAGTCAGGCACAATTATCTTTCAGCCTGGTCTTTAATGCAGCATTGCTGTGCTATGGTGACAGTGGAGATTTCTTCATGTTGCATCTATGCTGCTTGAAGCCATGGCTGCAGGCGAGGCCTTGCATTCTTCCTAACCCACCCACCAACCCACAACTACCTTCCTGAAACCTGTAGTTCTGCTTTGTTGCTGTCTGTCAGAGCATGGGGGGGGGGAGTGCTGACCCATTCTACTCTTCCATCGCCGGACACAGCAGCAATTTCTTGCACGATATAACGAGCATTTCTTCATCAAAACTATAAATTACGCCTACGTATGAACTTGAATCATCACTGCTCGAACCCCACAGACAGAAATGTCCTGACAGCTCACCGCACCTCAAGAACAAAGCTTTCCAAAGGAATTAGTTCCTGATTTTCAGCACTTGAGTCACCAAGTGCTGAGTAATCAAGTATCCGGAAAGCAAGTCATGTACTTGCATATGTGAATTGGCCTGTTGCCCTAGTAAGCAACTAGTTTTGCTAGAGGGCTGCTTTGAGAAAGGGACATGGGATGGCGAGCCAAGGCTGCTTTTCCACCCACGTGCAAATCCTGTTGTTAGAACCTCTCCCCTCTGCAGTGAAACTGATACCCCATAGGGAACTGGATTTGACCTAAGGGCCTCTACGTCTTGGTCATTGGCTAGCCTATAAGTTTCTCATTAATAATGTGTATAGTCCTGCCTCATTTCGAAGACAGCTGGCACACAGTGTTATACATGCAATCTACCACACAGAAACCATAAAGGAAGACTCAAGGCCCTCATATATGGAGAGACTGACCCTCCAAATGTCCTTATTTACCAGGGACAGTCCCAGAATGTCCCGCTTTTCCTTAGGACATCCCTGTTTTCACCAGAGAAATATTGGAAAATATGGAGTTATGCGACCCCCGAGCCAAGGAGATAAGTAACTATAGATATCTGATGTTAGAAGACATCTGAAGTCAGGCCTGTATAGGGAAGCTTTAAAATGTTTTATGATGTTTTTACATTTGTTGGAAGCTGCCTAGAGTGGCTGGGGGAACCCAGTCAGATGGGTGGGGTATAAATATTAAAATTGTTGTTGAATAGGATGTCCCTATTTTCATTGGAGTAATGTTGGAGGGTATGGAGAGATACCTGCTGCCCTCTTAAAATCACTCCATCTTATATACTGTGGGAGGATCTTCACCCTGAACTATAATCTGTGATTTTCCTACTGGTCCATTCCAAGGCTTCTCTATTTTACCACTTTCTACCAAAGACAGAACAAGTATAAGACTAGAGCAAGGTTAGTATCAGACCACAGACATCTGGAGGGCCACAGTACTGTGTACACAGTACTAAGGTAGATGGAATTATGGTCTGACATGGCAGCTTCCTGTCAGAAATCACTGCATTGCCTAGGGAAAAAAAGCGGTTCTTAACTTGGTTCCTGAAAGATGAGAGAGTGGGCACCAAGCAAGCATGTTCTGTAACTGAGGCTCCTCCATGTAAAAGACCCTGTCCTTAACCTCAGGTGCTGTCTCCCAAGGCAGGGTCTGAGATGCTGATCTCAAGAAACTCGCAGGTGGGAGAAGCTTAGCATGCCAAATTGCTATGGGACCTTCAAAGAACCTTCTGCTTTTATTGCCTTATCCATCCTTTGCACCCTCCATGTGCCAAATGGGTTAATTCTAATCAGTGCTATTTTCCTTTTTTTAAAAAGAGGTGCAGGAACTCATCATGAACACCTCCCTCGTTCTCCCCCCACATCCCCCCCCCAACCAATGGACCAGCTACTGGAGTCTAGAATATTATCCCGAACAAGTGAGCACTTGGAAACAGTGACCTCATGTGGTCCTCCGGATCACTCTCCCCGTGAGAAAACACATTCATTTGGGGGGTTTCTATAGCACAGGGACATCCAACTCCCAGGAGACTGCGATCTACTCACAGAATAATAGACTGGCAGTGATCTACCTCTTTTGCAGGGTGGGGTTTCAGGTCAAAGTTGGTTTTTTAGGGAGGAAAGTCAAAGCTGTTGACTACGATCGACCAAAACCTCCCAGAGATCGATCACCTGCTATAACGCACAAAGGTGACTGCCACACATTTGTGTTTGTGCGATTGCAACCAAGGAGGCCCATTGCGAGCTCTGATGAGAACCATGTTGGGGGCGGGGTCCAGAGCACAGCCCAGTTTCAGAAACAAACCTTAATTTTTAGCCTAGGCTGGAGCCTGGAGCTTGTTTTTGCTCCATAGGTCAGGGGTTTGCTAACCTGTGCACCTCTAGTTGTTGCTAGAACTGCTACTCCCTTCATCCTTAGTCCTTGGCTGTGCTGACTGGGGCTAGTGTGGGGGTAGAGTCAAACAACATCTGGAGGGGCCGCAGGTTAGCCACGCCACCATAGAATGTGCAGCATCCTAATAAAGAGGGCTCCTTTATCCTCAGAAAGCAGTTAACACACACGCACATCTAGAAGGAGGTCATAGGTCTTTCTGCTCAGAAATATTGCTGGTTCCTCATCTGGCTTGAGGCTCGCATTTCTTGGTAGAAGCCAATTCTGACCCAAAAAGTGCCCTCTCTGCTCTCCTCTCCTCAAGGCACTGCTGTAAATGTATTGAGTGGTTGTGTGACTGTGACTAAAGCCTTGTGAATTGCTGTTTGGCTGTTTTTTTTCTTGTGAATGTTTGCCTCCAAGGCAGAACTCTTCCCTCAAAGCAGATTGGTTTGCCAAGGTGGGTGGAAGATCATACTTTGGGGAGGGGTATTCGCTGGAGGTCCACATCTCTTCTTCTGTTTCTGCCTTCAATACTGCAATCCTTTGCACACTCAGCTCTGGGAAAATTCCGTTATATTTACCTGGGCTTCCAAGAGGAACATGGCCCATTTGATTGCATGTGCCCAAATTTCTTTTCTTTTTTTAAAAAAAATATTAGAAATTTTAACACAATAGATAAAGGTAAAGGGACCCCTGACCATTAGGTCCAGTCGCGGACGACTCTGGGGTTGTGGCGCTCATCTCGCTTTATTGGCTGAGGGAGCCAGCGTACAGCTTCCGGGTCATGTGGCCAGCATGACTAAGCTGCTTCTGGCAAACCAGAGCAGTGCACGGAAACGCCGTTTACCTTCCTGCTGGAGCAGTACCTATTTATCTACTTGCACTTTGACGTGCTTTCGAACTGCTAGGTTGGCAGGAGCAGGGACCGAGCAACAGGAGCTCACCCTGTCGCGGGGATTCGAACCGTCGACCTTCTGATCGGCAAGCCCTAAGCTCAGTAGACCACAGCGCCACCCATGTCCTAAGGTGGGATATAGAAATGTAATAAATAGAAATAAATAAATAAACCTGCTTGTGTGAAACCTCCCTCCCTTGCCCCCACACACCCTACTTGCACTTTGACGTGCTTTCGAACTGCTAGGTTGGCAGGAGCAGGGACCGAGCAACGGGAGCTCACCTCATTTCAGGGATTCGAACCGCCGACCTTCTGATCGGCAAGTCCTAGGCTCTGTGGTTTAACCCACAGCGCCACCCGCGTCCCTTTCAACACAATAGTTTTAACAAAAATACATCATCCACATTGTTTTTTCCCTTCCCTCCTCCCCCTCCCCCCTAAACAAAAAACCCAACCCCCACCCCCACCCCCCGGACTTCCCTCAGCTCCTTTCTCTGGTTTCTCAACACCTCTTTCTATCTGCATGTTATAAGATTGTAAATATCCTTAAATTATCTTTCTATATATTACAATAAAGAGTTTGGGAATGCTTATTCAAAACATGTGCCCAGATTTCTAAGGCCTGACAAATCCAAACATTTTAAAGAGTCAGACATCACCTTCTCCCACGCCACCCCTTTAACAGCAGTCAAAATGGTGCCTTCCATACCTTGGACCCCAGCTCCCACCTTCCTTGCCCATTGGCCATGCTGGAGGTGATGGGATTTGGAGCCGAATAACTTCCAGAGGGCACCATATATTAAAAGGAGTGGCCTTTTCAGAAGGCCCACCTGCAACATCCTCCCAGCCATTGAATCAGAGCTCTGCAGTGGGCCATTTGCTTACCGAGTCTGCAGAGTCGCTCCTTCTGTTTGAAACACTGATTTGCAACCCGAGCTCCCAATTTCTCTCAGCAACCAGAGGAGCAAAACATCTGAAGAACGAAAAGACCTTGAGAGCTTCATTGTTTCAGAAGGACACCGCAGAGCCTGGTAACCATGATCACAGCCTGCCTTTCCCCCAGAAGTGAAAATATTTGCTCAAAAAAACAACAACACCCAAATAGGTGACAGATGCAGAGGACGGCCGGGCTCTTCTTCCCTTTAACAGTTTGTGCAGGAGAGAGGATTTTCCCACATGTGGCAGTAACAAACAAAAATGCAAGTAACAGAGCCATTTTTAAAAATTAATCAACGTTAACGGTGCTGAGCAAAGCCTCTCCTCATTAGTGTTTATTAGATGTGAGTTTTATCGTTCTTCAGTGTGCATTGGACTCCTTTTTTGTTGTACGTACTGTAACTACTGGAAGGCATTCTCTGTGGGGCTGCATTTGAAGGCTGTTGACCTTTTTATTTAGGGGAGCACCCACCCAATGGGAGATCGCCCCTGAAAAAGCTTCTCTTCTTACGCTGCCACAGCTGCTGCAGCCTTTGCTGAGCGATGTGCCGCAAGGCTAAAAAGGTGCCCAATCTTGGTTTTGGCTTTTAAAAGCAACCTGGGCCCAGGGTTTACCACAAGGAACATCTTCCCACATATGAAACTCCACACACGCTAAGGGCACAGAATCTCCTCCTCCTCCTCCATCTTGATCATCATGTTTACATTTATGACCATTGATGGGTTATCTAGGAAAGTATCACCCATACATGAAGTCGCGGGCAGGATTACTGCCCGCAACTTCTTGTATGGATTGCTGAAAGAACTAACGATAGGGAAGTTTAGAAAACAAAAACACATGTATTGTAAAACAGCTAATAAAAAGAAAAAAAGAAAACCAGGAAAGGAGGGGTGGGATGTCAAGAAGAAATTTAAGTTGGGGGAAAAATCATATATGATGGATATTTTTGGAGATTTAATAAAAATGGGTTAAAAAAACAACAGCAACCCAATATTATATTTAGATCCCAATTTATTTCCAAGCAGCTTTAACAGAAGTTTTAGCGAAAGAGGCAAGGAGCGGGGCCTTCTCAGTAGTGGCACTATGCTGTGGAACTCTCTCACCAGAAAATCTGGGAAGGCCATCTCTGTCGCGTTCATGGGGAAAGGTTTTCTTTACTTTTAAAAATAAAAATGGTATCTGAAGAAGTGTGCATGCACACGAAAGCTCATACCAAGAACTAACTTAGTTGGTCTTTAAGGTGCTACTGGAAGGAAAAATTTTTTTTTTTTTAAAAATAAATAATACGACAAACCTTTGGGGTCTGGGATCTTACCTTGCTGTATCAGCTGCTACTCATAGGGGCTTTGATATTCTAGGTTTCTGTCCCTTCCCCTCAATATATCATATTGTCACAGGATCAGAGGGGTCAGTTAAGATGTCATCCAAACCTCGTTTTGCCAAACTCTGCCTGCAGCCACATGCATGTCACTCACAGATTATTATATTTTTTTAGTCATGTTATAATTGTGTATTTTATTGTCACCTTCCCTGGGAAACCTTGTGATCATGAAGGGCAGGTAAGACACCTAAAAAAATGAAAAATAAATTAAAAAATGGGCCATCACATTCCATAAGACAGGGGTGGGGAACCTGGTGCCCTCCAGATGTTGTTCCCGTTAGCTCCACTCAGCTGGTGAGGGATTATGGGAGTTGTAGTCCAGCAGCAACAGCTGGAGGGCCACCTCTTTCCCATCCCTGCCGTAAGGGAGGACATGAGACCTTGCAACATTGCTCCCTTCCTTTCACCTGCCTGTTCCCTGGCAGCAGCACAGAGCAAAAGCGTCTTTTTGTCTTAGCTTTAACCGATGGTCCGGAACGAGACTCCCTCCTCGCATTGCCTAAGGTTGCTTGCTGAAATATAACTTTTCAAGCCCGCAATCTAGAGAGACGACTGAATGATGGATTGAAACGGAGGAATAGACGGCAAGTTAGTCATGGGTGTATGATGCATTGCGTTGTGGGGGCAAAGACCTGGAGAGAGAGAGAGAGAGAGAGAGAGAGAGAGAGAGAGGTGGCTAGTCTGGGAGGGGCAGGTGCCAGTTCATTCCAAGCAGAGCGTGATTGATAAGTTGCACGGTGCATCCTTAGACTCAACCACTTCTGGGCAGAAACATCTGCCTGGCAGCTGCAGAATCCAGAAGCTGGAAAAGAAAAGCTACCAGACTTGCCTGCTAGCTAGCTAGCTAGCTAGCTAGCTAGCTTTTATATATATATATATATATATATATATATATATATATATATATATATATTTATTGATGGATTTTTACATAAAATTTCCAAAACTCATATGACATATTTTATTATCTTATACAATGTTTTGGACTTCCATCAACCACATCTGAAGATTTTTCAGTCTTTATCACTTAATCTGCATTTCATTAATTTCACTATTACTTTTAATCACTAATAATTCTCTTCATACTTTCCTCTGCAATATTTCGCATAGTCCTCCTTACAAAGCGTCTTGCGGTACTACTAGTGTAATCTGGCTGTTTATTATTATTATTATTAATGCAAATAGCAGAGCAGAGGCTGGCAGAGGCTGGATGAGAACCGTAAGGATGAGAACAATGTCTAGCTTGGCACTTCACTCACCCAGCTCTGGAATTGCAGAGTTGTGAGGGACCACGAGGGTCATCTAGTCCAACCCCCTGCAATGCAGGAATCTTTTTGCTCAAACGTGGGTCTCAAACCCACCACCCTGAGATTAAGAGCCTCGTGCTCTAACTGGCTGAGCTATCAGAGTTATCAGAGAATCGCTTCGTCAGAGGCCTTGACCTGAAATCCCAGAGAGTCACTGTCAGTCAGTGTAGCCAATACAGACAATATTTAGTTTATTGTAAGTTATTATTCAGATTTATTTAATTTTTTGGTTATGGAATAATTGCAAAAATTGAAAATAAAAATATATTACAAAAATATACTGAGTTAGATGGACCAATGGTCTGACTCAGTATGTTTTCATTTGTTTATTTATAAATGCATTTATATATTGCCCTCTCAGAAAACATAAGGGTGCTGTACAAGAACATTTTTTAAAATAAATAAATAAAAGCAGTGCAGCATAAGTCAGCTTCCTAGGATCTCTGCACTCTCTCCCTCAAGAATTCATTGATCACTTTAACATTGCAGTATTAGAATCGCTGCTCCGCTCCTAAGCACATTCATTAAAAGGTTGGCGTGAAAATTGCCACAGTAGTCAATGTTGGGGTACGAACTAATACAGTAAATGTGAACTGATGTGGGGTGTATACTTCATGGGGAGAGGAGAATCAGGATTGTTGTTGTTTTTTAATAATATTTATTACTTTTGAAAGTTACAGAAAAAGAAGAAAAAAGAAAAATAAAGACAAGAAAGAGGGGAAAAAAACAAACAAGTAAAGAAACACCACAATACAATACAGTATACAAATATTATAAAACCCAACGCAAACCCATTAGATTAAACACATAAAACAAAAACAGTTTAAAATACAACTCTCCTTTTCCTTATTCTATCCTTCATTTCCTTGTTTCCTCGACTTCCTCACACCTCCCTTTTTGTATTCTAGTTCTTCTAATTATTTCAGCAAATCCTTTCCATCTTTCTCTGTTTTTATCATCTTGTAAATAACATATTTTTTTAACCTTATTTCCCTTTAAGACTAAATTACTTATCTGTACTTAACTTCTTCTAACATTTCTACTAAATCCATATAATATCATTCCACGGTTTTTCTAACAGTCATTAATTTTACAAAATTTCTAAATATGAACTTTAACTTCCCAATCTTCTTCCACCCTCTCTTCTCCCTGGTTTCGGATTCTGCCAGTCCTTTCCGTCAGATCCATATAGTCCATCAACCTGGAGATCTTATATCCGAGGCTCTTAATTCTTTTCCAAGTCCCTTCTGCGGATCTTCTTCATATTCTTTAATGCTCAGGAGCAAATCTCGGGAAAACTCCAACCAAACAAAACTTTTCTTCCTTCTGAACAGCTCAGCCAAGTTTCCATAATTGAAACTAAGGTCCACAGGGTATTTCAGGACGTATTTCAGGATTCCTCCAAATCCATAGGCCCCCAAAGCTTCAAGCTCCTCCAGGCCCAAACCCATGTCCCAAAAGTCAGTTGGTCCCTGAATAAAGGGATCTTTCCAACTTTCGGTCTTCAGTCCAAGCCAGGGTCCAATCCTCAAAATCTGGCTTTTGCTGGAATCAATCATGCAAGGCCTCAATTTATAATCCTCAATTTGCTTCTGTAGAACTGAGGATCCTGCTTGAACTACCTTAGGTTTCGCAACGGCATCTTTCTCCTTTTCCTCCACCATTTGTCCTACCAAGGTATATTCCTGTTCCAAGTCCTGAATTATTTCTGTATTGTTGCTTGCTTTTTGATTCAAATTGGTCACTTTCTGTTCCCGGCTGTCAATTTTGGAAATCATGTCATCTGCCTTTTTATGCAGCTGTTGAAGTGAATGGTTTATTTTATATAATACAGTCACAATACTTTCTCCTATCAGCATCTTGAATAGTCCAAGGTCAATCTCTGATTCTCAGAAACTTTATCTTGCAGCTGGAGCTTACCGTTACACTCCTGTAACAGTTTCACATGCTCCCTCTAGAGGGAAACAGTCTCAACTTGTATCAATTCTTTCAAGCACAGAAACAGTTTCGATTTTCAGTTATTTTTTTCCTCCCTTTGATAAACTCAGAAGAGATCAATGGAAACAGTATCTTTCCAATTTTAAGTAACTGTCAAATCCGTTCTGTCAATGAACCTTCCCCAAACGTCATCAGGCAGACCGTTCCCAGGTTCAGAGCAGTGGTAGTTTGCTTTTCACTCTCTCCTGCAGGTTCTCACTAGGTTCACAACTTCCCCCCTCTTCTCCTGCTTCAAAGGGGGTTTTGTATTTTTAACCGTTGGAATTTTAATCCT
The DNA here is from genome assembly GCF_964270895.1 of Podarcis filfolensis. Taxonomy (NCBI): domain Eukaryota; kingdom Metazoa; phylum Chordata; class Lepidosauria; order Squamata; family Lacertidae; genus Podarcis; species Podarcis filfolensis. The sequence continues at coordinate 96,458,109 of NC_139605.1, read as the reverse complement.
TTATCAAAAACTTTCAGAGACTTTAGTTTGTAACGTCTTTGCTTCAGTCTGTTTACAAAAGCGGAAGGCGGATTTCCTGTTTAGAGCCTTCCCGCTTCGTTGCCAAATTAAAATATTTGAAGATCCAAATTTTCCAATCTACTCACGGGTAGTTGTTTAAGGTCCAATTTTCCACAGGAAAAAGTCAGCGCTCTCCGGCAGCAGCAATGCGGCTTCACTCAGTGAAAGAAGCAGTCGATTCAAAGCACCGCGCCACTCACCCCACGTCGCTCCGGATCCCCAAAACAGGGTTTCCCCGCAAGTAGAGGAGGCGCAAAAGGTGCCAGCCGAATCCCAAGTTCACAGGCTTCTCCCGCCTGTGATTTCTATGGGTCTCCGCCTTCGCCGTGGCGGTTAGACCCTGCCTTTCACGGAGCAAGTCCCTCCCGATCGGAGGAGCTCCGCCATTGCCGGAGGCGCCAACCCGGAAGTCCGAGAATCAGGATTGTTTTCTTGGAGTCACCAAGGCCTCCTAGACCTATTATGGTCTCTTAGAAATCCTTTCAATTAACGCTAGTACCCTCCTTGAACTATGTCCTTTCCCCTCCCTTCCCTGCTTGGTGAGCCCATAACTGTGTACAGAAGTTCCTGTTCCAGCTAAGCTGTACAGCACAGTACAGCACAGCTTTGATAGCTCAGTTGGTAAAGCATGAGACTCAGGGTGAATCTACACACAGGAAAAAAGCGCTACAAATAAGCCAGAAATTAAATTGTTATAACAAAAGAAAAAAACACCCTTATGTAAAAAGCAAATCGGTTTTTCTTTTGCTCTCTGGCGCCATCTGGTGTTACACATACAGATATATAACACATTTATATATAACACATTTATAACACATACAAAACTATGTTTATTGACTAATGTAGTTGAGTCCTCATAATCTAGGGCTGCCATACGTCCGGGATTTCAAAGGAGGAATTGACGTCCGGGAGGGGGGTCCGAAAGGCGGCGCTTTTGTAAAACGCAAAAAATGTGTTTTTGTAAGCTTTGGGGTTCCCCCCAAAAAAACACCACACCAAAAAACACCTCACAACTTTTGGGGTGTCCTGGGTTCTTACTTTTTGAAATATGGCAACCCTATCATAATCTCTGGGTTCAGGTTCGAGCTCCATGTTGAGATGACTCTCATGGTCCCTTCCAACTCTACAATTCTACGATTCTTCAACTGGAGCAGAGGGGGCGTACACAGCATACATTTAAAGTACATTGCTCCCCCCCCCTCCAGACTCTTGGCAGCTGTAGTTTATCCCTCATAGAGCTACATTTCCCATAATTCTTTGCGGAGGGAGTTGCTTTAAATTTATGCTGTGTATGCAGTCCAAGTGTATTCATTTAAATGATATCTATTGGCATCTCTTTTACGTGAGCAACTGTGCAAAAGTGGGGGGAAGGGGAAGGGGCTATTAAAGCAACACTTTCTCTCTCTCTCTCTTTATATAAAAAAAAATCTTATTAAAACTTTGCAACTTACAATGCAATAAAACTGAAATGAATCTAATATAAAATAATAAAGTAAATTCAGTGGTACCTTGGGTTACAAACACTTTGAGTTACAGACTCCGCTAAGCTGGAAGTAGTACCTCGGGTTAAGAACTTTACCTCAGGATGAGAAGAGAAATCACGCAGCAGTGGGAGGCCCCATTAGCTAAAGTGGTACCTCAGGTTAAGAACGGTTTCAGGTTAAGAATGGACCTCCAGAATGAATTAATTTCATAACCAGAGGTACCACTGTACCACAAAGAGAGAGGAAGGAAAGCAGGACAGAGAGAGAGAAGGAAGGAAGGAAGGAAGGAAGGAAAAGGAAGAATTAAGACAATACATTCAACTTAGTTTGATTCCTGACCTTTATATACAACTCACTATCAGGCAATTTGCCCTGCACACACCCATGTCTTCCCCCAATCTCTCTCCTCCCCGTTTTCCCCCAACCACATAATGCATATGACAACAGTCTCATACCAAATATAAATGAACTGTGCAGAAGACTCTATGAATTAAAAGTGGAGACGCAGGTGCAGGATAGTGCGCACCCCGGAAATGATCTCTTTCAGCTTCTGCCTTCTGGAAGAAGCTACAGGGTTATTAAGACTAGGACTAGCCGCCTGAGAAACAGTTTCTATCTAAATGCGATTTTGGTTTTAAACGCAGTGTAAGGTAGTCTCTATGAGAGTCTATTGTATTTAATTATGGGGTATCAGAGTTTTTAGGGAGCTAAACAGGCTGGGATAGTTGGGATAGCAGGCTTGTTGGTTTTGAATGTCTGATGTAGATTTTTTCAATTTCATTGTTCTGCATGGGACAATGACAATAAAGATTATTGTATCGTATCGTATCATATCGTATCGTATCGTATATGTACTTTTCTTTATTTACTTGCTTGTTTGTTACACAATAAAACCTTTAATAAAAACTAAAACAAAAAACTTGCCCTGCACACCTAAGGGGATTTTAGGGCTTTCTTCATGGGCAGCCACTGGCTCCCCATTCTACCTGGCAAATACCTTTTGAAACTAAGAGAACTTTCCGAAGCAATTTCTGGCGTGGTGGGACAGAGGGAGGGCTAAACAAATTTCACCAGATCATAGCCCCAAACTCCTTAATTTGGCTTGTTGACTACTTTGGAAGAGTCTATTTTAGTACTGCACTGTGCTGAGGTGGCTGTGCAAGGGAGCAATTCTTCAAGAAAATCTAAAATCTATGGTAACTGTTGGTCTGGGATGAAAAATGAGCGTCTTTCTGGCTCATTCTTTGTGTCGCTTGCCACCCACTCCCAAACAGATCACGGAAGGGTTGTATGAAATATTGAACAGAGTTTGTCACAAGTGCAAGATGCAGCCTAACTCAACTACGTAGCTTGGATCAGCTGAAACCTTCTCATAACCATATTCAGTGTTTTGGTTTTCCTTAAAAAAATGTTTAGGGGTTCTCTCATTCCATCTGAGATTCAGGAAACACTGTGGCAGGAAATGAGGCCGCCATTGGGGGTAGCAACGGAACTGACGATTCACCGTGCTAGAGAAGAAACTAAAAACTTTAAAATTTTAAGTTTCTTCTCCCATTAGATTCACAAAATGTTTAGGATATGTGTACCCCTGCACGCCCCCCCCCCGAAAAAAGCACTGACCATACAGTGGTACCTCGGGTTAAGTACTTAATTCGTTCCGGACGTCCATACTTAACCTGAAACTGTTCTTAACCTGAAGCACCACTTTAGCTAATGGGGCCTCCTGCTGCTGCTGCGCCACCGGAGCATGATTTCTGTTTTCATCCTGAAGCAAAGTTCTTAACCTGAAGCACTATTTCTGGGTTAGCGGAGTGTGTAACCTGAAGCGTATGTAATCTGAAGCATCTGTAACTCGAGGTACCACTGTATTAGAGTTGAAATACTGTCAAGGTGATGAGTTTTAGTGGGCAAATTTAGGTCAAATCCCATTGAACAGTGATTGCTTAGGGATTTGTTGTTGGAAACAAAAACCTGAATTTGTGTTGTATCTTTCTCCTCCTCAGTTCTCAAAGGATGGAAAATATCCATTTGATCCTTTGGTTTGATGCCAGTGGTGGGCAGTGAGTGATTGATTTTCCTGTGTTAGTTGTACTCAGAGTAGACCCACTGGAATAAATTCACTTGAGTAGCCTCAAACAATTAATTTCAGTGGTTCTTCTGACTATGGCACACATAGGAGATCACCCAGTGACTTCACCACTCCTGCTTCAAGAAGATACAAACTTCCAAGCAGCTCAGGTTATATTCAACTGGTGGCATCCAGCTCTGATCCAAAACATATTAAATATTGTCATATTAAATATGGGCACGAGGGGGCAGTATGGCACTGCTGAAGTAGCCTTGGGAGACGTGTGTGCTTTTTGCATGCTAGCCATTGATCCCAGGGTTCTGTTACTGGTTTTAACTCATCCAGTGACGAGGGGCAGCAAACCCACACAAAGGGTGAGTCTCATCTGAAACCTCTTCTGACCTCTGGACCATATCCACACTCTGTAGGTGCTACTGGGCAGCCTTTGTGCATCATTCCAGCAGAGACCCTGGCTGAAGGGAATCTTCAAAAAGTCGAAAGCAACAAGTTCACACTAAATGCCTCTTTGCAATGTCACAGAACGTAGCCGAGTTGTTTTGCTTTGTTTTGATAAAGGAACAGGCAAACTTCTTGAGGACAGATGCATCCGCTAGGCATTAGACAGCGTAGGGTGTGTGTGTGCAAAATCTTGTGCAGGCTTTCCTTGACCGCCAATCACTTCTTCTTGTGCAAAGTGCTTTGCTGTTCTTAAGGTCTTTCCAGAATGGATGATATATTTGTAACGCCCGGCTCCAGCCATGCAAATGTGACAGTTTTCTACATTTGTACATATCCGCCTCTGTCCTCTATCCAGGCAAGCGAGAAGTATTATCATAATTCAGGGACACAGTCCAGCCAAGTAAAAGTAGTCAAGGAAAACTCTGACCAAGGCTAGTGTCAGGGCTTAGCAGTGGGGCCCCAGGAGAGGTCTGAGGGGTTGATAAAGAGTCCTGCAAGGTCACCAAGGACCCTGGGCCTGTGCTCCCCCATCGCTGATGCAGGTAGCACATCTGTTGCTGTTTTGATTGCCCCATGGAACGCAGTTGGGCAAGTATCAGGGGCTTTCATCCCAAATGCATGTGCTGTTTTGTAACCATTTTTAAATGTGCCACTTGGTTGTGGAAGAAGACACCTGTGTTCTCCCCTAGAAGAAGAGAAGAGTTTGGATTTGATATCCTGCTTTATCACTACCCGAAGGAGTCTCAAAGCGGCTACCGTTCTCCTTTCCCTTCCTCCCTCACAACAAACACTCTGTGAGGTGAGTGGGGCTGAGAGACTCCAGAGAAGTGTGACTGGCCCAAGGTCACCCAGCAGCTGCATGTGGAGGAGCGGGGAAGCAAACCCGGTTCACCAGATTACGAGACTACCGCTCTTAACCACTACACCACACTAGTCCTGACAACTGCAGCAAGTGCTAGCTTTTTAAAAAAAAGGTAAGTTCAGAGGTGCCACCACCCTGACACGCTGCCTCTTATCTCAAGGACGATGCCTGATTTTATTGAGAAATGAACATAGCAGCCCCATTTTTAAAACAAGCAGCGTGTGGCTATCTCTTCCTGCAAGACCTTGACTCCCCGAGACAGTATAGGCTATTTCAAATGACTTTTGGGAGTGTCACATGTGCTGCGCATTCCCGAGGGCATCTTCTGCATTCAGTGAAGCATCCCCCTCACCTCCACCCATAGGATTGCAAATATAAACTGTGGAACTGTCTTGTCATGCAAAAGGACCTTATTCCCCACCGTGTCTACAACTCCAAGAGGTGTGATGTAATGTATTCTCTGAGACTGGGGGATATTCTGGCGCAACGAAGGCCACACAGGGAGACCATGGTTGAACCAGCATCAAAGCAAAGGTCCCCTGTGACCAAGTTCAGAACTCCAAGCGCAATAGACCAGCATGACTCTATGTACTAGGGGACCAGGCTTACAGAAGGTGAGGTTGAAGCAATACCTTAAAACTGTACAACAGCTACAATGTGAGTAGGGCTGGAGGAATGTTGAAGTGGGGAATGATTCCAGACCCTCCAAGTGTCCCTATTTTCTAAGGACAGTCCCAGATTTCCAGAAGTCGTCCCGGTTTCTGATTTGATCCCAGAATGTCCCGCTTTTCCTTCAGACCTCCCTATTTTCACTGGAGAAATGTCGGAGGGTATGGAATTACGCGACCCCTGAGCCAAGGAGATAAGTCACTATACAACCTTTTAATGTTTAATTATGTTTTTATATATGTTGGAAGCTGCCCAGAGTGTCTGGGGCAACCCAGTCAGATGGAAGGAGTATAAATATTATAATAATGATTATTGAATAGGATGTCTATTTTCATCAGAGAAATGTCCGAGGGTATGTGTTTCCCTTCTTGCTCTGAAGGATCTACAGCTGCAGGCCAGCTCTACCATCGGGCAGAGTAAGGCAGCTGCCTCAGGTGACAGATTCTAAGGGACGTGGAGCAGAGGCGATGAGCTGGAGGACAGAGCTATGTGTGTCAGGTGGGCTGCCTTTTTTCCACCTCAGCTAGCTCTCGTGGAAGGGAATTCCCACAAGGACGCTGTCCTGTTGCCATTGCCAAAGGCAGATTCAGCTGCCAGTCTGGTAAGCTTCTGAATATGGAATTGAGGAGGGCTCAGAACTTCTCAGGCCAGCACTATGCAGCCGACTGCTTCCAGGGTACACAACAAAGATCGCTTATATACTGCTTAGTGACGCCCTGGTCCGCTCCAGCCATCATTTTTCAGCCACACAATCACGGAATTGTAGTGTTGGAAGGCGGACCATGAGGGTCATCTATAGCCCAACCCCCTGCAAGGCAGGAATCTTTTGCCCAACGTGGAACTCGAACCCACGACCTTGAGTTTCAGAGTCTTCTCATGCTCTACCGACTGAGCTATCCCAGGTCCAGAATCTGGAAGGTAAAAAGAAGGTTTTTTGTTGTGTGTTTTTTTTCCAAGGTCTGCCCTACCACTAAGCAGAGTGAGGAGACTGCCTCAGGCAGCAGGTTTAAGGTGTCATGAAAAGGCGGCAAGCAGTTAGCGATTTAATAAATGATATTTGCATTTTTACTGCCAGGGAGGGGCAGAGGCAGATTGTGGGATTTCCAGCCTTGGATTTTCTCACACTTTTGAGGAATGCCTCTAAGCGGATGGAGGATTCCAGTAGTGGAACAGAGTGTGCTGGGGAAACCCAGCCAGATGGGCAAGTTCTTATTCTTATTCTTATCAATGTCTATTTCTGTTGACTAACCACTGGACTAACTGGACCACTAAGCTGTGAAAGTCATGAAGTTGCAGAGAGGAAGCGGCCAAAAGCTGGACAGGGGGAGAGCTGCCGTTTAGGAGGAGAGGAGAGTGGCTCAGGCCTGAAGAGCATATTTTCATAGGGAGGGAAATGTGCTTCCACAGCTAAACCCCCAACTTCCAAACTCGAGAAACGCCAAGATTTTCATAGATGTACGGGCACATGCCGCGAAAGAGCCAGATGAAGCCGCTGTCTCTTTAAAGAACGGAAGAAAACAAAACGCCCAAGTCCAAGATCTCCTTGGCACAGAGGTGGCCTGGGTGAAAGAAGCGAGATGACAGGCCTTATTAATAATGGGTAAACATACACTGGCTGTGGAGTGAAGTGATTAACGCACAAAGCTGGAGCAGAAAGAGGGGCAGCAGCTGCTACTGACTGGGCTGAGGCGGCGACTGCGCTGAGGGAGGAAGCAAGAGTTCCCAAAAGGGGCCTCAAAGTCACCGATCTGGGTCACTCCTCCTGAGACCCTCCCCCCTCCAAGTTGCGCTGGGCAAGAGTGCGCAGCAGTAGTGAGATGTGTACAGCTGAGACAGGCTCTCACCTAACCTGAAGAGGAGAATCGGGAGGGACGCCTTGTGGAACTACAGCGTGGAGGAGTGAGGACATTTAATGTGCTGAAAGATCGTGATAGTGGCTTTTTCAGGGATATTAAAAATAATGGCTGGAATTGTGCTGGTCTTGGAGACGAAGACTGACAAAAACGCAAAGCTCCTAACTTATTGGGTCTATCCCCTTGTGGATAAATCAGTGCTACCGGGACTGGTGTCACTGCTCAGCGCATGAGCTGCTACTGCTCATGGTTTCACCCACAAGCGTTGAATCATAGAATTGTAGATGCAGAAATATGCAGCTGCCCAAGTTGCCCACTGTGAGGGTAGGTCGTTGGGCAAGATGGACCATTGGCCTACTCCAGAAGAGCGCTTCTTAATCCTCATTCATGGTAAAGTCACATAATGTAATTGAAGGCTGGGTTGGGCAGAAAGCAGATGGTTTGAAAAAGGAGCTTGAGTTTGAAAAATGCATCTGACGATCTCCACAGGCACTCGTTTGCAAATCAGAAAAAAATAGTCGTATGAAAACATGGAGGAGGGCCAGTGGTCTGCCACTGCTTTGCATGCAAAAGGTCTCAGGTTCAACCCCTGGTAATTCCAGGTAGGGCTAGGAAAACTGGAGAGCAGGGTATAAACCAGCACTCCCCAACCTGGTGCCCTCCAGATGATGAGGATGATTATTTTATTTATATGCCACCCATCTGACTGGGTTGCCCCAGCCACTCTGGGCGGCTCCCAACAAAATATTAAAAACACAATAAAACATCAACCAGACGTTGTGGGCATTGCAACTCCCATCATTCCTGACCATTGGCAACATTGGCTGATGGGTGCGGTAGTCCGAATAGTCTGGAGGGCACCAGGTTGGGGAAGAGTGGTATAGATGAGCTAGAAGGAATCATCTTGGCTTGGTTTGGTTGGTATAAGCAGAAAGGGTACAGGGATGCGGGTTTAGACCACTGAGCCTCTTGGGCTTGTTGATCAATAGGTTGTCGGTTCAAATCCACTCGTCAGTGGTGAGCTCCCGTTGCTCTGTCCCAGCTCCTGCCAACCTAGCAGTTCGAAAGCACGCCAGTGCAAGTAGATAAATAGGTACCGCTCTGGCGGGAAGGTAAACGGCATTTCCGTGCGCTCTGGCTTCCGTCACAGCGTCTCGTTGCGCCAGAAGCGGTTTAGTCATGCTGGCCACATGACTCAGAAAGCTGTCTGTGGATAAACGCAGGCTCTTGAGGCCTGATGAGTGCCATACCCCATAGTTGCCTTTGACTGGACTTAACGTCCAGGGGTCCTTTACCTTTCACCTTTTACCTATAAGGAGAATCAGGCCAGTGATTGGCAGTTAATGCTTAGGAGTGGAAAGTTGCCTAGGGATGGGCTGACTATAAACACACCTTTCTCTCTGGGACTTTTCTAGGGTTGCCGTATTTCAAAAAGTGAAGATCCAGACAGAAAAGTTAAAATTGGACATTTTTGAGTGGCATCAACAACACTGCCAACATCCAGGTTTTCTTGGGCATTCTGCCTATTTCCGCTTGTGGCTGCAGTATTCTGGCTATGTCCAGGAAATTCCAGATGCGTGGCAACCCTATTTTTCTTTGTCTTCAGATTAGCCTCCGATTATTCATGTACAAGCTGGGCTGCAGTTGCAATGAACCACATGTGCCACACCCAGATTAGGTTTCGTGTCTGCTCATGACAGCAGCCATGCCATGAGCTGAACTGAGACCAAGTTTCCTTGCTTTCTGCAGCCTTGCACTGATAGTAAGCTTCAGGAGGGAGACCCCTGACTGGGCAGATAGAAGCATTATTCTCCTGTGTACCCAAGAAAGGGAAGTCTGGTCAGGAAGCAGCCTGCCATGGATTTGGACGCTCAGATAGTAAGCAGCTGATCATGGCCGGCCGTACCATTAGACAGAGTGAGGCAGCTGCTTCAGGCGGCAGATTCGGTGGAGTGGCAGCAAGCTGCTGGGAAGGCAGAGTTGTGTGGGCCATGCGGGCAAACCCTGCATCCCATATGTGAGTCTGCTGCCCCCAGGTGTTCCATCCTGTTAGCAGTGCTGAAGCAAAATTCAGTCGTCAGTCCCGCTGGCTTCTGTATATGGAAATGACATGTGCGTGTGTGCTCTCTTTTCCTTAGGCTCACACAGCAAAACGTTCTGAGCTGCCCTTGCAGCCAACAGAGGCCTTCTGCAAAGGTGCAAGGCATGGTGTGTGTGTTGGGGAGAGAGGTTAAAGAACTTTGTCAATTTCCCCCCTTTCTGTATGCGCCGTTTTGAAATGCACTGAAAACTGCCAAAACTGGCGTGTCCAGCCTGCATGAATGAATTGGCAGGGGAATACATCAGTCCCGTTGCCTCCTTTCCCAGACAAATTCTGACATGTGCTCTGTCTGCCACAGGAGGAACAGAGGGCAAATGGGCTTTTGGATTTGAGTCTTCTGAAAGCTGTGCACTCCAGCTTGCTCCGAGCCCGATATAGTGAGAAACAGCCCAGAGCCTTCACTTTTGCTGTCACTGGATGGAAGATTGAGATGTGGCTTCACAATATTTTCTATAGGCTCTGTTATTAAGGCCACCACCTTACTGTAATGCTCTGTTTAAAATGTACACTGGGGTTGCCACGTGACTAGTCTTATTCTGGCTTGTGTTGACTATTCTTTTCTTCTCATTTCCACCCGTTTTTTCAAAAAGCTTGGCCCCAGTGTTAGACAATAAGTTTGCATACTTTTTTAAAAAAAAAAAAAACTAACTGGATTAACATATACAAATGAGTACTGGTCTTTCTCTCTTTTCTCTTGAAGAGGTGGCAGCCACAATATACATAGATGTAATAAATTAGCAGCTGGCTGCCATGGAGATCTGGCTGGCAAATTGTGCTCTAAGGAGCTCAAAGCCAGAGGGGTCTTTGCTTTAAAAAATGGCTAGAAAGCCCAATTATTTTGATTGTATTTAGGAGGTGAACACTGCAAATATTCTTGCTTTGGATTATAAATTTGGGGAGTTTGCTCTGATTTCAGAAAAGGCCTGGGGTGAGACTAGGAAAAAGGGATGGGCACCAGGAGGCAGTGGCGGCAAAAGGTCAGCAGGAAGCCATAACCAATTTGTTTGAAATGGAGGGGAAAGTCTTGGAAGTGTTGCTTAATTAACTACAATTACAAAAGCCTGTATTTCTGAGCAGAAATGTTCATGCCTGCAACCATGAGGACTAGCGGCATTCATTTTTCACCTACTGCATTTTCACATACCCAATTCTTCATAAGAATAAAGGTAAAGGGACCCCTGACCATTAGGTCCAGTCGTGACTGACTCTGGGGTTGCGGCGCTCATCTCGCTTTATTGGCCAAGGGAGCCGGCATACAGGTCATGTGGCCAGCATGGCTAAGCCGCTTCTGGCGAACCAGAGCAGCACACGGAAATGCCGTTTACCTTCCCGCTGGAGCGGTACCTATTTATCTACTTGCACTTTGACGTGCTTTTGAACTGCTAGGTTGGCAGAAGCAGGGAACGAGCAACGGGAGCTCACCCCGTCGCGGGGATTCGAACCGACCTCCTTGATCGGCAAGCCCTAGGCTCTGTTGTTTAGACCACAGCGCCACCCACGTCCCTTCATAAGAATATCAGGGCATAATTTGGTTGCAAAGCCTTTGGGACCCTTTACCAAAAGTTGTGGTCCAGATTGGTATCTGTTTGATGTACAAGTGTTCAAGAATTCAAGATCCCTTACTGTATAATATTTTCATCACCTCAAAAAAACCCAAACCAAATCTGACTAGGTATATTAAACAAGAACAAAGGGGTGAATCGCCATCTTTCTTTTGCACACATGCACATACTCTCTCCGTGCATGCTTATGGGTGCAATGGGATTTGAAACAGTTACAGTACAATGGCAATCCTCTTCTACTCAGAAGTAAACCCCGTTAAGTCCAACGGGTCAAGTGTAGATATGGAAACTGGAGGACGGTAGATGCATTTGATTCATTAATCAGGAATGAGAGGTTGTGATCTGGTATATACATCCAAATAGCTCTCTGACGCAATGTCTCAATAACTGCCACACATAATGTTCCCAAGCCAGCAGAAACAATTGGTTCTCTCTCTCTCTCTCTGGTGTCCTTGAACAGCTGATTCCAGAAGAGCCTTGTTTGCCTGGTAACTGCAAGAAGGCAAGGACTGCTGCGATGTCTGAGACTCTCAAGCTGCAATCTCACTTACTAGAAAGCAAACCCCGCTGAATGGTGGGGTGGGGAAAACGTCTGTGCAAATATGCTTAGTACCGGGCTGCAACATGATGGTACAATGATCTTTCCTAGGCAACAGTCTACTTTGTCAAGATGCGGCAACCGACCTGTGAAAACGCACAACACAGTGCTGCAGAAGGTTCCCCTCTCTTACGTGGTTGAGTGTTTGGGCTTCAGCAGCCTGGCTAATATCCCCAGGGTGGGATGCATCTGTACGACCATGCACAGGCGGCCGTGATAAATATTGCACAGTGCATTGACTGAGGGCGAGTGGAAGAGATCCTGGGTTCAAATGCTGCAGCCCAGCAAAAGTAAAGAGGGCAGCTCTATGCAACCTTCTCATCCCTTTCAGTCGCTCCCTGGACTGAACAGGTCATCAGATCAGTAAGTTGCAATGGGCTTCGTGGAATATAAAACTGGAGATCAAGGGGAGGAAGAGAGGCGGGGGTGGTCTGTGGTGGAGCGCTAGTGGACATTTGCCAACGGGTGTCCGGTCCTTACGCAGGTGGTAGCAAAAGCTGCCAGTGCCAGCTTTTTTCTTTTCTTTTTCCCCCCTCCTTCTCTATTGGCATCCCTCACAGCACAGCTCTAGCCAAATTGGCTGCATTTGATTGCTCACTTGTTCACTTGCTTAGTCGGTGACTTCTTAGATCGTGGCGTTGGAAGGAATCCCTGCCAGCCTGCTATACCGCATATGGGGGGGGGAGCGATGATCACGGGATACATGGGAGGCAGGCTTAACTATTCAACAGCTAGTGCGAATTTGAGAATGGGAGGGCTGCCACTGTCTCTCTAAACCAGGGGAAGACAAAAGGTAGATAGGGGGTACAGCTCTGGGTGACTTGTGGAAGATCAGTAAAGGGTTGCTGGCTTCCAGCTGCTCAGCAGTGTCAACAAATAAACTCCTGACATGAAGACAACTCAAGGGTAGGGGGGGTTTTTTTGCGTGATCTCAGTTGCTCAGATCTCAGTTCTGGTAATGGAAACAAAATCCTGGGCTGATCTTGTACTCAAGAGCAAACCCGCCCCACTTTAAAAGTAAAAATCTAAGGGTATACCTCGCCCACTAAGCCCTTGAGAGAAAATACAGTGGTACCTCTGATTACGTACTTAATTCGCTCCGGAGGTCCGTTCTTAACCTGAAACTGTTCTTAACCTGAAGCACCACTTCAGCTAATGGGGCCTCCCGCTGCTGCCGTGCCGCCAGAGCACGATTTCTGTTCTTATCCTGAAGCAAAGTTCTTAACCTGAGGTACTATTTCTGGGTTAGCGGAGTCTGTAACCTGAAGCGTATGTAACCTGAGGTACCACTGTACTTATTTCTAGTTGGTGGATCTCAGGGACCTAGCAAACAATATCACACAAACCAGATTCCACAAGCATGGTATATGGTCCGCTTGAGGTCTGAGATGCTGCTACGTATTGGGTGGGGCAGGAGAATAACTGTGTTCTTTCCCCCCATGAGGCGAAGGGAAGACTTTGTGTGGCTAATGGAAGCTGGGGGGTCTGATGGCATTTCCTTGGTCTGTCCAGCCCCCGTCTGATTCCCCATAAATTATGTGCCAGCTTCATCACAGAGAGTCTACAGGAGAACATTTGGAGGTTCAAGGGAAACAGCAACTTTATCTATGGGAGAAATGCTGAGAAAAGGACGGGGAGGAGGGAATGAAGAGCCCAAAGAGAAGAAATTATGTGGTTTGAGACAATGGACACTAGGTTAGAAACCTGCAGAGGGTGGCGTGGATGCATTGAAAGCGGAACATCCTCCTTCAGCGTCTGGTCCACTGGACTGAGCCGTCTGGTACCCTACCAGCTCACTTGGCCCAGGTGGATCCAGCACACCCTTGCACCTTCTTCCTCCAGGAAGTGGGTCATACATTCACCTCCCAAATGGTTTAGCCCTCCTGCCCGGACCACCTCTCTACTAGCAGGAGCATGGCCGTCTAAGTGTACTGCCACCCAGTGGCGGGAAGCAGAACTGAAACCGGCCTGTTAAAAGATTTGGGGGACGGTACTCCGGGGTTGTTGCATTGCACGACCGCACTTTGTCGCCTCCGTCCCTTCGGGGTTTATTTTTTTTTGGGGGGGGGAAGGGGGTAGTTTCTATTTTCCAAATCTGGCTGCAGCGATAGAATCTCTTTCTCTCACTCACACACAAATCATGGGCCCCAGCAATTTGAACAGCATTGTCATCTTCGGGTGCATCCACAAATGATCCCGTGGTCATCGAGGTGATTTACTTCGGAATAAGCGCGCAATTAGCTTCGGCGTGTTAGCGAATTGGGTGGGTAACGAGCTTGGCCCATGTGCTCTTTGGTCGCCTCGTGCGTGGAAGCATCACGAGTCCGGGTAAGACGATTTTGTGCCGCGGGGCGCGTAGAGTTATATCTATTGACCTGGTTCGACGGTTTCCACTTGCAGGCCTACAAGGGCTTGTTCCATCCACCCAGACCTCCTGCTCCTTGTTCACCTCCAGGGCTTGATTGAGGGCCGCGGGACGTGGCCCTACCTCTGCTTTTTTGCTTGAGGCGGGGTTGCTACTTGGCTAACGCTCCCTTCGTTTCGTAGTGCCACGACACTCGTCCCTTTGCAGCAGAAGAGGAAGATCGGGTCGGAGTGCATGTGTGGAGAGACTTCCAAAAGGGCACCCGGACCCTAGGAAGCTGCCTTATACCTAATCATACTGTAGATCCCCTCTAACTCAGTACAGTCTTACCTTGAACCGCAACGACTCTTCATGGTTTCAGAAAACGGGGCTTGCCCTAGCTGCAAACGTTGGGGGATTGAATCTGGTTACCTGGGACCTTTTGCATGCAAAATAGATTTGCTTGCGCCACAGAGCGCTGGGAGCCACCCTGGAGCCACCCTGCACAGCGCTGGTGGAAACGCGCGTGGGGAGCGGGGTGGGTGGATAGTGAAACGCGATGCCCGCCACGATCCTTATCCCGAGGCTCGTACCGCCCCACAGAAGCGAGCCACCCCTCTCCCTGCCCGTCTCCTTGCAGCCTCTCCCGCGCTGCGATGCAAGCTGGCGCCTCCTCCGCCTCTTCAGCTTTCCGGCCCCCTTTTCGGCAAGGGGAGGGGGGGAAGGGAGAAGGAAGGGTTAAACCCCCGCCGAGGTGGCGAGAACAAAAGGGGACTCGGCTAGCCAACGGGAGCGCGAAGCTTCTTTTTGGCACCCTCTGGTTGGCTGCCAGCCGCCCAATGGCTGCGTCGGCCGGGCTGCCTGTCCATCCCCACGTGGGGGGAATGAGATTAGAGGCTGGTATTTATTGGCTGGCTGGGGGCCCCCTCATTGTTCAAGCCTGTCTCGCTGCCAACCCGGGGCCCTGCGCGCGTCGCCCTTCATCAATCAGCCTGCGTGTGAAAATAGCACATTTCTGACACTCCCTAACTCACTGCTTAACAATGTTAATGGGCCTAAATGTTTGGAGAAGGTGCCTGCTTAGCCGTGGCTGGGGATATTTAAAGGCGCAGAGACCTTGCAGCGCGGGATGCCCCCCCGAGGGGGCGGCCAGATCCGGGCGCGGGGGAGGCGGGCGGGCTCCTCCCTTGCCTGCTTGGACGGGTCGGGCAGCCAGGGAGGGAGAAGCGGACACGTCTCTCCGCTCCACCGAGAGCTCTCGTGAGAACCTGGCCGCTGCCCGGGGCTGCCTTGCTCAGAGGCGGGAGGGCTTGTCCAGGCGCAGATAACCAGCCTAGGCATTAGATCCCCCATTAGCAAGCGCCGTGCGCACGGTCCGCGGTGCGGGAGCGGGCAGAGTCGGTGCCCGCCCTCTCCCCCCCCCCCCCCCGCGCGATGCTGTGTAGGCGATTTGCCCGCATGGATACGCGCGATGTGTAAGCAAGTTGTAGCAGAGCGGAGAAAAGGGAGGCAGCTCTCTGGGTCTCTCAGACGCAGCGGCAGCGGCAGCCCAGCCTATACTGTACTGCGAATATAATTTGCAGATGTCGTTCTCCCTCGCAATCCGCCGAGCGCCCTTTATCGAATTAACTGGCGAGTGGGTTTAAATCGAGCAAGGAGCCACGGCCACCTTTTTGGCGGGGGCTCTGAACCTGAAAACAGCTGCATGGCAGGCAGGGATCTTGGTGCAAAAAAAAGCTTCGCCCGTTGCTGCGTTTCCCTGCCAGGAAAATCCACACCTGTTGGATTTCTGTCTGGGGTGCAGTAAAGGTGGTGTCCTACACACACACACACACACACACACACACACACACACACGAAGCACAGCCCTACAAACACAAGCCTGGCAATGAGGCTGTGGAGCTTCTTTCAAGACATATCATTACATAGGAAGTCCAAAGCAGCTGGTTTTGTAGTTCTGGGTCCTTAATAGGATGCTGTCCATGGTTTTCTTCTGCACACAAGCCAGGAAGTCGCTAAATACTTGAAATCTTCCATCTGCTTCCGAAAGAAGGGTTTGGTTTCCAGATTTGATGGTGGTGGTATGCGTACAGGAATATATAAAATGATACTCTGTTCAGGTCACCTTAACCTGACCTCTAGTAAACAACAGATAGTGAGGGTGAGTTTTCTTGGAATCTCTTATGCTTCTTGATGATCTCTCTCCCTACTCCAGTTATTTCTGGGGCCTTGAGTAATCTGATCTTCCCACCAAGGCCAGACAGCGTGGAATCAACTGAACAAAGTCTTGCTTTTAAACCTAAGCCTATGCTGAATTTTCATCCATGAAAATAATCAGAGCAAAAGGGAGTTGTGTGTATGTGTGTGTGAACCTTACCTTTTACATGTACAGTGGTACCTCAGGTTACATACGCTTCAGGTTACATACGCTTCAGGTTACAGACTCCGCTAATCCAGAAATAGTACCTCAGGTTAAGAACTTTGCTTCAGGATGAGAACATAAATCGTGCTCCGGCAGCGCAGCGGCAGCAGCAGGCCCCATTAGCTAAAGTGGTGCTTCAGGTTAAGAACAGTTTCAGGTTAAGAACGCACCTCCGGAACGAATTAAGTACTTAACCCGAGGTACCACTGTACTGCTCACTCCCTTCCTCAGTAATTTCTTTCCCCAATAATAATTTAATAACAGTGATTTATTACTTGTATCCCGCCTATCTGACTGAGTTGCCTCAGCCACTCTGGGAGGCTTCCAACAGAACAGGGGGGAAAAACACATGACACATCAGATATTAAAAACTTCCTGATACAGGGCTGCCTTCAGATGTCTACAGAACGCTGTATGATTGCTTATCTCTTTGACATCTGATGGGAAGGTGTTCCACGAGGTGGGAGCCACTACCGAGAAGGCCCTGGGCCTGGTTCCCTGTAACTTGACTTCTCACAGTGAGGGAACTGCCAGAAGCCCCTCAGAGCTGGATCTCAGTGTCTGGGCTGAATGATGGAGGTGGAGATGCTCTTTCAGGGATGCAGCTGCTGCTATGGCACTGTTTGTTGTTTTGTTTTGTTTTAAGTAGGCTTTTCCTGATACAATCCCAGCAAATCAGGGATCACATAAAGAGCAGGAAGACGTCCATCCTCCTTTGGAGCCAGTCAGGGCTATGGGTTGTAGCCAGTGATTTTGCTCAGCTGGTGTAAGACTTCTGTCAACAGCATGGGGCAAGGCAAGAGGGGGATGCTATATTTGGCCATCTTTCCCCCTCCCCTCTGCAGCCTCCCCATCCTCACTAAATTGGCTTGTTTATTTAATTAATTAATATACCGTCCTTCATCAAAAGATCTCAAGGCGGTTCACTGAATAAAATACAAGATAAAACAGAAGTAAATCATTAAACCAAAACATCAAAATCCCTCCCCATCCAACAGCCACATTTAAAGGGCTGTCGGTTAATAATCAGCCAAAACCCTGATCGGAGGGGAACGTTTTCGCCTGGCACCTATATTTTATTTTATTTGTTAAATTTATAGGGGACCCTCCAGAGCAGATACAGGGGGACATAGGAAGGCTGCTGGGGAAGGAGGAATTGATAAAAATAGCTTCCTGCTCCACATACAAACCAAGCTTGTCTTACACGTACATCATACGTCAGGAAAATTCCTGAGACGTCCTGGTTTTCGGGTATAAAAATGGTGTCGGGGGAATTTCGCCTAATGTCAGGGAAAACCCGGATGTATGGCAACTATTTTGGGGGAAGGTTCCCTCCACCCAAAAAAGCTCAATTTTGGTGGTTTCCTAAAAATAAAGCTCAGTGATTTTGGGGTCTTCTGAAGAAAAGCTTGACAACTTTGCCGGTGTCAGGGGTTTTACTTCTTGAAGTATGGCAACCCTAACAATGGCATCACAGGAGCAAATAAAAGAGTTTCCCGCAGGCCGAATGAGGGAATGTTTTTGTAGTGCACCCCCACCCCGAAGTGGGAGCGTATGCGTTTCAAGAGGGCTCCCCCCCTACTTCGCCTCAGCCCTTGTCTCCCACTCTTTCGTTTTAAAGTTTGCCAAACTAACAGCTGGTTCTACATGTAGCATCATGTTCCATATTTTCTGCTTTGTTTTCGAACACTGACTGAAAATGGGGGTCAGCAGATTTGCTCGCCATTGTCCGGAATGCGTGATGAGCTCCAGCCTCCTTCCTCCACTTGGAGCTAAAGAAGACACTGGGGAGATCATAGCTCGCCTGGTGCTGTGCGTTGGAGGTACCGCAAGTGCCTGCATTCTGGATTTGAACTACAAACTCAGCATGACCTCAGCCCTGGCCTGTTTGAGGAGGAGGAGGATTTTGACTGGCTTTCAAGGCTAGCCTAAATCTGTGGGTCCCATTATGGAGAAGAATCCAGGAACTAATTTCTCTCATGTGCTGGTCCAAGGGAATAATAAGGATGCTCTTATGCCGGGTCTGTATTTCCTGTGCTGTGGGACGAACAAACAAAGTTTGTTAAGAGAATTGTGCCACTTAAAAATGGGAACCGCTTTCCCAGGGCGGTTCAGCCTTTGAAGGTTATGTAACAATTAAAGGAATTGCCCGCAGTCAAGGAATGATGAAATCACAAAAAACATGCCTCCCTTGGGGTTCCCGAAACATTTGAATCATACAGTGGTACCTTGGGTTAAGAACTTAATTTGTTCTGGAGGTCTGTTCTTAACCTGAAACTGTTCTTAACCTGAGGTACCACTTTAGCTAATGGGGCCTCCCGCTGCCACTGTGCTATTTCTGTTCTCATCCTGAGGTAAAGTTCTTAACCCGAGGTTAGCAGAGTCTGTAACCTGAAGCGTCTGTAACCTGAAGCATCTGTAACCCAAGGTAATACAGTACAGTACTTCCAATATAACAAGCCAATGTGGTTTTTTTTTTATGTTTCTATCCCATGTTTCCTCCAAGGAGCTCAAGACGGCATACATAGTTTTCCTCCTCCCCATTTTATACCCACAACAACCCTGTGAGGTAAGTTGGGCTGCTAGCTCAACAGCAGCTAGTTCAAAATCACCTGGCGAGGTTCATGGCCTATTCAGGATTCGAACCCCAGTCTCCCAGGTCCTAGACCAGCACTCTGAGCCTTACACCACACAGGCATGTGTGAATGTATTGCATATCTCTGGCAGTTCAGAGAGGAAGACAGAATTGTTCACCTTGAGGCACAAGTCCAATGTAACATTATTTTTTATATTGGAGGCAGCTTTGGGAACAATTTCTGTACTGCGTGTTACACAAGAATATTCTCTAGGTATTTTCTGAGCGCTCCAACTTTCTCACAATATCTGATATTGGGCGTCAAATGATATTTGACTTCCATATTTGACAATGCAATATTCGATAGGTGACAAGGAAAAGTATTTAGCCTGCAGCAGTATTGATAGCTGTTGCTCACTGCTGTATCACAATGAACAGGAAGAGAGCTGTGCTGCATCAGACCAATGGCCCATCTACTCCAATGTCCTGTTTCCCACCCTGGCAGGGCTGGATAGCTCAGCTGGTTGGAGTGTGGTGCTGATAATGCCAAGGTCACGGGTTCGATCTCCATAAGGGATGGCTGCATTGCAGGGGGTTGGACTAGATGATCCTTAGGGTCCCTTCCAACTCTATGATTCTATGAGACTTTGACATGCTTTCGAACTGCTAGGTTGGCAGGAGCTAGGACCGAACAACAGGAGTTCACCCCGTCGCAGGGATTCGAACCGCCGACCTTCTGATTGGCAAGCCCAAGAGGCTAGTGGTTTAGACCACAGTGCCACCCACGTCCCACTTCTGGGTTAGTGGAGTCTGTAACCTGAAGCGTCTGTAACCCGAGGTACCACTGTATAGGGAAGCTTTTTAAGATTTAATGCTTTATTACGCCCAGAGTGGCTGGAGCAACCCAGTCAGATGGGCGGTATACAAAATTATTATTATTATTATTAGTCCAAGGCTGCAAGCCAAACCCACTTTGTTCTGGGCTTGGCTGGGGGGCATTCTGTCCTACCCTGCAAACTGTTCTCCACCTGTGGATTGATGCCTGAGTCACTCCTCCAGCAAGGAGTTCCCTGTTCTGTCCACCAGCTGCTTGGCAGTTGCCTGCAGAAATCCCCCAAACATGGAGCTCTGGGGGCAGGGAGGCGCAGAGAGGATCAAGCCAGCCCTATAGCCATCATTTGATGGCATCTGCGCCAGCTCCAGCTTTGTGCAGTGATTTGCTGCCCACCAACTCAGCCTTCCACCCTAGACAGTGTGAGTGATGGAGGTGCAGATGCAACAACTGCTCTCTCTATTTTGCAGAAGTTCCTATGGTGTGTTCTAGGACACATTTCGCATGGGGCCAAGTTTCCTCCTTGCCAAGAACTGAGGGCATGCGATAGAAGCAGTCCTTTTTTTCTGGGGGTACAGCACCCTTTTCCCCCTAGAAGAAAACCACCAGTTCAAAGTGTGGCACTTTCTGTTACAACTTCATGTTGAGTACAGGCACCTCCCCCCCCCCCCAAGAAGGAAAGCACTGCCTAGACTCTAACATGTTTGGTACGCGTGGTAGAAGATCAGCGGCGTTGGTCAAACTCTTCTCCTGCAATGAGTAGAAGGAAGGAGGGAGGGAGGAAGACAAAGGAGGAGGAGGAGAAACACAGCAGACCCCATCCCAGTGGCCATGGAGGAAGTCACTGGCAGAGCGTGCAAGGTGATGAAAAGCACACTATTGGAGTTTCTGGTCCATGGTCTCTCTTGGCTTCAGAGGCACCAATACATCTCCTTTGCCTAGGGCACAAGGGAGCCTAGGAGTGCTGAGGAGCTTTCCCAGAACTCAGCGTTTCCCAGAAGATAAGAGTGGAAAGGGTGTTCCATATGTGATGGTTGGCAGCAATATTTAATGCACGGTTATATTTGATAGTAGACATGTAATGAGTTGTTTGTTTGCTTGCTTTTTTAAACCTTACAGCCTTTTAAACTTATAGCCTTTGGCAATGGCAATTATAGCATGCAGCTTGTGAAAATTTGTATCTGAAACCTGTTGACATCAAAACAATCAAGCCTATAGCAAGACATCCCAAACACTTAAATGTCAAACGCTGAGGTTAAAATTTCACATTTTAAAAACGTGTATGTGAATTTGGCTTCGAAATATCTCCCTTGGAAAGGTAACGTTGTGACCCTGGAATATTTGCAGATATTTGTTCCAAATCTTCTTTTTTAATTTTTTTTTTTAACAATAACATTATAGCATTACATTGCTAAACCTTTTAACCCTAAGTCAAACATCTTTTTTCTTCTTCCAAAAAGTAGGTGGGGACTATAAAATAGGGCTTACCACAAGTGGATTTGTGCTGAGCTCTAAATGGCCCCATCCATGCTAAATATTATTCTGTACCCTGCTCTGGATGGAACAATCATGGAGTTGGAAGGGACCACAAGGATCATCTAGTCCAACCCCCAGCAATGGAGGAATCTCTCACCCAACTTGGGACTTGAACCCACAACCCTGAGATTAAGAGTCTTATGCTCTACCAACTGAGCTATGTCAGGGTATATAATGACTGAGTAGTGCTAGGAGCCGCCCATCTGGAAGCAGCCTGAAGACCTATGCATGACCTTAACTTTTGTGGGTGTCACATGTCAATGCAGCTTCTACCCAGGTTGAAAATTACTGGCATGTGATTCTGGCAAACACAGGGAAAGTGGGTCATGTGGAAATCTGCATGGCTAAATGGTTTTTGCTTCACAATCTCCACCTTTCGTTTAAATGGTCCTTTAATGTACAGAGGGCAAGTTCTCTTTTTCTATGCCTCTGGTTCACCCTTGTTCTCACCTGCTGTTCTGATTTGGGCTCTTATTCTGGACGCTCGGTGATGCTACAAAGGCAGAGGTGATGATGTTGCTTCCTGAACATCTTAAGCGGAATTTCTGGTGCCCTCCGTGCTTGCGTCCCTTGATTTATTCATTTTATTGCAGGGCTGCAGTGTACCTTGAGGTGACCAGGCCTTGCATTGTTCACACCGAGGAAACCTCCTTTGTGGGCAATGCTTCTACCAGGTGGCCAGATTAGGATGTGTTTCTGCAGAGTGAAAGGCAGAAATCGAGAACTCTGCAGCTGCCTGTAGTGTAGGCCCACGAACGCGATTTTAAACAAATTAAAAATTGATTATTCTTGTGATGAAAGTAAAATTTAACATATTTTGTCAGCAGATATCCACAAAGTCAACTGATTTGCTCATTTTAGCACTACAGTAATACCACTTAGTGTGTGTCAGTTTATTTGAGATGATTTAAGTCTGAATGTTAATGATGGAGGAAAAAACACACAGAAGCTCCCTGTGGAGACCTGTGGTATTTTCATCTGGTATTGCGAGCTAAAGTGAGAATCTCTGCACTTAGAGGTTGGAAAATAATGATGATCGTGATTAATAATGCACTCCTCTCCTGTTTATCAGTATAGCCTGGGCTGGGCGGTCCTGAACCAGTGCGCCAAACCTCCCAGATGCCCAATCTGAACTCTCCTAACTGCACTGGATCTTCTGTCTGTCTTTTTTCCATCAACCTCTGCCTTTGGAGCTCGCCGTGAGTGCACACTGAATTTGAGGCTAACCTGGGTTAGCTCCCAGAATGAGATTTTATAAGTGGGGATTTTATAAGATGGTAACGGGAAGGGGCCTGAGCAATTGGCCGGGACCCACTTCTCCCACCCACTTTGAACTATGGATGTCCAACCAGCATGGATTGAATCTGGATGACCTTGGGCCAAATGGTGCCTTTCAACTCAGCCAACACAGTTTGTTATGCTGTGTTATGCTGTGTTGGCTTGTTCACACAGTTTGTTATGCTGTGTGAAGGTAAAATCGCCGGGGTCTGCGGGGAGAGGTTGGTGGAAGAGAAGTGTGTCTGTTGCCTTGAGCTCTTTGGAGGAAGGATGTGATAAAATAAAAATAAAAATTTGAAGGAATGAATGGAGCAGATAGGACAAAGGGGTACAAGTCGCTTTGCCTACTCCTCTATCACTTTGGCAAACACAGACACACACGCACACACACAAACACACACACAACCTAATGAAAGGAATGAGACACAAGTTGGGCAACCTCTTGCTTCCCCCTTCCTCCCAGATCCTTCCCATACCCATTGGTTGGGGCAGTGGCAAGAAAGACAAGGAGAGAGGAACTGGCCGCTGGCAAGCAATCCAACTCAAGCAGACTTGCAGACAATGGTCCTGAACGGGGATTGCCTAGACATGTGCCAAGCTGAATCAAAGTTTCCATCTATCTCAGTGTGCAGCAAGGGATGCTTAAATATCCATGGCTGGAAGAAGGAGAAGGAGAGGCCTGTTTGTTTTTTTCTGGTCACATCAACATCATATATTTAGAGCATATGACTCGCCCTCTCAAAAAAAAAAAAAAGGTTTTTGGGAACTGTTGAGGAAATGATAGCTCTGTGAGTGGTAAACTACAGTTCCCAGAATTCTGGAGAGCCATCCGTTCCCAGCGCCTGCTATAAT
This sequence comes from Podarcis filfolensis, assembly GCF_964270895.1. Lineage (NCBI taxonomy): Eukaryota > Metazoa > Chordata > Lepidosauria > Squamata > Lacertidae > Podarcis > Podarcis filfolensis. The sequence goes on along the minus strand of NC_139605.1, from coordinate 96,434,554 downwards.
CAAAACCAGCCTTGGTACCATATTGAGAGGTGGCCCAAGGCATGATGCTGCTTGAGGCGGGGTGGCAAATGCCTCGTTCTTGCTCCTCAAGTCGAGGTTCAGAGTCCCCAAGGGCAGTCAAATTAAACTGGCACCTGAGGCAGAACTCTCCTACTTCCTGTCATTTTTTTAAAAAAAAGAATAATAACAAAGTTAAATACCAATTTGCTGTCCTTTCGTACCTCAGAATGCTGTCTCACTCACCTAATGGTAGAGCTATCCCTGCCTCACTGCAGACTCTATAGTCACACCTCACATTTAAAGCGCTGTTAGCACCACATTAGCAGCAGCGTCCTATGAATTGCAGTTTGCTATGGCTGCTGAGAGTCAGAAGGTCGGTGGTTCGAATCCCCATGACAGGGTGAGCTCCCGTTGTTCGGTCCCTGCTCCTGCCAACCTAGCAGTTTGAAAGCACTTCAAAGCGCAAGTAGATAAATAGGTACCACTCTGGCGGGAAGGTAAACGGCGTTTCCATGCGCTGCTCTGGTTCGCCAGAAGCGGCTTAGTCATGCTGGTCACATGACCTGGAAGCTGTACGCCGGCTCCCTCGGCCAATAAAGCAAGATGAGCGCCACAACCCCAGAGTCAGTCACGACTGGACCTAATGGTCAGGGGTCCCTTTACCTTTATTTTACAGAGTTCCCCAGGAAGACTAGGTCAGTGAGGGGAACAGGGTGTCTCTTCACTTCTCTCAGCATCCTTAACAGACTACACTTCCCAGGGTTCTCTGGGAGAAGCCAAGATGAGTGTCAAAGAGGTATTACAGTGCAGATGCTGTCTGTGAAGGATCAGTTTAGTATCTCTGGTAATAAGCACTGGCCTTTCTTGTGTCCTTTTAGAGAAAGTCTCACAGTGGCCAGTGTGGTGGGGCAGAACCACAGAGCCATTTCCCCAATGCCAGCATCTTTGCAGCCCCAAAAAATACAATAAAATTGGGATTAGATGTTTTCTCAGGGCGGTGGAGGGTGGGTATGCCCCACTTGGACTGTGTAGACTGAAATATCTGGTAAGCATTCCGATCCCTCTTGCTGAACAGTGACAGGCAACGGAAGAATGGCTTGGCCAAAGTCACCACCTTGGGATTTTTCACAACTGCCCAGGTTTTGAACTGACTCTTTGCTTCCAGCATCTGTACTCAACAGGCAAGCTGCTGTGTTTTGTTGGGTCACCACAGCTGCAGCCTCCCCTATTTTGCAGCCACCCTCATTGTCAGGGAGGAGGTGAATTGATCTGCATGGAGGACGGAGGAAGTTGGTAACCCTGACTGCTTAAAGTTAGCCCATGGCTTGCTCTCATTCTAGTTTGCTTTGTATGTGCTGGAAATATGGAAAGGCAACTAGCAATTGCTCCCAAGCCTGCCACTTCTTTGCAAGCTTGGGAAAGAAAAGCCGGATAAAGGTGGATTTTTTTTTTAAAAAAAGGAAGTTTCCAACCCTCCTGACTTCACAGTCCATTTTGGGATAATTGCAACATGACCTCAAGAACTGGGAAACCAGAGAGCGCAGACACAGAACCCAAGGTATGCTTGAACTCTTGCGATTGTTAAACCAACCCTGTGATTTTTGGACCCTCCGGGGATAATGGCATTAAGCCCAAGTTTATTAAAGACAGTTTTGTGAGCTGCCTCCTAAGCCCCTCTCCTCAAACTGTCATATTTCCTCTGCCATGAATGGCGTAAATACTAGGTCTCTACATTCAGCTTTGGAGAAGTGCCAAGCAGAGCCATAAAAGCACTATTTAGCTTCCAGATCTGAAATCTGAATAGCGTGACCACAAATGGAGTTCAGGTACCAAGAGGGATGGTTTTGGATGTAACACTTATTCAAATGGTGGGGGGGGGGGAGAGACAGTGCACACTGCAAAAGCTTCCTAGCAGGAAGCACCCATGAGGGGGGTCAGCCAGAGACAGTAGAAATAATTTGTGTGGAGGGGGGACCCAGGAAGGTTGGTGGGGTATTGGGGAGTTAGTGAATGTGTGTCAAGCCCACACTGATGGTTCGCTGAGAGGCAAAGAAATCAGGATTGGACAAGATGGGCCAAATTCTGTGTTATTCTAGTTTGATCTTGAAGACAGTAGTTAAATTAAGGGTATTTGGTTGTATACTAACTTGAGTGGCAGCTGGGATTTATTTTTATTTTAAGTGCGATAACTTCCCAGAACAATGCACTGAGAGACAGGCTGCCAATCCCATGGTTAATCAGCTCTGTGTGCCAAGATCCTTACCTAGTTATTTAGGGGCGGATACTTCCTGGGAATTATTGTGAGATGTTAGGCTACCAGCGCAGTGTAACGGTTAGAGCATTGGACTAAAACCTGGGAGACCCGAGTTCAAATCCCCACTCAGACACACAAAGCTCCCTGGGTGATCTTGGGCCAGTCACTGCCTCTCAGACTCAGCTACCGCACAGGGCTGTTGTGAAGTCAGGATGGTAGAGGAACCATGTACGGTACCTTGAGCTCCTTGAAGGAAAGGTGGGATATAGGTAAAGGTAAAGCGACCCCTGACCGTTAGGTCCAGTCGTGGACGACTCTGGGGTTGCAGCGCTCATCTCGCTTTATTGGCCGAGGGAGCCAGCGTACAGCTTCCAGATCATGTGGCCAGCATGACTAAGCCGCTTCTGGCGAACCAGAGCAGCGCACGGAAACGCCGTTTACCTTCCCGCCGGAGCGGTACCTATTTATCTACTTGCACTTTGACATGCTGTCGAACTGCTAGGTTAGCAGGAGCAGGGACCAAGCAATGGGAGCTCACCCCATTGCGGGGATTCGAACCGTCGACCTTCTGATCGGCAAGCCCTAAGCTCAGTGGTTTAGACCACAGCGCCACCCATGTCCCAAGGTGGGATATAGAAATGTAATAGATAGAAATAAATAAATAAACCTGCTTGTGTGAAACCTTCCTCCCTTGCCCCAACACACCCTGGCCTTAATCTGAAGTATATTTTGAGAAGATCAGGGTTCCGCCTTAGCAAGAGCTGAACTCTGCAAGCCAAATTCAATATTAGTCATACAGTGGTACCTCGGGTTACATACGCTTCAGGTTACATACGCTTCAGGTTACAGACTCTGTTAACCCAGAAATATTACCTCAGGTTAAGAACTTTGCTTCAGGATTAGAACAGAAATCATGCTCTGGTGGTGCAGCAGCAGCAGGAGGCCCCATTAACTAAAGTGGTGCTTCAGGTTAAGAACAGTTTCAGGTTAAGAACAGACCTCTGGAATGAATTAAGTACTTAACCTGAGGTACTACTGTATATTAATATTATTTCCGTCCCTTTCCTAACATTTCTGCTACTTGAAGCTCGACCAGCAGAGGTAGGGAGATGGAGGCAGGGCTAAGCAGAATGTGCATTTTATTTCAATTGCACGTAGCTAGACATCGTTATAATGCAGAATGGGACTGAGTGATTATGCCAAAGACTTTGGCAGAGAGGAACTTCATTAATGGCCATGGTCCCTGCAATATACAGGCCCTTTCTCAACATAACACTCCAGCCGATCACAACGGCTGGAATCTTGGTGCTAATAAATAGGTCTGGTGCCCGCTTACAAATGTCTGTGCTGCACACTCTTTTGTACATTTGCCCCGTATGTGGTGCGTTTGGTTGCACGCAGCGAGCGCACCGTTTTGTATGCCTGGCCGCTGCGTGTGCATCTTGCAGATGGTGGGACCAGCTGTTTCTTAGAGAAGGATAACAGCCGCCTCTCCGAAACCAAGCAAGCCTCCTCGTTTCGGTAAGCACCCTCTGATCTTAAGAAACCTTGGACGTTCAGCAAGTATTCGCCTTGACCTCACTGCTTTATTATGTTCTCTTCCCACTCGCCCCCCCCACCTCCATTCCCCACGGTAAGTGCAGAATGCTCCGCCTGGAACCGATCATATAAAACTGGCCGCACCAGCCTCTCCCTGCCTCCTTTGGAACAATAGCTGGCTCCCGAAGCCTACAGGGACATGCCTATGCAATGTGTTTGAAAGAAACTGACAAAGTCCTTTTGTAGCTCTCCAGCTGCAGGTCAGACAGATGCAGTCAGAGCCACATAATAAAGCTGATAAAAACAGCTGGGTGATAGAAGCAGGGGCGGTGCGTATCCCATACAACAGGGAGCGCCGGGGAGCGGCCTGTTCCTTTAAGTGAGGCAGATTTGGCATTCTGAACATCTTTCAATGATGCCGCTTTTGGCAGAGGTGACAGAATTGCCCCAAATATCATTGTCCTGATGCTTAAAGCAGCAGTGGGTGCTGCATTCGTAAATTGGGACTTGTCTCTTGCAATGAACCTCATTGTGCACATTAAGAAGAGACAGGCATGCTAAAGAGAGAATGAAGTCATACCCTCCAACATTTCTCTGGTGAAAATAGGGGCGTCCTATTCCATAATTAATTATTATTATTATTATTATTATTATTATTATTATTTTATTATTATTTATACCCTGCCCCTCTGGCTGGGTTGCCCCAGCCACTCTGGGCAGCTTCCAACATATATAAATACATAATAAAACATTAAACCAGAGCTTTCCAAACTTTTCATGATGGTGACACACTTTTCAGACGTGGATCATTTTACAACATGGTAATTCAGTTTTACTAGCAAAGTGGAGGTTATACTAACCCCTTCCCAGCCCTGGGAGGAGTGCGGGGAGCATTGTGTGACACACCTACACACTACAGCCAACCCGCTAATGTGTTGTGACACACAGTTTGGAAAGCTCTGCATGAAACATTTTAAACATTTTTTAAAAACTTCTCTAGACAGGGCTGCCTTCTGATGTCTCCTAAAGGTTGTATAGTTACTTATCTGCTTGGCTTGGAGGTCACATAACTCCATTCCCGCCAACATTTATCCGGTCAAAAGAGGGACATCCTAAGGAAAAGCGGGACATTCTGGGATCAAATCTGAAACTGGGATGGCTTCTGTAAATCTGGGACTGTCCCTGGAAAATGGGGACATTTGGAGGGTCTGTGAAGTAATGCAGAGGCATATGAGGTCGCATTGATAATTTTAAAAAATTGTAAACTACTGAGGGGTCTTGTTACAATCATATTCATTTTGTTAACTAAGTAAATTTACCTGAATGCAGAGAATCCTCCTGCAACCAACGGTATTTGGGCAGTTATTTGGGACAGAGGTCCTGGCTCCCCACTCAGCAGAATGAGCAGGAGTACCCCGAATCATAGATGGGTGGCTAACCACATTTTCAAGTAAGTGAAGCAGTACACAATACCATCTAACGAAGGCCCCTCTGCAAGACCAGTAAATCCAGAGTCTAAAATTACCTAACTGTTCCAATGCCTCCAGCCAGCATGCTTATTCCTCTAGCAAGGCAAGGCTACAATATCTCAGGTGAATAAAGCAGCAGTCATGTACACTACCTTGCTGTGAGAGTGAGCCCTGCTGAACACAGCTTACTTCTGAGTAAAACATGCATGGGGCTGAACATCATCCTGAAGGAGGGGTTTCAGATTTTGGGTCATTTCCCCAAATATTACTCAAGGATGCAATCCATGAAGGAGATCAGCAATAAAATATAAAATGTTATTTCTTGTTTGTTTCTCCTCCATCTGCTTTTTCTTCCCCCTTCTATTTTTTTTTAAGAAACATGCTGACAAATCCTGGCGGCGTGGAAAACTTGGAAGTGAAACGGCGTCAAAGGTTCAGACACCTGAAAGCAAATAAGAAGAGATGTCGATGTGAAATTAATTTATATGAAACATATGATGAGAGCTGGGATGCGGGTGGCGCTGTGGTCTAAACCACGGAGCCTAGGGCTTGCTGATCAGGTCGGCAGTTCGAATCCCCGCGACGGGGTGAGCTCCTGTTGCTTGGTCCCTGCTCCTGCCAACCTAGCAGTTCGAAAGCACGTCAAAGTGCAAGTAGATCAATAGGTACTGCTCTGGTGGGAAGGTAAACGGTGTTTCCGTGCGCTGCTCTGGTTCGCCAGAAAGCGGCTTAGTCATGCTGGCCACATGACCCAGAAGCTGTACGCCTGCTCCCTCGGCAAGTAAAGCGAGATGAGCGCTGCAACCCCAGAGTCGGTCACGACTGGACCTAACGGTCAGGGGTCCCTTTACCTTTACCTGTGATGAGAGCAACATGCAGCAGTCTCTCCTTTGTTTCCGCATCACTTGTAACCACCTTGATGGGGTGGTTCGCCCCTCAAATAGTTACAATTCCAATAAATCCTTGACAAACTAGAGCATCCAGAACTTTTTGAGGGTGTGGGGAATATGTTTTGACTGTGCTTTAAGGGTGTAGTGAGTATGCAGGCCCAATTGGGGTAGGGATGGGGCCTCTCCCAGAATAATAAGTGATGCTCAGGAAGTGATGGTCTTTTTCATTGCTTTTATCACTCGTATTCCCTTTTTGGTATTGTACTGGAAATGGGGCAATCAGGGCTTCCGTAATGCATTCAAGGTGTGGATAAATTTATGCAATGCCCTTTCTTTCTTTTATTCTGTCATTCTTTGGCGTTTCATTCCCTCGGATCTCTGGAGAGTCTTTCTTTTCTTTTTTTGTCTTACTCTAGAGGGAGTTTTGCTTCCTATTCAGTCCCATCTGTTCCCCTGGAAAGAAATGAAAGAAGCCAAGCCTCTCTCTTCCTGCCAAACCCAAAACATAGCTGGTTGTTCCAGTGTGGTGGTGGTCGCTTGGTGGTTTTAGGCCGCAATCTTCCGCATGTTTCTCTGAAAGTCATGAAACACAATGGGACTTCCTTCTCAATAGACATGGGTAGGATTGCACTGTTAAGAGAACGATCTATAATCATTTTTGAAATCTCTGTTTCATGAACTGGCTGCTATGGATTTTTTTAAAAGGTTTATACCTTCATCTCACCTTAAAGGGACCCCTGACCATTAGGTCCAGTCGTGGCCGACTCTGGGGTTGTGGCGCTCATCTTGCTTTATTGGCTGAGGGAGCCGACGTACAGGTCATATGGCCAGCATGACTAAGCCACTTCTGGCGAACCAGAGCAGCGCACGGAAATGCCGTTTACCTTCCCGCCAGATCGGTACCTATTTATCTACTTGCACTGGTGTGCTTTCGAACTGCTAGGTTGGCAGGAGCAGGGACCGAGCAACAGGAGTTCACCCCATCACGGGGATTCGAACCGCCGACCCTCTGATTGGCAAGCCCTAGGCTCTGTGGTTTAGACCACAGCGCCACCTGCGTCCCATCTCTCCTTACTATGCACAAAAACACCAAGTCCCATTTGCCACTGGGTTACCCACTTTTGTTTTTCCACAGACCTGTTGGCACTCTTTGCGATCTGACCTGGACAGCCCTCTCCTTTCCACGCAATTTCATCTCCCGCCTCCCCCCACCCCTTTTTATATTAGTAAACAAAATGCTCACAAATAATCCATTCCCCGGTGAAAATCCTTGGGGCACCTTGCTGATTACCTCCCACTTCACAATCCTGAATTTCTTCAAATGCATGCGGTGCTTTCCTAAGCTGTTTTACCGCTGAAAGACGCCGTGCCAGAAAACGACATCTGTGCTCCGTAAGAGATTTCATCTGTTCCGTTGCTTGAAATATCTGCCAGCCAAGGCGCGCAGTCGGGGGGGTGGGTGCATTCGCTTTCGTAATGTGTGCACACACGCACACATACCCATGACCGGTGTTGTGCCTTTCACATGTGCAACTTTGCTGGTGATGCCAATGACATATCCTTCAATCGTTTGGGGATGAAAGCAGGGATGTGCACAAGTGAAACCTGCAACAAAATTTTGCAGCATGGAGTTCCAAACAGCTACCGAATGTCTCCTTCCATGATATTCCATTCCCTCTTCCCCCTGGTTTTCCGCTACTCTATCCCAACGGTCAGCCATGGTCCTCTTTCCCACGGCCACTATGTATCACCAGCCCTTGTTTTTCCAAGGACGGGGGAATGATTGCCTCTTAAGATTCTTCCCACTAAAACAATGTTGTTCTGCAAACTGTAGGGCAGGCACCCCCAAACTCGGCCCTCCAGATGTTTTGGGACTACAATTCCCACCATCCCTGACCACTGGTCCTGTTAGCTAGGGATGATGGGAGTTGTAGTCCCAAAACATCTGGAGGGCCAAGTTTGGGGATGCCTGTTGTAGGGTTTCCCCAAGACAACGAACAGCCCTCTCTTGTGTTGTGGATGGTGCTGTTTCGGCTACACACTGTACACTGAGAATGAGTTCAAAATGTATCTATAATACTATTCTCACACCAAGTATCTGTAACGCTGCTCCTCTCTGCCAGCATAAGTCCTGTTCATTTACTCCGTGTTAACAACAACAACAATTATTTTATTATTTATTGTTGTTGTTTAGCTGTTTAGTCGTGTCCGACTCTTCGTGACCCCATGGACCAGAGCACGCCAGGCACTCCTGTCTTCCACTGTCTCCCGCAGTTTGGTCAAACTCATGCTGGTAGCTTCGAGAACACTATCCAACCATCTGGTCCTCTGTTGTCCCCTTCTCCTTGTGCCCTCCATCTTTCCCAACATCAGGGTCTTTTCCAGGGAGTCTTCTCTTCTCATGAGGTGGCCAAAGTATTGGAGCCTCAGCTTCACAATCTGTCCTTCCAGTGAAGTTATTATTTATTACCTCAATCTGGCCGGGTTGCCCCAGCCACTCTGGGCGGCTTCCAACACATATAAAAACATAGGGCTGCCTTCATATGTCTTCTAAAAGTTGTGTATTTCTTTATTTCCTTGACTGGAGGGTGTTCTGTAGGGAGGGTGCCACTACCGAGAAGGCCCTCTGCCTGGTTCCCTGTAGTTTCACTTCTCACAGTGAGGGAACCGCCGGAAGGCCCTCGGAGCTGGATCTCAGTGTCTGGGCTGAACGACGGAGGTGGAGACGCCCCTTCAGGGCTTTAAAGGTCAGCACCAACACTTTGAATTGTGCTCGGAAACATACTGGGAGCCAGAGTCGATCCTTTGGCCCAGCCTGAACAATATCTGAAGCAAGGTGTGCTGTAAGCTGACTATAAAAGTTCCTTTAAATCAACAGTGCAACTTAACAATGTTTATTAAAACATCTAATCTCACAAAGGATCTGACTGTACTTATAAAACTGCAGTAAATCAAACGTGTTTAGCAACATTTATTATTTGGACAGGTGTTTACAGGGAAGAAGAGAAGGGAAGCAGCGTGCCAGCATTTGGTGAGTGTGTGTATTTGCATTTTTACATGCATGGTTACAAGGGTCAAGATACATCTGCCCCTTGCTAATATATTTAAGGTCTAGAGCAGGGGTCAGCAGATTTTTTCAGCAGGGGGCCGGTCCACGGTAGACCTTGTGGGGGGCCAGACTATATTTTGGGGAAAAAATAATGATGCAAGAGCACCATGAGCCCCGGTGGCTGCTTACCTGTATCTTGCAAGTGGCAGGGGCTGGCGGCGGAGGGACGATGAGCGGCGCATGAAAGGGTTCCAGAGAGGGGCAGCTTAAAATGGCGGCCGCTTGAGCGCTGCTGCTGCTGACACCAACAAAGCCCAGCCCGCTTCCTCCTCTAGGCAGGGCAGGGAGAAGCCAGGAGGAGGGAGGGAGGAGGAGGCAGCGCCATGGGAGGGAGAGGGAAAGAACACACGCGCCGGCGATTCCCAGACCGTCTGTGGGCCAGATCCAGAAGGCAATTGGGCCTGATCTGGCCCGCGGACCTTAGTTGCTGACCCGTGGTCTAGAGATCTAAGCGAAAGACTGATACCTGAAGAACGCTAGCGCACAGCACAGGTAAATTCTGAAGAGCAGACTACACTCCCAGGGAGACTCCATATCCACACCCACAGAAAGTGTCCAAAAAGGCAGGCTGCTGTGTTGATTCATGATAGATAGATAGATAGATATAGATAGATAGATATAGATAGATAGATAGACAGACAGATATACCCCCCAAAGAGCTGCTATACATACAGAATATACTTTTTTTTAAGGATCTGCAGACAATCATTGAATAGTGAGCCGGTAAATGTGGTGCAATGGTTAGTTAGGGTAATGGAGCTTGAGTGAAGAGACACGATCCGTCACGTGGCATGACTGCAAACCTATGCATAGTTACTGAAGGCGGAAGCTCCACTGAACTAGTGACTGCATAGGTTCAAACTGCAAAACACATTTGATTTTAATATAAGATCTTCAGCCAGCTGAGTTGCACGCTTTCGCGTTCTGTTAGAAATGCAAGCGATGTTGCACAGAGGTGTTGCCGTTTGAATTGCCAGCAGCATGAAGCAGGAACCCAGTCAAAGGAGAGAAGGCCACACATTAGAACATGCACACGGGTTGCAGAGATCTGATTTTTCCATGTGCGCTTTTGTCCACACTTCAGCGCTTTCTGTTTATATTTTTATTAAATATTATCTTTAATAAGGAATATAAAAGGCAAGTCTCCCAGTTACATGGAACAATTCAGCATTTCACCCCAACCAGCTCCACCCAGTGACACAGTGAACGCCGTTTCCCCGGTGTGTTTTCTGATAATACACAAGAAGTGTCCAACCTCTGCAGCAAAGAGGGACAGCTTGTGAGCAGGAGCTCTAAGAGAAGGTTATGGCAGGGAAAGAGAGGTCATGATCAATGGGGGTGGTATGAATTAATTTCAGAAGAGAGGCTACCTCCTGGATGTTCAAGCTTAGGAGACAGGAAGCACCCAGTTTTAGAAGGATTTGGTACCACTGAGAAGACATGGGCCTCCTTCCTTCTGTTGCGTCATGAGACAGGTACCTGGGCTGGCTACAGTGAACTTGGGTATTCTCAAAGGAGTCTTTACATGACAGGCAGGGTTGCAACAGAGGCCTGCTTGAGTTGTTACCCTACTCCCAACAGTGCTCTCTGGTCACTGTAAATGGTTTCCATCGGTCCTGCGCAGCCAGGGGAGGGCAAAAGATGAAAAGGACATAGACGAGAGGGGAGCTGCTCAGTTTTACAACGCAACGCAGCTGCCTGTGGGGCTGGTAAGGAACTTATCTCAATGTTTCCCATCCACACTAGTGGGTGCTGCTGTTCTCCCCCCCCAAAAAAATTATGACTTCCCAGCCCAATGAAAGTCCCATAAAACCTGAGGTCCATCGTGGGTACCTGTGCAAGTATTTGCTTAACTTACACACATTATTATTATTAATTTAATTTATGTTGTTGTTTAGTCGTTTAGTCGTGTCCGACTCTTCGTGACCCCATGGACCAGAGCACGCTAGGCACTTCTGTCTTCCACTGCCTCCTGCAGTTTGGTCAAACTCATGCTGGTAGCTTCCAGAACACTGTCCAGCCATCTCATCCTCTGTCATCCCCTTCTCCTTGTGCCCTCAATCTTTCCCAACATCAGGGTCTTTTCCAGGGAGTCTTCTCTTCTCATGAAGTGGCCAAAGTATTGGAGCCTCAGCTTCAGGAGGCTCAATTTATATACTACCCTTTCAATTGATATACCACCCTTTATCAAAAGATCTCAGGGTAGCGTACAACATTAAAAACACATTACAGAGCACCATTAATAAAAACATAATAAAAAGCATAATAACAGACAGCATGATAATAAAATCATCTTAATAACAACAGCCCCCTCCCCCAAGCTTTAACAAGCCATAGATTATTTAATGGTCAAAGGCCTGGGTAAAGAGGAATGTTTTTGCCTACTGGCTAAACTAAAGGCATGTATGCATGGCACTAGGTGAGCCTCTCTCCACATGCCCCCTGTTTTAAAGAGAACTGTCCCACCTCAGCCTTCCCACCACCTCAACTCCTCCACAGTATCCCACCTCCTGAGAAGCTTGCGTAGCAGTTCCGACCTACTCAGTGAGTTGCTTCTGTGCTCTGGTAGACCATAAATGCTTTATACAGGGGTCAGCAAACTTTTTCAGCAGGGGGCCGGTCCACTGTCCCACAGACCTTGTGGTGGGCTGGACTATATTTTGGGAAAAAAATAAATGAACGAATTTCTATGCCCCACAAATAACCCAGAGATGCATTTTAAATAAAAGGACACATTCTACTCATGTAAAAACACACTGGTTCCCAGACCATCCACGGGCCGGATTTAGAAGGCGATTGGGCCAGATCCAGCCCCCAGGCCTTAGTTTGCCTACCCATGCTTTAAAAAGACACCTCAGCGTCTCTCCAAAAGGCAAACAGGGAGCCTGTTTTGTCAAGGATGGATGCCATAAAATAGGGACTGTCCCTGGTAAATAAGAGGCAGATGGTAAGTGAGAATTATTTAGGCCAAAATGGAGAACAGTAACAGGATCCTGAATCCTGTTTCTGAATTCTTGCCCTCGATAATGCATGCGGCGGAAGAACCTGAACGCCATATAATGCCAAGGTTCTTTGTGTTAATCCATCTGCGGGAACTATTGTCTCTTTACTCAAATGGGCAGATGATCCGGGTTCCGTTCCGTTTTTAAATTGCAGGCAACTACAGCTTCCTTACCCCACCCTCAAGCTTTTGGAAATGATGCTCTGTACACAGCCTAGCACAGATTTGACCTTCATTTCATCCCCCCCCCCCAAAAGGGGGTGTGGTGTGAGGGGGAAAACACCACCTCCCCTCTCCTCTGCAGTCTGTAATCACTCCGGCTGTGAGTGCAAAAGAGTGGTGTAAAGAGTGAGATTCACTAGAAACAGGAGGCTGGGAGCCAGGAGCAATTTTTCTGCATCTTCCTAAGGAATGAGGATTGGCTGCTAGCAGAAGGGACTCCTTTGCTGGAGTAGCTCACTCTTGGAATGCTCTCCCCAGAGAGGGTGGCTTGGCCCCTGAATCGTATCTCTTTGGCACCAGGTGGAGAACTTTTTAATTTCCTCAGGTCTTTCAGTCTTTAAAAAAGCTGAGTATTTATTTATTTTTATTTTTTTAGATTACCGTATTTTTCGCTCTATAAGGCGCACCAGACCACAAGACGCATCTAGTTTTTGGAGGAGGAAAACAAGAAAAAAATTATTCTGAATATCAGAAGCCAGAACAGCAAGAAGGATCGCTGTGCAGTGAAAGCAGCAATCCCTCTTGCTGTTCTGGTTTCTGGGATAGCTGCGCAGCCTGCATTCGCTCCATAAGATGCATACACATTTCCCCTTACTTTTTAGGAGGGAAAAAGTGAGTCTTATAGAGCAAAAAATACGGTATTTTGTTTTCCACTACTGATATTCCCTGTTGCTGGCTTTACTTTTGTTTCATTCCGCCGCTGCTTATTCTGTTTCAGATCTGATGTTTACGTTTTATTTGTGCGGTTTTAACTTTTGCTGTAAACTGCCCCGGTGACCTTTTGTTACTGGGCAAGTATATATCCATTGCAAATAAATAAAATTGATAAATAAAGACTGACGGCTGGATTGGATTGTTAGAAGGGCCATAGGATGCGTTGATAACCATCGCTGAGAAAACTTGATTGAAAACACAACAAAAAGCCAAAACTCTTTTCTGTGGACGATTGAAATATCAAAAGTACCAAAAGGTTGACAAAGGTCAGTTACTCCAAAGGAGTCCGTAAAATGGAGGTTCCCAGCACCTGATCATGAATGAATGACAGGGCATCACTTAATTCTGTTAATACGCTATGCCCTGCAGTGTGAACAGAATGTAAGAAATAGAGACAGAAGTGCTAGCATTACAACCAGGAAAACTAACGCAATAACAGCTACAATTAAATGCACACTGATAATGTTCAGTGGCTATTGAATGTTGACTGGCTGTTGGTGGGTGGGTGTGGTGAAAACCAGGTGGGGGATTAATACAATGGAGTCTTCTAGAAAAGGGCATGGCTGGCAGGCTAGAACCCTGAATGACGGTACTCCACAACAATGCAGTATTTTGTTGCAGGTCCCTCTTGCCTTTGCAATATTTTAAAATCCAGCATAAGCAAGCCAGCTAATTGATATAAGTGCTGCAGAACACATCACAAAAAAGGTCATCATTTTTTCACTTCTGAAGTGCCTGACTAAAAATAAACAGTCTGCAATGTCACCCTGGACAAACTGTTCCACACTTTGGGGGCAGAAAATACCCTGCTCTGCATGCAAGCTGAACACACACACTTATCCAGTGCATTTTAAAGATCTCCTTTGGATGGGAGGGCTCCATATGGAACGTTTTGTAGCAAAGGGTGCCAGGTCTTCACCCAGAGATAGTGCCCATACCATCAGAACAGACATAGGGAATCTGTGGCTCTCTGTTTGTTCCATCATCCCAGACCATGAGCCCTGCTAACTGGGGCTGATGGAGTAAAAGATCTGGAGGGCTATGGGTTCCCCATCCCTAAATCACAGCATTAGTGTCGTACAGGACAGTCTTCTCAACCCAATGCCTTTCAGGTATTTTGGACTACAATGTCTGCCATCCCTGAGCACTGGCCATGCCGGCTGAGGTGAATGGGAGCATAGCTGTCAACCTTCCCTTTTTTTTGCAGGAAATCCCCTTATTCCAGCGCCGTTTCCCGCTGCTTCCCGCTGCTATCCCGGATTGTTAGATATCCCGTAGACTGTTCCCGGGACAGGTGAGGCTGCTGATCCCTTCTTTTCAAATCTGAAAGTTGACAGCTATGAATGGGAGTTTTAGTCTGAAACATCTGGAGGGTGCTAGATTGCGGAAGTCTGGTTTACAATGACTTAAGGTGCTTCCAAACTGTTGCTGGTTTCGAGTGGGATTCAGTCACACACCAGAAATTCAGGTTGCCCAGTAAGGTATCTTATGCAGAGAAACCTGCTTCCCCTCCCCACCCCAAAATCAGACTCTTGTGACAGGAAAATGCACAGAAAAATACTTGCTTTGGCACAACAGCATCCAACCTCCCTGTAATTTTTTAATTTTTTTTGCTCAATCAACAGATTGTCAGGAAACAACCTTCTGGGAAGAAGATCTGAGTTCAAATCAAGTCACTCTCTCTCAGACTATTTAATTACTTATACTGGGATAGCCCCATTTTAACCACTGGAGGACAACGGGATAATAATCACACACATCAAGGGAGTGCAGCTGCCGTGCCTCCAGTGAAGGGGTGGGGAGAGAGGTGCAGTGGGTGCTGCTTTGCTGTCGCCACATGCTCTTAAAGCAGGAGCGGGGAGCTGTGTTCAGCCTGGGGGGGAGCACATTCCCTTCCCCAGGGCCTCATGCCAGTAGTGGGCGGAGCCAAAGTCCAAAGTAGGCAGGGGCAATGAATGTGGCTTTTGCCTTTTTACAGTAGGGTAGTTTCCACACGCATACCCTGCCCTCCATCTGAACAAGGAAGAGACATGATCAGAGTTCAAGGGCTCAGACGTAAACATTCAAGGAGAGAATGAATGAAGCAGGGCCAGTGAGGGGCGTGGCCTGTGAAGAAGGGTGTGGCTGCAGAGAATCTTGAGGGCCAGATACTGAGCCCCGCCTCCTGAGAGTTCCTGATTTAAAGATATAGGCGCCGTCTCACTCCCTGAGGGAGTTGGCAGCTGTACACGCAGAAGCAGTCCACCATCCAAGCACCTAGCTAGCGCAACGTGGGTGCTCAGCCACATGGTGTTCTTTCAGAGCCAAGTGCCCCTTTCCACCCAAGGCACCCTGGCATGGGCATAGCCAGGATTTATGTTGGGGTAGGGGCGCAGGACACCCACCTGTCATCATCTTCCGTCTGGCTCTGTCTTACCAGATTCTGAATGAAATGTCTCAACAACAGTTGTTTTAAATTACTTTCTTTTGACCCCAAGTGCTCTGAAAAAAAATCTATCAAAATCTTCAGTCATTTGAAAACTAGGAAATTAAATTTTAAAAAATTAACACCAGGGAGTACCTTCCATGCGGTTAATGAGTATATTTTTCAAAATTACAAAAAAATACTTTGTTTTCACCTTATTATTTTTTTAAACAAAATCTAAACTGAAACAAGTTTTCTTGGATTTCCTGAAAACCTTTTCAGCACTTCTTTTTCAAATTCCTCCTTTTTCCAGTGCAGTTGTTCTGTGCACACTCAGTAAGCATGGCAAATTTCTACTTTTAGTTAAGTATTTTTATTTATTTACTTGATGGGGGGCGGGGGCGGGAGGAGACAGCTGCCCCCAACCCCAACCCCTGGCTATGCCTATACACCCAGGGCTGATAAAACAAAGCAGGAGATGGCAGAGAGATGCGCACTGGAGATCAGGCTTGGGGGCCCTTCTGAAAGAGATCTCGCCCCCCCCCCACCTGCCCGAGGCAGGAGGCCTCTTGAAAGGGGACCCCCCCCTCTCGATGTGCCCAGCCAAAGTGGCAACAAAGCAAGCCCCTTTTAAACAAAGAGCAGGTAAGGCGAATAAATCAGCCAGGAGGAGATCAAATTTCCGGTGCACCCAAAAGCCCCTGTAAAACACAAGAGAAAATTGACCTGTCAAGGGAATAGATGGACAATGAGATCACGCCTGCTTTCCCCAGACATCCGCGCGCGCCCTCTCTGGAAATCCATGGGGCGATGCCCGCTCCTGGCCAGAGGGAGAGACAGAGCCGGGGGGTCGTGCGCCCATCCCCACAATGCACCGCCGAGGGAGGGGAGGCATTTAACAGGCCTCTTTCCGAGGGGCGGACGGGCCTCTTTGCGCACAGCCGTGGCACAGCTGTAGCAGCAAATAAGACAATAAAACAGATGAAGACCAGCGATCCTGTCAGCAGACAGTTATAGGGCCTTTCTTTAATTTAATCTCCCGCCGCCGCCCCCTTGAACCATGGAGGGTAACCTCTCCATAACCTCATCCTTCTTTGCTGTGCAATTGGTGGACGCGCAGAGCGCAGGTGTCCTTGGAGCGCGGCGGACAAGTTTGCCGGCTGGCGCGGAGATGGGAAGGTGGAAGCTCTCCGGGACATCTTCCTTAACCTTGACCAGTGGAGGTTGCATTTGAACAGAGAAGCAGGGATTGGAGGAGAGAGGGATGGAGAGGAAGGCAGGAGGAGGACGGAAAGGGAGCTGAGGAGGAAGGGGAGAAGCCTGCCTTCGGGCTGGCACCGGTTAGGGCTACTCTTTTAGTGTGTAGTAGCTCACCTCCCAGAGAGCTACAGTTCCCAGCACCCTTAAACTATATTTCCCAGGATTCTTGGAGGGGGGGAGTCATGTGCTTTAAATGTGCTTTTAAATGTGTGTGTGTGTGTGTGTGCAGCCTAAATGAATATCCCTCCTGGCAAATAGAAGGGGACGAAATGGAGGCAGTGAGAGATTTTACTTTCTTGGGCTCCATGATCACTGCAGATGGTGACAGCAGTCACAAAATTAAAAGACACCTGCTTCTTGGGAGAAAGGCGATGGCAAACCTAGACAGCATCCTAAAAAGCAGAGACATCACCTTGCCGACAAAGGTCCGTATAGTTAAAGCTATGGTTTTCCCAGTAGTGATGTATGGAAGTGAGAGCTGGACCATAAAGAAGGCTGATCACCGAAGAATTGATGCTTTTGAATTATGGTGCTGGAGGAGACTCTTGAGAATCCCATGGACTGCAAGAAGATCAAACCTATCCATTCTTAAGGAAATCAGCTCTGAGTGCTCACTGGAAGGACAGATCCTGAAGCTGAGGCTCCAATACTTTGGCCACCTCATGAGAAGAGAAGACTCCCTGGAAAAGACCCTGATGTTGGGAAAGATGGAGGGCACAAGGAGAAGGGGACTACAGAGGACGAGATGGTTGGACAGTGTCCTCGAAGCTACCAGCATGAGTTTGACCAAACTGCGGGAGGCAGTGGAAGACAGGAGTGCCTGGCATGCTCTGGTCCAGGGGGTCACGAAGAGTCGGACACGACGAAACGACTAAGCAATAACAAAGTTTGCAATCCACAGAAGGAGAGTAACTCTTAGGAGCCAAGGTCCCTTCGCCTCCTCCTAATAAAATATTTGAGGGGGGTGCCACCCCAAGTGGATGGACATTGCCATTCAATGGTGTGTGCGCACCACATCATGTGATTGATTATGCGGGGCAGGGCTTACCTGCCCCAGTATTTTGTTCAAGTTGGCACCCCTGTTAAAGCTACAACCTGAAGCCCAATTACCTGAGAATAAGCCCTATTGAATTCAAAAGCAGTTTCCTTCTGCGTAGACATGGTAATGTTCTGCAATCCTACATACACTTACCTAGGAGTAAGCCATACTGAGCACAACAGGATTTTACCCTTAAATAGGCATACATAGGATTGCACCCTGCATACTTACTTGAGAGTAATAAACCCCAGTGAGCTGAGGGAGACTTGCTTCTGCACAAATAGGTGTAGGGTCACGCCGGCTGGCTGCAAATGTAAAGGCTTTTACCAGGGAGTAAGTCCCCTTGAACTCCCCAGAAGTTATTTTTAACTAAACATACATTAATATTGCCGCGTGTTTATAACCTGCTGTTCTGCACAGCACTCAAAAGTGGCTTACAGAAGATTAAACAATAAAAACAAATAACCAAAACAGCACTTAAAAAAACTAAACAGTACATTAAAAAATCAGCAGTAAAACTTAAAAGCAGCAATAATAGCAGCAGCCATAAAATGACTTAAAAGCAGCAGTCAGAAATAAATTAACAGAATACTGAACATTAGAAACCTTTTTGGGGGGAAATTGTCCTTGATAGACATCTAAAATCGAAAGGGGAAAGTGCCTGGCAGTTCTCCATCAGAAAGGCATTGCTCAGTTTTGGAGCCACCACTGGGAAGGCCCTGCTTGCCTGTTCTAAAGTGGGATAGGAAACAAGGCTTCTGACATTCCTCTCAAAATGTAGGCAAATCCATGAGGGGTGAAGTTATTTTTGAGCTAATGCTGTTTGAACATTTAGGGCTTTAAATTTGTGCACCAGCACTTTAAATTTGGGCTAGAAAAAGGCAGGTAACAAATGCAGGTGATAAAATCAGAGTGATGTGCTCTGATTGTCTGACCTCATGAGAGATCGCCAAAGTTCAGGGCAGGGTAGGAAGCACACACACCCTCCTCCCACTAATATTTCCCACTTTCCCCATCTTTCATTCACAATATATTAAGGTCCTGTATAGGACAGATTTGATTCTTGCTCCTGTAGTGAAGGTCTTTGTAGTGACAGAATTCTTGCCATGCAATGGAGGGGAGGGAGTAACCTTGGTGGAAGAGAGGATAGCTGTATTGCAGGGAAATCGTCATTTCACTGCTATATTACTGTTATTATTATTATTATTATTATTATTATTATTATTTATTATTTTCAGGTAAATTAGTTGATTGACAGCCTGTCCAGTACTGCAGAAAATAAGTGCACTGCCTAGAATCTTTTTTATTTTTTTAAGTAGGTGTTTCATATTTTCCAGTGTGCAACTTAGGTCAAATATGACTCTTATTCCTTTCACACAGTTGCAGACTTCCCTCACTCTATGGATATTCCTCTTACTCTCTCTTTCTCACACACACTCTCTCTTTCTCACCCCCGGCTAGGTCCAGTGCTTTTTTTCCTAAAAAAAATGTTTAGGGGTACTCTAATTTTCCTACTCATACTGAGTAGGAATATGAGTAGGAAATTCAATGCGGCCAAACTTAGATTCACAAAATGTTTAGGGGTATGCATACCCCTGCGTCCCCCCCTGAGAAAAAGCACTGGCTACGCCCATGCACACAAATATCATAGCCGCAACCTCACACACAAATATTCAGGATCATGCCCTCTAGTTCCTTACTCATAAAAAATATAAAAAGAAGTGAGGGAAGTTTCAAAAAAGGAGAACTCTGGAGAAAGAAGACTTTGCACAAGAAGGGAAGCACTTTCCATGATGCAGCCTTCCCATGGGAACTTGAGGACATTACTAACATCTCATTTATTTAAAGAATTTTTATATCACTTAACTGCAATCGTCTGTGAGCGGTGTACGAGAAATACAGTGAATCAGTTAAAATTCAAAAATCAGACTTCAGTTAAAATGCCTGCAGGAATGAGGGGGGAAATAGTCTTCAGTAGGTGCCTGTAGTTGAACAGGGAAGCAGCTTCTTTTCCTAGAACATGGGTAGGCAAACTAAGGCCCGGGGGCCGGATCCGGCCCAGTCGTCTTCTAAATCCGGCCCCCGGATGGTCCAGGAATCACTGTGTTTTTACATGGGTAGAATGTGTCCTTTTATTTAAAATGCATCTCTGGGTTATTTGTGGGGCATAGGAATTCATTCATTTTTCTTTCTTTTCAAAATATAGTCCGGCCCCCCACAAGGTCTGAGGGACAGTGGACCAGCTCTCTGCTGAAAAAGTTTGCTGACCCCTGTCCTAGAACCTCTTCAGCAGGGTTGAGGAACCCATGGTCCTCAAGGTGTAATTTGACTCCAACTCCCATGAGCCAGTGTGGCCAAAATTGAGGGATACAGTGGTACCTTGGTTCTCAAATGCCTTGGTACTCAAATAACTTGGAACCCAAACACTGCAAACCCGGAAGTAAGTGTTCTGATTTGCGAACTTTTTTTGGAAGTCGGATGTGCTCCGTTTTGATTGCCACACTTCCGTTTTGAGTGTTACGCTGAGGTCTGTCTGTTTTTGCTATTTATTTTGCATTTTTGTTTTTGCCACTCTTTTTGTTTTGTTTTTGTGACTATATGGAACCTAGTTCAGCTGCAGATTGATTGACTGTATGACTGCACTACATTGTTTATTGCTTTCATTTTATGGATCAATGGTCTCGTTAGATAGTAAAATTCATGTTAAATTGCTGTTTTAGGGGTTGTTTTTAAAAGTCTGGAACGGATTAATCCATTTTGCATTACTTTCTATGGGAAAGTGTGCCTTGGTTTTGGAACGCTTTGGTTTTGGAACGGACTTCTGGAACGGATTAAGTTTGAGAACCAAGGTACCACTGTAATTGGAGTTGTAGTTCAACAACATCTGTAGGGCCACAGGTTCCGTATCACTGCTCTATAAGTATCTTGACTTGGGACCTCAACCACAAATGCTCCACTCCAGCAACTGAGAGTCCCTGAGAAAGCAAGAGAGGGAGGCATTCATGAGACAAAGTAGAATCGCTGCAACTGTCCCCACGATTCCACATCTCTCGAAAGCTCTGTGTCCCATCATGCTCTGAATATATTCTTTTGGCTCAGACCAGAGCGAGGCTGGGACATGCAAACGCAATCAGAATAGAAGACAAACCTTTTGGTCCCACTAGCAGGAAGCTGTCCAATTTTTAAAGAATTCAGCCAAAAACTACAAATACCTTATGAGTTTCTAAAACTCTGGCCTAAGTCAACTGGGGCGTAGGAGTGCAAAACTGGAGTGAAACATGAATATTTGCAGAACGGTTTATTCTCATTAACAGGATTACCTGGCCTTCAGTATTGATTGGCCTGAGAAGTTTAGTGCTTATTTGTCAACACGATGTGCTAAAATTCATTCATCCAGACCAATGACATCAGAAAGCCAGCTGTGCTTCAGCAGATAGAGTGCTGGAAACAGAATGGCAGACCTTGGTTCACATCCCCAGGTCAGCCAGGAGCTCAGTGGGTGGCCTTGGGCAATTTACTATCTCCCAGCCTCAATTTCCCATCTATAAAGTGGGGAGGATAATGACCTGCCGCCTCTCAGAGTTGAGAGGATGAGCAAGAGATAAATATGGTAAAGCGTGGTGTGCATTAAGTGCGCTATATAAATGATAAATTGTGACATGCCCTGGGCCATGTGACACCCACTAACCAATCTCAAATTACAGAATTATTGATTATTAAACAGCATATATCAAATTAAACAAAAAAAAACAGTCAGATGCGGTCATTCCAGTGTGTGTTTTCCCCACTCTGAATATCTGCTTCAGCCCTAATTGATTTGTTTTTATTTATCTGACAAAATTTATAAACCGCTTAATATATGTTTGAAAAGATATTTAAGCGGGTTACATGAAGTATCCATGAAGATCAAACGTATCCATTCTGAAGGAAATCAGCCCTGAGTGCTCACTGAAAGGACAGATCGTGAAGCTGAGGCTCCAATACTTTGGCCACCTCATGAGAAGAGAAGACTCCCTGGAAAAGACCCTGGTGCTGGGAAAGATGGAGGGCACAAGGAGAAGGGGACGACAGAGGACGAGATGGTTGGACAGTGTTCTCGAAGCTACCAGCATGAGTTTGACCAAACTGCGGGAGGCAGTGGAAGACAGGAGTGCCTGGCGTGCTCTGGTCCATGGGGTCACGAAGAGTCGGACACGACTAAACGACTAAACAACAACATGAAGTGGTGTGACACACACATATACACACAATGAAATTTTAAAACAAGTGCCACAATAATAGAATGATCAAAAATAAAACCAACAGAATTTAAAAAGAAGCATGCATAATAATTGCATGTCTGGGTAATAATTGCCAAATGGAAACAAGAGTTTTTAGTAGGTGTATAAAACAGGCCAGTGAGGGCACCCGCCTGATCTTAACAGTTTGGGAGTTCCAGAGCTTCAGAGCTGTCACAGTGAAAGACTGATTTCTCACAGAGGCAGAAAAAAGCATTGTATGGCACTTGTAGAAATGCACATCCCCCGGATAGAAATGGTCAAGTGAGCATGTATGGGTCAAGCAATCCTGTAAAACTGGTCCCAATATGGTTTTTTTGGTGTGTTTATTATACAACCCATTAGAAGTAAATTTATGCAGCTATTAATCATAGAAAGTGGCATCAAGTCTTGCATACTGTGTAACATACGGTAGTTTAAGTTAGTAGAGTAGTAAGGCATTGAAAGGCATGCAGGAAGAGGTTTGCTGCAGTCCGTATTTTTCCTTCAGCTCTTCCACTTTTTTAATATATGCTTTCACTGCATCTTTTTTGGACATTCCTTTCAAGGCATTCCAGGCATCCCACTTGGTGTCCACCTTGGAAATCAAGCATCCCAGGATGGCCTGTATTTACATCTCTAACTGTGGCCTGCTTGTACAGTGGTACTTCGGGTTAAGTACTTAATTTGTTCTGGAGGTCCGTTCTTAACCTGAAACTGTTCTTAACCTGAGGTACCACTTTAGCTAATAGGGCCTCCCGCATGATTTCTGTTCTCATCCTGAAGCAAAGTTCTTAATCTGAGGTACTATTTTTGGGTTAGCGGAGTCCGTAACCTGAAGTGTCTGTAACCTGAGGTACCACTGTAATGGCTATAGACATCCAGCATTTCTTGATCTGCTGGTTGGGTCTTCAGCTCCTTGACTTCTTCTGCAGCTTTTTCAAACTCTGTCTCTGTCATAGTTGCAGAAGCGCGCAACGACCTCTTCCCAGTGCAACAAAAGGGTGAACTGAACCTGCTCTGGTCATAGATTACCAGATATTTTTTCAATGAATCTGGGGACTCTTCTCAACTTGGATTTTGTATGGGGACTGATTTGTAAATCCGGGGACTGTCCCTGGGAAACGAGGACGTCTGGTAACCTTACTCTGGTCCCAAGATGCTGAGGGCTTTATATAATAATAGTAGTAGCAGCAGCTTGAACTTGGCTGCCTTCCTCGTGAAATAAGGTGTGTGTGTGTGTGTGTGTGTGTGTGTGTGTGGTCCTCTATACTGATTGGCGCCTCCAGCCACAAACTCACATCCCAAAAATGTTTCCATTTCCCCACCTCTCAACTTGGTATCCCCAGAGGAATGCCTTTTTCAGCAAGCACCTGGTCTCTCCATGGGGAATGCCTCTATGGTCCTGTATGCGGGAGGCATCTGCTGCGAGTATTTGAGCAGTGGAGGGGGGGGATGTAGGTAAGTCGTGCTAATTTAATTAACATAATGCACAAGTCTGCCCAGTTTGGTGCATTTCGAGGGACTGGCTCAGATGGCTTTCTCCTTAGATACCAATCGCACCCTAGGAGCTTGTTCTCTCTGTGCCTGTCAGCTTGGGAGAAAGAGCCAGACAAGCGGGAGTCCTGTTTGGGGGTTTGCAGAGCCAGCCACATGACCACATCGCTTGATGTCACATTTAGGCTAACCTATTGGGTTAAACCACAGAGCCTAGGACTTGCTGAACAGAAGGTCGGCGGTTTCAAATCCCTGTGATGGGGTGAGCTCCCGTTGCTTGGTCCCTGCTCCTGCCAACCAAGCAGTTTGAAAGCACGTCAAAGTGCAAGTAGATAAAGAGGTACCACTCCGGCGGGAAGGTAAACGGCGTCTCCATGCGCTGCTCTGGTTCACCAGAAGCGGCTTAGTCATGCTGGCCACATGACCCGGAAGCTGTACGCCGGCTCCCTCAGCCAATAAAGTGAGATGAGCGCCGCAACCCCAGAGTCAGCCACGACTGGACCTAATGGTCAGGGGTCCCTTTACCTTTACCTGTTGTTTCACAGAGGCCAGTGAGGGTTGTGGCTTGAGGAGAGCTCCAGATAGAAAAAGCTGGAGGGGAAGGAAGGGGTATGTTCCCCCAGCAGAGTGACTTTTCCTCTTTCTAGAGCAGCAGGAGAAGTAATGGTGGCAGTGTATCCTTCTTACAGGGAAAATGCTGATTAAAAAAGAGGGAAGGTGTCAAAAGGTTTCTGGGAGATGATTTATAATGAAATGATAAAAATGTTGAAAAGGTCTTTTATTTTTTTTTTAAAAAGGGCCAGAAGCCTTTCTTTTAGGAATAATGGGTTCAGATATACTTAAGAGATCAGAAAAATATTTACGCAACAACGGCAGCCCAAATGGTATACGCTCATTAGTGGAAGGAGGGCACAGTACCAACAAAGGAGAAATGGCAGATGGAATTGATACAGAAATGGTTAATTTATCTGGAGGAATAAGAGAGCAGGGAGAAAGAGTCGTTAAAGTAGACTGGAAGAAGTTTGTGGAATAGTTGAAAAATTATCGTAAGCAACTCCAAACAATGGTAGGATTAGAGTAAATCTAGCAGTAAAATAATGAATGTAGGAAAAAATGGTAGAGAAAGAGTAAGAAATAATCAGAATAGGCAGCAGTAAAGGAAAACTGAAATGAACCATGGAAAGGGAAGGGGAGGGAAGTCAACAATTAAAGTGTGGTTTGTTTTTGTTTGATTTGTGCAGATTTGTAAAATTGAAAATGATAAATAATTTTTAAAAAGGGAAGGGGTGGGTGAAGTTTCCCCAGCACAGATACCCCTCGAAAGAAGCTTACCCAGGGTATTTTTTTCAGCTGGAATTTACTGGAACTGATGGTGCCATTGCCATTCTAAGAGAACAAGGGAGGCGTTCATGGTGAGTTCTGGCACCTCTTTTTCTAGAAGATCAACCGGATAAAGGTTATCCATTACAAGGAGACTACCTATTGCACCATTAGCGCTGATGCAGGCTAGTACTGTGTGCTTGTGATGCATTTCTGTTATTGTCTGACATATGTTGTGCATGTCTGTGTATGAGGGATGCACCTCTGAGGGCAGGGGAGGCAAGTACACTAAACATACTGAACAGCAGTCAGTTGCCATTATTTTTTCCATTTCTTCCAGACTGCATAAGCTCTTTTGGCAGGCACTTGCCTCGTTTTTATTTCTTGTACTGCACTTCATACAATTTTAAGCACTTCACAAGGACCGTAAACAAAACATCCATGCTGTAGGAAACCGGCGTCTCTCACCTCCTGGGAGGGAAGGAGCCTGAGGCAGACCCAAGGACTGGGAGAGGGAAAGCTCTTGGTCCATAACTCTGCTTTAAATGCCAAGAAGGTCTCAGGTTCAATCCCTGGCAGGTAGGGCTGGGAAGGTAGCCTGTCAGCCCAGGTCAGTCAGTGTAGACCAGGCATAGGCAAACTCCAGCTCTCCAGATGTTTGGGACTACAATTCCCATCATCCCTGACCACTGGTCCTGTTAGCTAGGGATGATGGGAATTGTAGTCCCAAACATCTGGCAGGCCGGAGTTTGCCTATGTGTAGACAATACCTTTCTATCTGGCTCAGTGGGACGCGGGTGGCGCTGTGCTCTAAACCACCGAGCCTCTTGGGCTTGCCGATTGGAAGGTTGCCGGTTTGAATCCCTGTGATGGAGTGAGCTCCTGTTGCTCTGTCCCAGCTCCTGCCAACCTAGCAGTTCGAAAGCACGCCAGTGCAAGTAGATAAATAGGTGCCACTCTGGTGGGAAGGTAAACGGCGTTTCCATGCGCTCTGGTTTCCGTCACGGTGTTCCATTGCACCAGAAGTGGTTTAGTCACGCTGGCCACATGACCCAGAAAGCTGTCTGTGGACAAACGCCGGCTCCCTCGGCCTGAAAAGTGAGATGAGCGCAGCAACCCCATAGTCGCCTTTGACCGGACTTAACTGGCCAGGGGTCCTTTATCTTTACCTTTTACCTGGCTCAGTATAAAGCAGCTATGCTACCTATCATTCAGAGCCCTGGATATTCAGGGTCATGGCCTGGGAAGGATTCACTCCCCTTCCCGTCTTCTCCTGCTTCTGTTTGTACCTTCATGTCACACAGCCACAGTCCTTATTGAGGATTCTGCCAAAGTCTGCCTTCTAACCAACTGAACTGAGTCCCGGAGGATGGATGGTGCTGTAAAGAAATAAGACTGCAAAGAGGACCATTATTCTGCTTCTGACTCCGGCAGAATGAAATGTTGACCACAAGCCTTCCGCTTACAAAGTCCTCGTGTACATGCAGCACCAGGCTGAAGGTGTTTTGAATAACTGCTCCAGTTTGGAGCTGTTTCTGCATGTTTTATTATGCCATGCATGTTCTGTGCAAAATGAAATACTTCTCTCTAGGGCTAGGCCATCCAGACCTTCTTCTTTGGATGGAGAAAATCACCCAGGCTCTGGGGTCTGAAGCAAGGGTGCTGCTTGGTGCTTAATGGACTCAGGGCACAGAAACCTCCATAAACACAAATCTACATATATTGTGCATGTATCAGATTTGTATTGATGCCTCTGGGCAAATCAAGATGGCGGATAGCTAAGGGTAGCAAATAAAGTATTGTGGGGGGTATTTGGTTTGGGATGGCTTTTGGGGGAGTGAACTGCTTTTTCTGTATGAGTGTGTGTAGTTTTTTTTACCTGGGTTCTTTTTGGGGGGGGGTCCTTTACACCACCTATTTTTCTTCTGTGAAATGGGTATTTTGTGATGCCTATGACAAAAGGGTTGTGGACCTTGCAGCAAACAAAGCAAATATTTTTTGTTTGTTTAAAGGAAGTAGGAAAAGGGGGCAAGAGATCTGAGGTATGGCACAAGAACAGGGGTCTGGAATTTCCTGGAATACCCCCCCACACACACACACACACCACCTTATAACACGCCTGATCTGAAGGCACCTGATGTAGCAATTTTGCTGATTCTTAATAGATCTTAGACCTGGGTAAAAGGTAATGGAAGGACCCCTGGACAGTTAAGTCCAGTCAAGGGCGACTATGGGGTTGTGGCGCTCTTATTGCTTCAGGCTGAGAGAGCCGGCTTTCCAGGTCATGTGGCCAGTGTGACTAAACCACTTCTGACGGAAACCAGAGCACACGGAAATGCCGTTTACCTTCCTGCCACAGTGGTACCTATTTAGCTACTTGCATAGGTTTGCTTTTGAACTGTTAGGTTGGCAGGAGCTGGGACAGAGCAATGGGAGCTCACTCCATCGTGGGGATTTGAACCGCTGACCTTCCGATCGGCAAGCCCAAGAGGCTTGGTGGTTTAGACCACAGCGCCACCTGTGCTGGGCAGTGCCTGGATGACAGAATATCTGGAAACTGTAGTTTGTTAAGGATGCTGAGAACTGCACATCCCAAAGGAGTAAACTATAGTCCCCAGCATCTTTTGGGGGGATTCAAAGTGTGCTTTAAACATATGGGGTGTATGCAGCCTTGAGCTGTATTCAAGCATTCAAAAGAAAGTGTGAGGGATGTAAAATAGGGAGCCGGGGGGAGGAACAGACAGGCCAGGCCTCAGTGTCCTTGTGTGCACTGGGCATGCCTGCTCCACCCTGTGAATGAAGAGACTGCTGTGGTAGCCAAATCTCTCTCTCTCCGTGGGTTCAAATGCAGCACAAAAGTCCCATGCACACTCTTTGTGGTGCAATGTGTCTGGCTGTTAACCAGAAGGTTGGTGGTTCGAGCCCACCCAGGGATAGCTGTGGGCAGAATTCCTACATTGCTGGGGGTTGGTCTAGATGACCCTCGGAGTCCCTTCCAACTCAGCAATTCTATGATTCTCTTTGATGTGCAATAGGGAAATATACCCACTTTCCAAATTCAGGTGCATACTTTCCCAAAAGTACTTCCAGCAGCCTCTCCTCCTTCCAGGGAGCATGGCCTTAAACATGCCAGCCTCTGGAAGTTTTGGACTACAAATCCCATCAGCACCTGCTGGTTGGGGCAGATGGGAGTTGTAGTCCAGAACATCCAGGGGCTGGCAGGTTGGCGAAGGCTCCCCTAAGCCAAGAAGCAGGTTATGTGAAAGTGGTCACTGTCGCTTTAATTGTGGTCAGCATCCTTTCCAAACCAAGCCAGAACAGTAGCCAGGGATAAGCGGTCCACCCTTCCAGTCAGAATGCAAAAGGAATCATTAGCACCCCCCACCCCACCCAATACATAACTTTGTGCAAGTTAATGGTTCTTGAGTTAGATGTAAAAATGATGCAAACTGGGGGAGGGGAGTGGATGGTTGGGGAGGCTTTTGAAACTATAATTGAGTTAATGGAAGCTCAGCAAGTGCCTCGTTTTTTTGGGGGGTGGGGGCGTAATTGGTCGTTTTTGTCACTTGTGTCCATTTACAAACTTCGCTTTTCTTTTCTCTATTGATTTTTCCCCCTTAACAAAGTGAGGCACTTAAAGGCAATTTCTGAAAGCCCCAAATGATTAATAAAACCCCATTTCCCTCTCTCATTAAAACAAAGGAATTAGAAGCTACCACTTGATTTGTTTAACAATCCTGCAAAAACTTCACCGGAAGCTGTTCACAATGGCTGATTCCTTGTTGTAGTAATGGATCAAGGATTTATTTTCAATTTTTTTTGGGGGGGGGGGGAAACAACCCTTCAGAATGAGACAATGAGAGGGACAGCTCTCTTTGTTGAGAGGAAAGCATGGACTGTGTTGGGTCAATGTACCTCCTTACTAAAGGAATCAATGATCAGGATTTTTAGTCATATCTCTCTCTCTCTCTCTCTCTCTCTCTCTCTCTCTCTCTCTCTCTCTCTCCCTAGCCAAAGACACTGGTGTCTCTGAGATGCCTGGGTTTATACCTTTCCCTTGTCTCTAGTCTCTGTTCAATACACAGCCAGGAACAGTGAGATTTTGGAGCTGCTATACTATTCAGCTGCTGGTCTGTCTTAGAACAGTATTTTCTCATCTGACTAGTAATAATTTTCCAAGGCTCACACATTGCCATTTGAGTGTGTGTGTGTGTGAGAGAGAGAGAGGGGGGGGAATAGGGGCAACCATCCAGGACCCCATATTTTCACAGGCCCCATGCTTGGCTGCAGTGGCCATGATGAAGATCTCCATCTCTTCCCTTGCTAGTGCAAGGCAGGGAATGAGGAAGTGAAGGGCCTTGCGGGTGTTGGCACCACTAAAGCAGCAGCAAAAGCGGGAAAATGTAAGCAGGGAGGAGAGGCTGCAGCTGCTAAACTGGTGCAAAACAACAACAACAAAAAGTAAGCTGGAGGAGAGGAAGACAAAGGGTTGTTACAATCACCAAGGAGGAGTAAGAATTCCCAGTGAAATACTGAATGTCTGGTGTGAGAGGACCCTGAAAAATGAGGAGGGGAGGGAAGGGAATGGAATGGAATATCCTGGAAGAGAACATGACTGGCTGGATTATTCAACAGCAGCACTCGCCAGCCCACGTTGCAACACACTGCTGCAGTTCCACTGGTCCTGTTATGATTCTGTTGGTGGGAGACTATGCTGTGTGTATGGATGTCCTGGGCGATGGCAAGACCCCCCTCTTGGCCTCACTGATGCGGTCCAAAGGAAAGCAGAGCAATATGTTTGGCACATAGGTGTAGCCGGGGGGGGGAGCTGCCCTCCCCCAAATCAAGTAAATCAATAAAAATACTTAACTAACTGAGGTTATGCCCCCCCTAACATGAAGCCTGCCCCCCCCAACATAAATCCTGGCTATGCCCATGGTTTGGCACCAGCTTGGCTGCTGGAGTTGTAGGAAGGAGATGTACATCATCATCATCATCATCATCATCATCATTATTATTATTATTAATACCTTGCCCATCTGTCTGGGTTTCCCCAGCCACTCCAACCATCTTAGGGACTCCATTCTGGATTTGTGCAGGGTTTCCTCCTTAGCCCTTTCTTCTCCTAGATGGGTTGCCTACCTTCCTAGGCTGACAAGCCCCACCTGCCCCTTGCTTTCCTCTACAGCACGTGCAAAAACCGCCTTCTTGACCATTAGATCCAGTCTTCCTCGCCCGAGCCTGTCTTTGCATGCAGGGGAACACACACGGCACAGCGGGAACAAAGTTACTTATTCATACACCTGGAGAGGTTGCTCTTCCAGAATAAGTATCTGGGGAGATGATACCTAGAAGAGGATTGCGGGGAGGGGAGGGAGGAAACATCTCTAAAGAGACCACAGAATCAATTTTCTAAAAAGAAAGCAGAAAAGAAACCAGGGATGATGAGTGATGCATTAGGCTGGTTCTCTACCTCAGGATGTTTTCACTGTGAGGCCTGGGAGCTGAAGTAATACAAAGGATTCAGGTCTACCCTTATCACCTTGCAGGGAACTTGCATCCAGCTGAGGAGGAGTGAAGTTTTACAAGGCCAGGTGGGTCCGTTTGCGTGGCGAGGCCCCAGACCCCCTAGCTCCCCCCGAAATAAATACACAAACACAAGTATGTTGGGTTAATGGGATAAACAAGGCCACGGCTTTATTGGTTACAGATGTGAGCGGTTTGGCTTTGGCAATTGGGTGAAGCAAGACTATATCCTGACTCCTGCCCAACTGCAGGAAGTATCTTAAGGGTCGACCACCGGAAGGGGGAGCCCTATGGTGTACATCAATGGAGCACCCCCAGGGTCACTGTTGGGGTCATGGCATGGCCCTAGCCCACGCCAGGAACCACACACCCGGGTCCCTTTAAGGGGATACCCTTAATGTGGAGGAGCAGGCGGAGGAACAAGCTCCCATAATAAGGCTTACCCAATGCCTAACCTTACAAAGTTGTGAGGATTGCTACTAGGTAGGCAAAAAGCAAATGGCTAGTGCCATTTTTGCCAAATGGAAAAATTCCTAGCCAGCCCCAACATCCAGGCAACTGACATAAGTCATAGCAAGGCCATAGTCAATCCACGCAAGAAAAGAG
Source organism: Podarcis filfolensis (assembly GCF_964270895.1). Taxonomy (NCBI): domain Eukaryota; kingdom Metazoa; phylum Chordata; class Lepidosauria; order Squamata; family Lacertidae; genus Podarcis; species Podarcis filfolensis. The sequence continues at coordinate 96,403,448 of NC_139605.1, read as the reverse complement.
GATGGGTGGGCTGCGAAATCCCACGAATGGAGACAAAAGGAGGCCATACACTTACCAGACGGTGTCATATGCCGCCAGGTGTTTCAACTTCGAAAGCAAAAACGGGAGTGTTCTCTCCCTTTCTTCCATGGCTGCCCTGGTTTTATTTTAAGCCGTTGACTGGAAAGACTCTTGCTGAAAGTGGGGCTTTATTGTTGTTGTTCATTAAATTGGTATACTGCCTGTAATGGCTTTAGGGGTTGCTTGTGCGTAAATAGCCGCCGCTCTGGGCTAGGTTGGCTGGTTAAACCATTTCTCGCTGGACAGCCATCCACTCCGTGGCTGTTCAGTCGCTGGCAGAATCCGTCAGTGGGCATTTCTTAAACCTTTTCCAACATAAAAGTTGTTTGACGCCCAGTCTCCTCCTACTCTCCCTGCGCGGAAGTCTTCTGCGCAGGGAGGGCGTGGGTAGCGGAGGACCTGTGCTCTCCCCGCTGGTGTCCAGTGAAGAGTCCCGGAGCCTGCTCTCTGCTTCCCCCATTGGCCCCCCTCTATCCCTGGTGTAGCGCTGATTTTCTTCCCCAACAGGAGACTTGCCTCTCTCCCTGCTTGGCCCCTCTCCAGCATCGTTGTGGGGCCTCGCCTCCTCCTCTAGTTCCGATGGCAGTTCCCTGACACTGCCTTATACCCACAGGTCTCAGGGCAGTTACGACATAACATCACAACATAAGAAAACAAAATATATAATAAAACAAAGACAACTAAATAACCTTCCCCCTTTCCACAACACGTTTTTGAAAGGGCATTGGGTGTCAATCAACCAAAGGCCTGGTTACAGAGGAATGTTTTTGCCTGGCACCTAAAGGTGTATAATGAAGGCACTCTTTTTATTAATTGTGATGAGGAATTGGGGTTTGCTATCAGAGAGGGAGCCTGAGGAATGTCTACCACATCCAAGGAAGGCAGTGGGCATGCGAATTAGCTGCTCACGACCAGGGGAGGTAGCGACAGAAAAATAACAATGTGGGACACTTTCAAAATTGGGATAAGCGGTCTTTGACTTTGATTCCAGCTCCAGTAGCTGTGGCTGTTATTAAAAGGTATGCATTTATTAAAGAGTGATGACGACCTACCGCTGAGGCTGGGAAGAAAATCAAAAGACCTGATTTGGGTGGGAGAGAAAGGAGTTCTCAGAAGACTTTGAAAACAGGCGATGTCTCAGCGGACGAAAAAGTGTGCTGAGCTGAAGAAAGACACAAGAAGTTGCTTATGCCAGGTCAGTCTATTTGCCCATCTAGCCCAGTATTGTCTGCTCTGACCACCAGCAGCCCTTCAGGCTCCCAGGCAGACATGTCCCCCATTGCCTAACTGGAGATGCTGGGAACTGAGTCTGGAAAGCCTGGGTAGAGTAAAGCATGTGCCTGACACTTAGCTATGTCTCCTTCCACAACGAGGATCCTCCCACAATAGTTTTTAAGAGAGCTTAAAGTAATTTGAGAGAGGCATCACTTTTTATGGTATACCTTTGTCTTACTGTCACATCTGGCCAGACAGGTATTTGTGGGTATTTGAAAGTAAGTTAGTTAGTTAGTTAGTTAGTTAGTTAGTTAGTTAGTTTAACAACAACAACAACCCAGCCGAATCAGAGGGGGCACAAGAATGAGTGTATTCTATACTGCAAGTACCATTCCTGTCCTCCACTCTGTTAGGGTGAAGATAGATGTAATATAAATAGAGAAGCCACAGCAAATTCTTCACCTGCAATGTGAGTTTAGTTATTCAGTTTACATGCCAGACACCAGTGAGTCAGACACTGGTTCAGCTATCAGTCTTGCTTCAGGTGGACTGTCTAACCTTTTAAAGATATTTAACGCATCACCTGTATGTAGGGCTGCCAAACGTCTGGATCAGGGGTAGGCAACCTAAGGCCCGGGGGCCGGATGCGGCCCAATTGCCTTCTCAAGGTCTGGGGACCGCCCGGGAATCAACGTGTTTTTACATGAGTAGAATGTGTCCTTTTATTTAAAATGCATCTCTGGGTTATTTGTGGGACATAAGAATTCGTTCATATATTTTTTAAAAAATATAGCCCGACCCACCACATGGTCTGGGGGACAGTGGACGGGCCCACGGCTGAAAAAGGTTGCTGACCCCTGGTCTGGATTTTCCCGGACATCACCGGGAATTGATGATGGAATTGAAGGCAGAATTGACGTCTGGGGGTGGGGATTTTGTATGAGTTAATCATTGCCTTTTTTAAAAGGTTAAGGAAGAATTTTTCATGAATAGATACATTCTATTTCTAAAAGAACTGCAAACCATTTCTAAAACAATTACAAACTATTTTTAAAAGAATTGCAAAACTGTTTTGGAAATAGGGGGAATGGCGTTGTGATGACCCAAGTGCTAGCCAATAGGTGCCCTCTACAGGCAGCTCCATTATGCTGAAAACTCACACAACCCTTTTTTAAAAAGAAGAGCTTGTTTCCACATGAAAACAGTATGTTGAACTAATAAAACTGCCTCTAACACTCTCACAATGGCATGTTGCATGTGTTATGTCACAAGAAATATCTCTTGTTGGCATTGGGAAATATGGGGATGTTCCCTCCCTGTGCATACATAGTAATTTTGAAATGGCCCTTGATGCAAAGCAGTTCCTTTAATTTACCGTAGTTTCAATTTCCATTCTGTTGGTTGGTAGTTATGTTTGCAGTTATGCCCAGACTGAAATCAGCAGAAGCCTTTTCCTTTTGGCTCAACTCTTCTTCTAGGGGGTGTTTGTGGAATTACTAGAGTAAAAATGTATTCTCTTGTTTCAGTCTCAGGAACGGAGGCAGAGAGAGATGAGACACTGTGTGATAATGTATATGCATGAGATCAGTGGGATATATACATACATATGAGTTATATACACTGACACAAGTAAGGATTGGGTGCATGTTTGTGGTCAGCTATACATGCACAATAATCTGGTTTGGGGGAGTGAAACACAATTGCTGCCATTTCAGATTTTGTGCTGTCCCTGATATAAAGCCTTTATTTGTTATGTCGCATTGATGCCGATGTGCCCCACGGCCAGGATGGATCTGTGGGCCACTCCTAAGGGGGCCCCTGCACCAGGGCAATCTAGATGGACTTTATTTATATCTATAAGATTTTGCAGACTTTGGCTATAAACTGGGGCCCTACAAAAATAAAATTCAAGTTGCACCCCACTGCTTCAAATTGGGCCCCACTGGCTAGCCCTGAGCTAATAGTTGCTGGGCCCGAGTTGTCCTGCCCTCGCATGAAGTCTTGGGTTTGCAATTTTGGGAGAGGGGAGACTGCCCGCTAGGGAGTATTAGGGTTGGTGAGGCCCCCTAGATTTAGAGGCCCTAGGCTTCAGCCTACTTAGCCTATACATAAATCCGGCACTGTTGCCAGTTCAAATCCCTGTCACGGAGTGAGCTCCTGTTGCTGTGTCCCAGCTCCTGCCAACCTATCAGTTCGAAAGCACGCAAGTGCAAGGAGATGAATAGGTACCACTGTGGCGGGAAGGTAAACGGCATTTCCGTGCGCTCTGTTGCGCCAGAAGTTTAGTCATGCTGGCCACATGACCCGGAAAGCTGTCTGTGGACAAACGCCGGCTGCCTCAACCTGAAAGTGAGATGAGCACCGCAACCCCATAGTCGCCTTTGACTGGACTTCACCATCAGGGGTCCTTTACCTTCACCTTATACTTTATGCCAGTCAAATGGATGGGGTACAAATAAAGCTACTACTGTTGTTGTTGTGCTTGTTATTAGCATGCACCCCTTTGGAGAGGTGAGGTTAGTGGGCAGAATCAGGTTAGAATATGGTATATTAGGGTTGGAGCCTACCTAGCCTTTGGAGTTTGCTGCCTTTTAAGACTTCAGACTTTCATTTCTTTACACAACACAGTTTCATCTGTCAGATTGCAAAATACTGGATGGTTGGCCGCTTTGCAGAATGCCTGTAACATTTGCAGGCTGCTTTACTTGGGAGGTAGCCATGTTTCCAGTGAGGCTTCCTTCCCAGATCTGGCTCCCAGTGAGGCCTCTGCTAAACCCAACCATGGGACCCACTCCATACCTTAATGCAACTGCCCGTGTTTGGCATTGGGCACAAATGAACTGAGGGAGGAAGGAGTACTGAGCCACCACCGGAGCAGGGTTGTGCACACAGGAGTGCGGCACCGGCTGAGGCGTGGGAGACATTTATTCAGTAGCTCGGGGCTGATTAGTTGCAGGTGAGCAGATGGCACGTGGTTTGGATTTCGGCAAGGTTTGGGAGCAGGCGATTGGAAACACATTGTTTGGCAGAGCCGGCTGGCTCATTGGGGAAGGGCATGTGATCCAGCTCAGGCCCAAGGCATCTTCCACATGTCGGAACAGGAGAGGCTATGAGAATCACAGAGCAAGACAAAAGCACGGGTCATCAAGGCCAGGCCCTGACCTTTGGGGCTGAATGCATCAGCCATCCAGCAAGCCACAGATCGACTCATTCAGTCCAGAGCTGAATGGGGAAAGGCTGCGGCTCAGAGGCAGAGTGTCTGCATTGTATGCAGGTTCAATCCCTGGCATCTCCAGGTAGGGCTAAGAAGAGACCTTTTGGCTTAAAGGCTATAGAGCCACTGCCAATTAGTGCAGACAATACGGACTTACATTTCTGCCGTCATACAGCAAGTGTGCTACAGAAAGGACTCCTTGCAGAACAAAGAGCTCCAGGTAAGAGTCGGGCTGCACTTGGGCTTTGTGTAGAATGGATAGTCACTAAGAGCAGGACTTGGGAGGTTCCCAGGAGGGATGGAAGAGAAATTTTATTCAGTTCACATTTAAAGGCGAACCAGTCAAATCTGCACTTTCTGTAACAGCACGAGAACCAAAGTACAGTCATCCTTTGGAATTGGCACTTGCCCAGATTTTGAGATGCGGGTCTACAACCAAGCTTTACAAAAATGCATAAATCAGGGGAAAGGTCACAGAAAAAAATGAATATATTTTTGAGATTGACATACAAAGATGCGTTGTATTCAAGGAAATTGCTTGCGAAAATGTGTACATTAGTCCAAACATGTGTTTATTAGAAGAAATTGGTACCAAAATGATGAATTTTTGTGAGGATCTTTTAAAAAAACGCTGCAGAGTTGTGGAGAACTGAAGATTGGAAGATTGAGAAAGTGATAGGCACGGGCAAATTCCCTGCCTCTCATCCACCAACTCTTTATCTGGCCTTTTGGGGCAGGTTGATTGCTCTCAGCCTCTGCCCTGCATCTTAATTATTTTGATGAAAATAATAACACCACTGCCTTACCTTATAGGACACTGTCAGAAGCTACCAAGATAACACCTGCAAAATACAGTGGTACCTCGGGTTACATACGCTTCAGGTTACAGACTCCGCTAACCCAGAAATAGTACCTCGGGTTAAGAACTTTGCTTCAGTATGAGAACAGAAATCGTGCTCCGGCAGTGCGGCAACAGCAGGAGAACCCATTAGCTAAAGTGGTGCTTCAGGTTAAGAACAGTTTCAGGTTAAGAACAGACCTCCGGAACGAATTAAGTACTTAACCGGAGGTACCACTGTACTTTAAAAACTCAGAAGTGTTTTATTCATGCTAAGTAGGGTGATGACGATGCTTAAAAGGGAAGGGAAAGCACATCATTGTTATTAGTTTTATCAATGCCCATCTGAAAAATTTGTGCAAATCGCCGTTGTTGAGGGAGTGGAGGGCAGCCATTTTGTGATGCTGGGTTGGGGTGTGTGTGGGAGAGGGAGGGGGGAATTTGTGGAAACCACAGGTGTTTAATTTGTTGTCTGCCTTCAACTACAACCAGTGCTTTTTTTCTTTAAAAAATGTTTAGGGGTACTCTCATTTTGACTCAAAAAAAATCACCATTTTATAGTTCAAATCAGGAAAGATAAATACAGTAAATGGACAAAAGTACGAAGATTCACAAAATGTTTAGGGGTATGTGTATCCCTGCACCCCCCCAGAAAAAAACAACAACACTGACTACAATTATCATCATCCCTGCTGGATGGTCAGGCTAGCTGGGGATGAGGGGTTGGGAGATCAACCACCTCTGAAGCGCCACAACTGAGGCAACTCTGGTGTAAAGTCTCCCTACATATGTGTGTTCAACATGTGCACTGTTATGTATTCAGTGGTCTGTGTTTGCCTGAGCTTGAGTCTGGACTCAGGGTTCTGAGCCCCTGTGGTCTGATATCCAATCACAGAACATTTCAGGATTTGGGCCTCTGCCATTGGCCCTTAAATTCTGAGTTATGATTCGTAGCTTGGAAGTTTAGACAGCCAATCACGTTGGGAGTGGGAGTGGCCCAGGCCTTCAGAAATATATATAAGCAGTTGCTTTGCCCCTGTTGTCCAGTTCTGTTAGTTCAATAAAAGCTCTTGCTGTTATCACTGTGTCTTGCTTCGTAGGAACCCACCTACACTTCATGCATGACCGTGTATGCGTGTGGTGCCGGGAAGTAATCAAATAAATCAATTCAAACTGTGGGTTTTTTAAAAAGGGTTTCCAGAGGTTTAGAGGGTGTTTACAGGCTTTTTGGTTGATATTCCCCACTACACACAATTTCATGTATGTGGTATCCAGGAACACTTACCCTGGGGAAGATGCCTTTATTTGTGTAAGTTTAGACCGCTGGCAATAGTAATCTCTCTGGCTCCCCCTCCCTCTCTCTCGGCAGCCAATGGGACAGAATGAAAGAAAGAGAGAGAGAAAGGGGTGGCTCCAGCCAATTTTGGCTTTGGCCCTGACCACATCTGGCCTGCAGTCCACCTTCCTAGAGAGTGTGATCCTCAACAGTAAGTAAATAAATAAATAAGCCACTGTCACATAGTGGAATATAAACCAAAAACATAAACAACAAGGTACAATATTTAATCGATTATTTTAAGCGCTAAAAAGGATACCCTCCGATGAATCGGGTAGCATATTTAAAATGTTAACATTATTTTTAGAAGCACGGTAAACAGTATTAGAAGATTAGAGCGGTTCCCCTCCCCCATATGTAAATGCATGCACATTTAATCAATCAGTCAACCGGCACTCATGCACTTAATCAGTTTTGATTTTTTTTCTAATTGTGTGACAGCACCAGTAAACAAATAAAGGAGCTGCACTTGGGGGTGGGCACAAATTTGTGGGCAAACAGGAGTAGGCATTACTAATAGAGATGATGTCATGAGATGGTGTCATACCTACAAAGGCTGCCCTCAAAACCTTGGTCAAAGATATCATAACTATTGGCCTCAACCTTTTCCAGGACACTGAGTGAATGACTTATTCCCCCACACAGCATCCTTCCTGCTCCATCCCAGATATTCCAGACATCTCATATGCAGAAAGAATCCCAGTTGCAGGTAGGCTGCATGTATTTATGGGCACATAGGCTAGATTGGCCCAGACCGTTTTTGGTGTGGCTCTTTTGCACTCCATGAAACCCAGAATATGCAAAGAAGGGCAGAGCAACCAATAAATATCCAATATCAGGTTTGCTAGGTTTGAGAAGTAGCAAGTGGGGCAGAGACGCTGAGGACTGGGATAATGGCTGATGGGTTGACTTGGAAAGCTAATAAGAAAATACAAGAAAAGCCCTGGGTTGTGGTTGTTATTTCCTCATACACCCCTAATTTTGAGCTGATTTGGAAGCCTTTTTTGGCTAAGAACTTTGGCGAAAATTATTTCAACAAAATATATAAAATCAGCTCTGTACACAGCCGTCTCTGAAAAGGGGGAGTGGCCATGTGATTGACACAACATCCAGCCAATCCATGCTCAGCACAGCCAGTTCCTGCTAAAAAACAGATGAATCGGTTTCCCCCCAGCTTGATCTGTGGGAGAAGGCTGTACATGTGCCCTTAATGCTGTGATTGTGATTCCACAGTGGCCTCACTGCTGTTATTAAACATGTCTTCATGCATTCTGAGTCATTAAGTGACTCCACATGAGCTGACTTTCTCTGTGACGCTACTGTCAGTGGCAGGACCTGAGTGTCCATTTTGCCATTTGCAACAGGTGGCAATAAAGTTTTTGACTAGACTATCGGCTGATCTTTGATTCCATTCTTCCTGGACTTTCAAAATGCTTGGCTGGGCCTAGAGCATCAGTGGTGAAGGGAGGAGAAATCAGTTCATCTCCTACAAAAACAAGAACTAGATCACGTTTCATCTTTTACCTCCTTCTCTTTGCTGTTTAGTTTAGTTGCAGGACAGGTAAGGAATGGAATGACAGTACTTTCATGGGGTACGCAGTGCAATTACAGAACACTAGAGACTGAATGAAAGAAGAGGTAACTTGAATGGATTGCTAGGTCCAGGAAGAGAGATGCTCAAAGGGAAGGAGGAGATCCAAGGAGAAACTGTATAGGATACCAAAAGAGAGAGTATCCTTCTAGCTAGGAGTCCTGGAAATGCTTAGAACTGGATAGCATGAGATTGGCTGGATGGTTCCATCAGTTATTCAAATATCCTTAATTTTCTCTTCTATTAATGCCCCCAGAGGCTCTGCCTCACCTTCCCAGCCAGTGGAGGTGTTGAAGAAGCCACGATGCTACCTAATATTTAAAAGCTTTCAATTATTTTAATCCATCGGAAGCTACCCTAGAGAATTCCTGTCAGCAGGAGAGAAAAAATGTGATAAATGAGTCTCTGCCTTTGTATTATTATGAGATTATACTGTTTATCCAGTTTTCAAGTTAATGTTAAGAGCAATTATGCCCGTATCTCAGGTGCTTTCTTTGGGGAGCCTTGTCCCTAAGGATGGTTTCTTGGGATCCTTGTTGAAAGGCTAGGTCAGATTTCACCTTTTCCACCACATCTTCTTTCCTGTTCACTTTCTCTGTCTAATTCCAGGTGGGACTTTGCTCACATTTCCATCCACTCACCAGCCCCTATAAAACAGAAGGAGTTAGACCCAGACAAAGTTCCTTGAAGGAATCTCTGGCATTCCTGAAAAACCTGGTGGGAAACCAATTGCTACAACATGCCCTCCGAAATGGACTGATGGTTTGAATCCAGAATCCTGCACCTGTCCCTTCTCTCGGGTGAAAAGTGTGTATCTAGGCTTCAGTTCCATATTTGTACATTTTTGCAGAGGCGTACCTAGACTCACTTGTGCCCTTGGCAAGGAGATGTATCGGCGCCTCCGAAGCTCCGAAGCGAGACCATGGACAAGAAACTCAGAAAGTTTGCTTTTGTTTTCTTCCATCTTGCCACCCACAAAACAAATGTTTGTGTTAATTTATGTTTCAGTTTATGTGCACGTTTATGATATTGTTTTCTTACATTATCTGCTTTGTTAGCACTTAATTGAAAACCCTGATAAACATTTCTTTAAAGGGGAATTAGGCAAGTTGATGGAAGATAAAGCTGAATCGTAGGGTTGGAAGGGACCCTGAAGATCTTCGAGTCCAACCTCCTGCAATGCAAGATGTCCCTTATGGGGATCGAACCTGCAACCTTGGTGTTATCCGTACCACACTCTAGTCAACTGAGCTATCAAGGGCTGCTCACAAGAGGCAGCATGGACCCAGATGCCAGCACATCAGAACACAATGGGAGAATGCTCTGGCATTCATGTTTTGCTCATGAGCTTCTTGGAGGCATATGGTTGGCCACTGTGAGAAACAGGACCAGGTTGGCCTTGGGTCTGATCCAGCTGCAGGGCTCTTCTTGTGAGCTTATGGGGTTTTGCAGAATTCTTCTATACAGTAGTACCTCGGTTTTTGAACTTAATCCATTCCAGAAGACAGTTCAAGTTCCAAAACTTTCGCAAATTGAAGACTCAGTACGGAAGCCTCAATACAGAAAACTCAATATGGAAGCTGCTTTTCATGTTCGACTTCTGAGGCGCGTTCGAAAACTGAAGCATTTACTTGCATGTTTACGGCGTTCGAAAACCGAAATGTTCGTCAACAGAGATGTTCAAAAACCGAGGTATGACTGTATAATGCTTCAGGTTAAGGATCAATACATGAGAAGCAGCAGATCCCAGGCTCCCCTCCAGAGCGGGAAAATTTGTGATCCAAGAGTGACACAAGCACAGTCTTCCCAAAGCTGCCTTTCCCTCAGGATGAGCTTACACATGCTTATTCATCACTCGATAGCGGCAAAATCAAGTGATGACCTACGAATGTGAAGCAGCCATCTCAGATCAAACATCACAGCCAGAGTGCTTTCATGCTGTCTGACATCACCTATTTAAATAGAGTCAGTTACTCGGTCATCTGAAAGTCACTGAATGATGAGATATCAGGTGATATATGCTCATCTGCGAACCAGCCCTAAGAAGACTTTCCAGAGTCCAAGCAATCTTTCAACCACTTTGTGGGCTCAGCTAGACATCCCTTTGTGTAGCTGTCCATCTGGGCAAGCATATTTGTCCCTGTTGACGGTGTGGGTCTAAAGCAGTATGGTGCAGTCAGGTTCCCATTGTCTTGTTTAATTGTCCTGGTTACATGCCCGGGTGCAGGAGATCTTTGTCATTCAGAGTAAGCCTTATTATGCAGGGTTCCAGCTTCTTCGCCTTTTTAAGGGAACATTTAATTTTCAGCCCCATTGATGTCCTCAGGAAATCTGGCATTCTCTACACTTGGCATCCTGCAGGCCTGTAATTATCTTATATGGTGCAGAATAACGTGGCATTCGGCACCCAGGGCCTGTTGCTTCCTAAAGGAGGGCTGCCTTTGTAAAACGACGTGGCCCAGGTTTATGCCCTCCAACATTTCTCTGATGAAAATAGGGACATCCTATTCCATAATAATAACAACAATAATTTTGTTATTTATGCCCCGCCCATCAGACTGGGTTGCCCCAACCACTCTGGGTGGCTTCCAACACATATAAAAACATAATAAAACATTAAACATTAAAAAACTTCTCCTAGACAGGGCTGCCTTCAGATGTCGTCCGAAGGTTGTATAGTTCCTTATCTTCTTGGCTCAGGGGTCACACAATTCCATACCCTCCAACATTTCTTTGATGAAAATAGGGGCATCCTAAGGAAAAGCGGGACATTCCGAGATGAAACCAGAAACCGGGTTGACTTCTGTAAATCTGGGACTGTCCCTGGAAAACAGGGACACTTGGAGGGTATGTGCCAAGAGTCAGGAGCAAAGCAAGTACCTTAACTGCACACAGGTTTCATTGGTCCCCTGTATTCAATTACTGTAGTAACCCTCCCCTTTCAGGGTAAGCGACAAATCCATGTACCAGACCAGTCATATATTGTCCCTTTCAGATTCTTCTTGCCAGCTCTGCCATCCATCTCCTTTTTTGACTTTAAGATACTCCGAAGACCCCTGCAGTTAAGACTCCTCCTTCTCAAACTACAGTGGTACCTCTGGTTAAGAACTTAATTTGTTCTGGAGGTCCGTTCTTAACCTGAACCTGTTCTTAACCTGCGGTACCACTTTAGCTAATGGGGCCTCCCGCTGCCGCGTGATTTCTGTTCTCATCCTGAGGTAAACTTCTTAACCCGAGGTACTATTTCTGGGTTAGCGGAGTCTGTAACCTGAAGCGTCCGTAACCCGAGGTACCACTGTACACAGAAAAAGGCCCTTGCAAAGAGTTCTTGTCTCTCACAAACGTCGCTCATGGGAGAGGTACGAAGCTACCCTATCTGCCCCACAGGCCGGTGTCTGGACCGAGTGTTGTTCAGAGGTTTAATGCAACCCTTAAGAAATACTCCAGAGGTTTCGCCGTGTCTTCTTTTTTTATGAGCTCAATAAGCAAGCCCTTTATGGAAGGGATGTGAGGAATATCCACAGAAATGTTTGCTCATGCAAGAAGGGCCCTTCGCACTCTGCCACCCAGTTGGGGGAAGCGAGTGGAGATAGGGCTGCGGAGGCAACGTCATAATTTCAAACAAACAAGGAATAAAACAGGGCAGAACACCCTGACCTCTGGCAATAAAACCCGCAGCTCGGTATTGGGGTGGGGTGGGGGCTTAAAGACGCAGGCCTTGGAGCAAAACGTGTGGGAGAGCCTGTGAAACGTAATTACCATCCGTGGACAGATACATTCTGGAAGAAATCGAAAATATTTATTGCTGGCAATAACTGGCCCAGTATTACAGTTGTAGCTTGCCTTTTTATCCAACCCCCAACTTGCTTTTCTTTATTCATTCCCTCACCCCCTATCAGAATGTGAAATGCCTTGTTTGCTAGGCTGCGCAGTTTGCAGGAAAAACATCTGCCCCTTGTGGCCTGGGGGACTTGGAAATGCCAAGAGGCCTGGAAGTGAGCATTAAAGCCAATCTCCCCCTGCCTTCTTTTCTGAATTTAGGTTTCCTGGAAGTCCTTGTACTTCAGGCCTCTCCGTGGTGAGAAACTAAGACTACGTCCATAGGTAAAGGTAAAGGGACCAGAGCAGCGCGCAGAAACACCGTTTACCTTCCCGCCGGAGCGGTACCTGTTTATCTACTTGCACTTTGACGTGCTTTTGAACTGCTAGGTGGGCAGGAGCAGGAACCGAGCAACGGGAGATCACCCCGTCACAGGGATTCGAACCGCCAACCTTCTGATCGGCAAGTCCTTGGCTCTGTGGTTTAACCCACAGCGCCACCCATTTAAAACAAATTCTCCACATACATGCTAAAATCTTGGAACTGTAGTTTACCCATCACAGAGCTATAATTCCCAGCACCTTTGTTCCCAGGATTCTTTGAGAGGGCATTGTCAGATCATAGGTCTCATCTTGCTCAGTATTGTCTACACTGATTTTCAGCAGCTGTCAATAATAATAATAATACCCCACCTATCTGACTGGATTTCTCTAGCCACTCTGGGCGGCTTCCAACATATATAAAAACATAATAAAACACTACTTTTTTTAAAAAAACTTCCCTATACAGGGCTGCCTTCAGATGTCTTCAAAAGGCTATATAGTTAATCATCTCCTTGACACCTGAAGGGAGGGCATTCCACAGGGTTGGTGCCACTACTGAGAAGGCTCTCTGCCTGGTTCCCTGTAGCTTCACTTCTTGCAGTGAGGGAACTGCCAGAAGGCCCTTGGTGCTGGATCTCAGTGTTCAGTTCAATTTCAGATGGGGGGCATTCATAACCCTTAGGAAATGAACTTGAGACCTTCTGCATGCAAGGCAGATACTTTCCCACAGAGCTATGGCCCTTCCCCTGTTGGGAGAAGATGGAGTCAGCGGAGGAGCTGAGCAGGCCAGTCTTCTTGGTGTTGCCCGCTGGTATTTCCTCATCCTTAATGAACAGCATGCCTACCATTCCCTTCTTCTTCTTTGGAGCTGAACAAGCTATTTCATTGCTCTTGGCATCCCTCACTAGCTTTTTCTGAGCTTTAGCTTTTCTACCAACCTGGGCTCCTCATCTGTATTCATCCGAGTGTCCACCAGCCATGGCTTCCTTCCATTTCTAACAGGTGCCTTTCTTTTATTTTCAACTCCTCACAAAGCTTTTCATGCAGCCACTCTCTGGCATTTTGAGATGCTTCCTCACTCTTGAGGGATTGTTTGTGCTTCTAGTAACTCCTTTAAGAAAACTCCCACCCATTTGGGGCTCCTTTCCACATCAATATATCTAGACATGGCATCCATCCCACGTAGCATTTCTCTGAATTTATTAAAATCTCAGCTTTCCTGAAATTCGCAACACACATTTGACTATGCTCACCTTTGGCTTTCCACAGGATCAAGAATTTGGAAGCACATTGCTCCCCCCAAAGAATTCCAAGAACTGTAGTGTCCCATCCCCCACAGAGCTACAATCCCCAGCACCTTCAACAAACTACAGTTCCCAGGACTCTTTGCGGGAAGTAAACTGCTGTTAAATGTGCGTTGGATGTGTTCTAAATGGATGACTCTGCCTTGCTTCCCTATTGGTAAAGAACAAGTCGAGGGTAATCAGTCCCCTCATTCCTTCTTCTGCCTTGCTCTGAAAGAGGAAGTTTTCAGCAAGGCCTGTCAGGAATTCACTGGAGATTCCATGCTTGGCAGGATTTGTCTGCCAACGGATATCAGGGTAGCTGAAGCCCCCATCACTACTAATTGTTGCTTCTCTGAAACATCTATAACTTATTTCAGAAAAGTTATTATCTGCACCCTTGCCTGGGTTAGGCAGTCTGTAGTAGACTCTGACCACAATGCTGTTTTTTTTTGTTTTTTCCTCTATTCATTGGGGCTATGGTACCATATTTGCTCTCCTTAATGTCTGTGAAGGTGTACATTTAAAAAAATTTAAATGCTTCCAGCCACTCTCTTTTTTTGTTGTATCTCTTGATTTTGAACAAGTTATATCCTTCAGTTGCTACATTCCAATCTTATCAAGTCATGTTTATCTTCCTGTACTAGGAGTTCAAGCTCATCTCGTTTGTTTCGTATACTCTGCATATTAGTATATAAACACTGGAAAACGTGGCTGGTCTGATCCAATGTCTCCTCTGGTATGTTATTTTGCAGTTTGCTAGATAACAGCACAACACCCCCAGTTTCTCCTGCAGCATCCAAGTCCCTTCCTTTTGTGCTTACTTTCATATTTACCTTTGGGCTATCACAGGATTTAGTTCAAAGCCCTTTTGATTAGGGACTCAGCTACATTAGTAAAGAAAAGGCGTTTTAAATGCATTATAACGCTGTGGCGCTGTAGAGTTCCATCTTACACCCAAGTGATTTCCCATTATGAGGCTTACCATGCATTTTCCTGAAACGTTTTTTTTGTGGTATCTAGATCCAGCCTAGGTTGATTATCAATAGCAGACATTGGGGTGGGCTAGGGTAGGTGCTCACCTGACATCTGGTGATGGACTGGCATACTGGAATGGACATGGGGAGGAGTGAGTCAGTGGCAAGGTCAGCCTGGTGCAAACATACCAGCAGGAGTGCTGAAATGGCTCTGATGGCAGGTCTGCACCATGCTGTTGTCACCACTGCCTTGGCCCTCCATCATCAATGCAGGTGACCAGAGGTCAGGTGAGCACCTCAGCCCCACCCTGCAATGCACTAATGTTCATAATCCTTCAGCCAAACACATCTAATCCTGGTGAGGTGCTGCCCATCTCCTGCCAATAGTCCGGGGTTAAGGAAGCTTTAAACTATGATTCCAGAAACCAGACATCTTTTGTTGACACCATCTCTTTTCTGAAAGTTTTTTGAAAGTCTAAATACACAATGTTGACTGGAGCTCACCTTTTGCTTCTTGAAACTCTCAAAGATCTCCCAGAACACTTAACAAGCTACACATCCCATGCGTCTTTGGAGGAAGTCATCTGTTTGCAGTGTTCTTTAACTGCATAGTGTGTAAGCAGCCATGGTCCAAAATATCTGAAGGGCACCAGTTTGGTGAAGGCAGCTAGACCTCATCTTTGCTCGAACTTCGTCCAAAACTCAAGCTTAGTTCATCCTGTCAAAAAGGTTTCACTGGTTAGCTTAGTTTGGCTGAGGTGAACTATTATTTGGGAGTTGCTTCAGTTGACTTGGGGACGCGGGTGGCGCTGTGGGTTAAACCACAGAGCCTAGGACTTGCTGACCAGAAGGTCGGCGGTTCGAATCCCCGTGACAGGGTGAGCTCCCGTTGCTTGGTCCCTGCTCCTGCCCACCTAGCAGCTCAAAAGCACGTCAAAGTGCAAGTAGATAAATAGGTACCGCTCCAGCGGGAAGGTAAACGGTGTTTCTGTGTGCTGCTCTGGTTCGCCAGAAGCGGCTTAGTCATGCTGGCCACATGACCCGGAAGCTGTACGCCGGCTCCCTCGGCCAATAAAGTGAGATGAGCGCCGCAACCCCAGAGTTGGTCACGACTGGACCTAATGTTTAGGGGTCAGTTGACTTGAATTTGGCTGTGAGCTCCACTAATTCAGAAAACTTGGGAAATTTGGCCCGTTTGCCTTCAAAATACACTAATTTAATTCAAGTTAGGTTTTTGGCCAAGGTAGCGTACATTGAGATGGCTTACAAGTAGTTAAATTAGCTTGATTTGGGAGCAGGTTATGATGGAGAGGGCAAAATTTGGGTGGATGGCGTGTTTCAAATTGAGTTGTCTTAGGTAAGAATTGTTCCAGCTCTGCAGCAGCTGTGCTGGAATGGATTGAGTTTCTGGTTTAGTAAAGCTAACCTTTTTGGTTGAGCTGAACTGAACTGAACTGATTAGTTCTGAAAAGGAATATATTGCTCTCACCATTTCCCCTCATTTCTTATTGGCTCCCTCACCAGTTCTTTTATTGTCTTTAAGGACCGCCCTTTTAAGTTCAGCCAGAAAGGGTGGAGGCAGTTATTACCTGACTAAGGGAAGTCCATTGCTATTGATTCTTGCCCTGTAGGTGAAATAGGACTGGAAGCTTTTGTGTTCCATGCAAATACCTTTTCATCTGCAGTCCAAGCTTATGAGAAAGGATGCTTCAAGGGCCCCTGGGGAGAGGAGGGGTCCTTTTGTTATACATGTCTGAAGAGAAAGGTCAATGTGTCTGTTAGACAAAGGGCTCTGAAACTATTCCATACACTTTCCCCATATAATCTCCACAGCACACATTCAGCCGAGTAAGGTTGTGTCTTCACACACACACACACACACACACACACACACACAGAGAGAGAGAGAGAGAGAGACAGAGAGACAGAGAGACAGAGACAGACAGACACCACTTCTCCAGCCTTCAGCCTGCACTGAGAGGCCCTATACAAACTGCTGCCTCTGAGGATCAATGTTGAAAAATTCATGCAAAAAAAAAAAAAAAGGATCACACCAGATCCCCAAACCACAAAATTAGTGTTGCCAAAGGCCCTAACAGAGAAAAAGGGCAATTCGTTTGAGCATCCCATTTTTGTCTCGGCACTTAATTAAGGAACAAAAGTTCTGGGCTCTGTCTGCGCAGGTTCAAACAGGTACATGAGTTTGAATCTCAAGTTTTGAGGTTATCTGCACAGCCTCGAGGCCTGAGAACAAGAGAAGAAATAAATGATTGCTGTTTATGACCGCCCAAACCAGATCATCAATCATTTCCAAGCACATCAGACTCTGGCACTACGTGACCCTCACCTGCACAGTTTGGACTAAAGAGGTTCTGCCTTTGTGTCTGAAGCTAGCCCCTCTTCCGCATGCGCTTTTGTCCTAGAGGTTTAAACATCGCCAACACAACAAGGAGTGAGTGTCACATCCTGAAGTAAAGGATCAGATTCCAAAGTCGGCTCACACATATGCTTGAGTTGTCTCCTCTTAAGTCTCCTTCTCTGCAACTTGTGAGCTCTCTGCTTGTTAAGCTCACTGACCAAGTCCCAAACCGAAATAGCTGTCAGGGACATCAGTAGTTAGCCATGCTACACCTTCCAAGCATCCCTATTTTCCAGGGACAGTCCCGGATTAACAGAAGCCACCCTGATTTGATCCTGGAATGTCCCTTTTTTCCTTAGGACATCCCTATTCTCATCAGAGAAAGGTTGGAGGGGATGGAGTTATATGACCCCTGAGCCAACAAGATTGGTAACTATACACCCTTTAGAAAACATCAGAAGGCAGCCTTGAATAGGGAAGTTTTTTAAGGTTTAATGTTTTATTATGTTTTTATATATGTCGGAAGCCGTCCAGAGTGGTTGGGGCAACCCAGTCAGATGGGTGCATGATGATGATGATGTTGATGATGATGATGGATGTCCTTATTTTCATCAGAGTAATGCTGGAGGGTATGGCTTTCAAGTCCCAAACCAAAATGGCTGTCATGCACATCAGTGGTTGGCCAGGCTCATATTAAGGGAGTGGGGGGAGACACTATTGTTCAGGCAGAGTGAATTTGGCCTTCAACACCCACTAGAGGGTGACCAAGAACAATAACAATGTCCATTGCCACCAGTAGAGCAGCAAACTCTACCTGTGGCCTTGGCACAGCATCACAACAGGAGAGCCAGTCTCTATTGCCTCATCACATTGTATGAAACAGGGGTGGCAAGCTGGCAGCCCACCATGTAATCTTGGCTGGAGCCTGACCAGTAAGGAATATACGAAGCTACCTTATACCAGCTAATCTAGCTTAGTATTCTCCACACTGACTGATAGCAGCTCATCAGAGTTTCAGACTTTCTCACCATTACCTGGAGATGATGATGATGTTGATGATGATATTTGTACTCCACCCATCTGACTGAGTTGCCCCAGTCACTCTGGGCGGCTTCCAACATATATAAAAACATAACAAAACATTACACGTTAAAAAGCTTCCCTATACTTTTTTCCTATGTCTTCTAAAGGTTATATAGTTACTCATCTCCTTGACATCTGACGGGAGGGCAGGTGCCACTACCAAGAAGGCCCTCTGTCAAGGATTGAACCAGGGATGTTATGCATGCATAACAGATACTTTGCCGCTGAGTTATGACCCTTCCACGGTTGTGCCAACTTCTGATATTCCAAAATGTGGGTATCTCATTGCCCCCTTCTGCATAGAACCTGGAGTAGCGAAGGAGGCAGCAAAGCAGGTGTGAAAGCACTATGCACTCTGCCACAACATCACATTTCTTTGTCTACACACACACACACACACACACACACACACACACACTTTTCCTGGCTCAACAGAGCAGCCTATGGATGGCAGCTATGCAAGCAGTTCTTCCAGGCACACTGCCAACTCACATGAGATTGCGTAAGAAACACAGCATTAGGGTTTCGTTCGGTAACATGGCATCTTAGTAGTGTGCAAGTATTGACTAAACAGCTTAACCAACTAAAAACAATCCTTTGGTTTAAACATTCTAGATTTACCCAACAAGAACTCTGGCAACCATGCCAAATGCCTGGTTTTTTTTACCCCCCCCCTCCAATTCTGGTGGCTAGCTCTCACGCAGTGCTACAAAAACCAAATATTACACCCAGGCAGGTTTTGGTTTTCTTTAAAGAACCTGACCAGCTGGAAATCTTAACAAATTTCACTCGAGATGAGCTCTTTTGAAAATTGCTCCCACTTCCATTCATAAGGAAAATGGTTTTCAAATGCTATGTGAGATAAAGAGATTCTGTACTTTAGCATAACATCTCTCTGGCCTTTATTATAAAACCCAATCCCTCCCTAATAACAGAGCGACGCGAGGCAGGGTAGTATGACAACATACACATCCAGCCTATGGTCCATTGTTTAGAGAACGGGGAAAGCCTTTGAGAATACAGAAATTAGCCATCCCTGGAATGAGGAAAGATGAAGCTTTAATAGTATGCCCCCCCCCAAAGAGTTATTATGAGCCCCGGGCTCACATAATCACAACTTGGTGGCCGGTGATCCATAAGGCATGTTTACTCTGAATATAAAGAAGCCCATTTACCCATGCTTCTCCGTATTGCGCAGCTTGCAAAGCTCCCTAAAACCTTTTAAATACTCACCCCCTGAAAAACAAATGGAATCTGAAGTCTCTATCCTTAAAAAATAACTCCAAAGCAGGCTGGCACAACATTAAGCCTCATGGGCAATGAACCCTCCTTGACTAGCTTCAACTTCTTGGGGGAATACGAAGTATTCTTTTGTTTACAGACCATCTCCTTCCTCTTTGCGGGAACTTCTAATGCTCAAGCATCCCATCAAAGGCGAAGGTGGAGATGAGGGAATGCCAGAATCATCTTTATTGCTCATGCAGTCCTTGGATTCCCAGGTGTGTGCTGGAGTTGACATCAGTTTTTCCTGCTTGTTGCGCCAAGGCTGCTGGGCCCATGCTTTCCCCCTCTTGTGAATTGCAGGGAGGGAAAAGTGTGAAAGCCTTGTAAGTTGTCGTGTTTTTTTGCTGCTGAACTCAGCGAGAAGTGGCTGGGAGGAAAAGGTAGGAAGGAATTTTAAAGAGAGATTGGAAGTGTGTGGTATCTGTGTATGAGAGAGAGTGGGGGAATTGTAAGAGATGGGGTTGCAGAGAAAACCACAGGGTGGAGTGGGAAGAGGGAGTTAACAGCATACAGATCTGTGGTAGTTCATAGAGAGGGAAAGAGTGTGTCTTTCTGTGTGTTATGGGGGGGGGGGGAGGAAGGATACCTGAGAGGAGTTTTCAGAGTGATGGGGGTACTATGTATGGGGCACAGAGTTAAAAGGGAGCTGACACAGTATGAGTTAAAGGCCAGCACTGATTCCCCCACAATTAAGATAGCAATATGCGCCCCTCAGAATTATTTCAGATGCAAAAGTGGCTTTTCAAGAGTGATTTGACCCTGTTCCCAAGCCTATTCTGAGCAAGTCTGCTGAATATCCAGCAGAGGGCGTGCTTAGACTCTTGAAATACCGGGAGAGCCAAATATGGGGTGGAGGGGGGCCCCTTGTTCCTTAGACAACCGATCCCCCATCCCACTCTCATGGAAAAAGGTCATTTGAAGCACCCTCGCACAGAAATCATTAACCAAAATGCCAAACAGCAGTTGGTGACATCAACTACCCAGTGGCTTTTGGTTACAGGCCCTGCCATGTAGTATCTGTGCGATGTGTACATAGATTTTGTTTTGGCCACTAGTGCCTCTATATCTCCATCTCATTCCTTTATAGCTTGGTTCTGCTACAGCATCCTTTAAGTCTGTGGTTTTGTGCTGACCCACTGTCAATCCTGGACTAATGTGATTGGTGGAAGGATGCAGGGATGAGGATTCCTGGCAGCTGCTGTTGAAACAAAACAGTTCTCCCCTTCTTTCAAAGTGGTGCTTCCTAGGCAGCCGCCTGGAGTCATTTAGTAGAAATGATGGCCTTGATGATGCTTGCTGAGAGTTGGCTGCTCGCAGGCAAAGGTCGCCTTCCATGGCAATTGTACTATAGAGAAGGTCTTCCATGAGGACAGAGAGGTTCATTTTTTCCTACAGATGCTCTTTCAGCTTTGCTCAGGCAGCGAGAAATAGAGCTGCAGAGAACCAGAACAAGGCATGGCTGACTGAAAGAGAAAAGGATATTTGTTTGCTTTATTATTTATTACCGAGGTATTTAACTAACTAGTCCTCAAAAGAGATCAGTGTGCCATGGTTTCCTACTTTGTACTTCCTGTGTATGTCCAGTGGTCTTCCTGTAGCTTCCTGTCATGCTCAAAACTGCTCCTCAAATCCTATCTTCTTACATAAGTACAGAAGAAAAGTGTGACAATTGCTCATCTGCTTTTTGCCTTTGGCTTGAGGAGCCACCTGTTGCCATGCCAATCATTGGTTCCCAGCATCTGTGCACGTTATAAAATAGACATATATGTGATCTGCACATGCAAAGGTATCCA
Organism: Podarcis filfolensis; assembly: GCF_964270895.1. Lineage (NCBI taxonomy): Eukaryota > Metazoa > Chordata > Lepidosauria > Squamata > Lacertidae > Podarcis > Podarcis filfolensis. Next base: position 96,382,272 of record NC_139605.1, on the reverse strand, counting down.
TGCATATTCTTGTGAACATCCAAGCAGGAAAATTGTTATGTGTGAAACTGTCCTTTAAGTATAGGTACTAGAATCAGCGGCTGTTTCTTTTGCATTTATAGGAACCCGAATCTTGCAATTTGATGCCATGCGGCAGTTCCTAATGATTCATGGTTATTTGTTTTCAATGTGGCTTTTGAGTCACAACAGTCCCATAGAACCCTGATGAAGCAGACTCCTTCCTCCCAGCATAAAAGATCTTGCAGAAGCAACAAAGAGTCCAAATGCATAAATGCTTCCTGGCCTTTTGGCTATGATCAAGTGTAGTACCTGTTAAGATTTGTAAATGCAAAAGAAAGCAATTTATGCTCCTCTCCCTGAGAAGAAAATGCCCATCCACTGACCTGTGATAAAAAAAATAAGTCAATAAAACTCACTTGGGGATTTTGCTGCTCAGGTTTTAGCATGAATTTTATTTATTTATAATAGTATTTGTACGCCAACCTCTTATGAAATATCAGGACATTTCAAAAAACATAAAAAATAAAAGCAATACAGAACAATCATAGAAATGACTGACTACTCAAGGAAATTTTAAACAACTGCACAGGCTTGTTGGTATAAAATAGCCTTCAAGAGACCCCTACAAGTAAAAAGTGAGGCTGCCCACCACATCTCTGCTGGGAGAGTGTTCCAAAGTATGGGACCAGGGATACTGAATGGCTGGCCTGATTGAGGCCAGTCGGGCCTCAGTTACACAGGGGACAACTGACAGTACTCCTTCAGTTGATCTCAGGGTTCAGTTTGGGATATAAGGCCTCAGGTTTCTTGGACCCAAGTTGTTCCAAACTTTGTATATACACACAATAGCAGCAGCAGAAGTAAACTGCAAAATGATAGATTAGGAAACAGCAGGGAGATAGAATGGCTTTTGTTGTAGCAGTCTACCATCCGAAGAAGTACAGCTGGAACAGAAGAAGAGCCTCCTGGATCAGTTCAGTGGCCCATCTAGTCTAGCACCCAGGGGAAAATCTGCAATATGGGTGCAATACCTGGGTGCAATATGACTCTCTCTTCCTGTACCTGCCCTAGGGAATGCCCCCTATAGAAGGTGATGGTTGAAGCGGAATCTTCTTCATTGCATAGCTAGAGAGCTTTGAAAGGATCCAAGTGCCAGTGGAGAGGGAAGAACCGCTTCTACATCCAGTCAGAGCTAGCCATAAGGTGTCAGCTATTAGAGTTATCAGCTAACATGCAGGGCACGAAAGGGCTATCAGTTCTATGAAATCATACCAACGAAGCGTGATGAGCAAGTGCAACCTTCCCAGCTTTAGGGTGGGTTCTCAACTCCCCTGCCTGTCCATTTGCCATTCAAGGTCTTTCCTGGCTCAGAACAGCTTTTGTAACAACCTCTTAGTTTACAATGCATGGATTTCCTCCATCAGGGTCAAACCAAACCAAGTCATCCCTTGTACTCAATTTATTGCCTTTTGCTCTCTTCCACCCTGCTGGCTGTGCAATCAGTCCACTGCAATTGCGCCTAACCCTTAACAAACAAAAACTCTTCTTCTCCTTCTTCTTCTTCTTCTTCTTCTTCTTCTTCTTCTTCTTCTTCTTCTTCTTCTTCTAAATCCTTGATCTATCTTTTGAGTGAGTCTGCTGTTTCAGAACCAGTGTGCGTGTTTGTTCCAAAGCAACACAGGAGGGATTTTCCTTCTGTCTTCTTTGTTACTGTTTCATATATTTTGCTGGTCCCAGTTGTCTTGTCCCTATTTCTGGCAAATCACTGTTCCTGTTTCGTCCCCCATTTTTGTCTTTTGTCGGGCAGGGACAGCTCTAGCAGAGTAGCAGAGAGCACATGCGTGGCATGCCGTGGGCCTCCGGTTGGCACCTCCAGTTAAAAGGATCCAGCGAGCAGGCTACAGGGATGGCCTCACCTTGAGGCTCCAGAGGGCTGTTTACCTGTCAGACTAGACAGTACAGAGCCAGGTGGACAAGAGACAGACTTCCTATAAGAGAGCTTCATGTGTTCCTTGTTAATGTTCCGTAAGCTTGAGCTGCTAGGGTTGCCATGCCTCAGGATTCAGCTCTTGAAGGTGGGCATGGTTGGTGAATTGAGTACTCTTGAGTACCTGGATGTTAATTATAGGCAACACCAGCGTGGCAATGCTCTCCCCCTGCCCAAACTGCTGCAGTTCTGCACCCCTGTGTTGATTTGAAGGAAGCAATTCCCCCCCCCCCATATACAATAATAAACCCAAACTTAAAAGCAGATAAATAAACGAGTAAGTTAAGTTAATTTGGATATGCAGAATAGATTGAATTTAAGGAACTGCAGAAAGAGGGGGAAGGAAGTCAAGTTTTAAAATGTCAAAATGATTGTAAAATCAGAGAAATGTATATACAGTGGAACCTCGGCTCCCGAATGCCATGGGAGCTGAACGTTCTAGCTCCTGAACAAACGAAAACCAGAAATAATTGTTCCGGTTTTCGACATTCTTTGGAAGCCGAACGCCCGAATGCCCGGCTGCTGCAGCCAATCAGAAGCCGCACCTTGGTTCCTGAACTGTTTCAGGAATCAAACAGACTCCTGGAACGGATTAAGTTCGGGAACCAAGGTTCCACAGCGGCAACAGGAGGCCCCAATAGCTAAAGTGGTGCTTCAGGTTAAGAACAGTTTCAAGTTAAGAACAGACCTCCAGAACAAATTAAGTTCTTAACCTGAGGTCTAACTGTAATATGCTCAAATCGTCTGGTCCAGTGGGCAACCTGGCTGCTGCATTCTGCACTAGCTGAAGTTTCGTAACATAACGTAGCAGCAGATGCAGCCGAATTGTCAGACATGTGTAGCACTGTGTGCATGGAGAACTGTCTCAGCATCTTCTAGGAACTGGTGGGGGGAGACAGGAAGGAGTGGCAGGTTGCTCCCTGCTGTAGGAATGTGTCCATTGCTCAATCTGTAGCATGCATGTAGCATGTCAGTGCTATATATGTTCCTATCTCGTTGCCTGGGCCCCAGGAATTCTAATGGAAGTCTGATGTTTTCCTAAGTCTGCAGACAGCCTGCGATATCAGCTTGGAGAAATGTGATCAATGCATCAGCTTGAATCCGAGGCTGAGCCCTCTGGCCTTGGGGGTCTGGCTTTCTGTCTGTGGTGCCACCAAATGGGTTCTTCTCAGGTCACTTGTCTCTAAAGAAATGCAGATATCTGCCCTACAGATGCAGCTACATGTTGCTTGATAGGAGGAGATACTGTAGTATCTCTTTCACATTCTCTTTATCTCTTTCTCTCTCTTTCTCTGGCTTCTGGTAAACAGAACTGAGCATGACACGATGCCTGCTTTCTTCCAAGATACATTCCTTCTGGCCAGAGCACACCCTTTTCCTGCAAAACCATATCCTTGTGAAACCATCTCTTCCTGCCTTGAAGCCGAATTCAAAAATGCCAAGCAAACTCCTCCAATAAGAAGCTTTAAGTTAACAAACTAAAATCCCGGGATATTCTACCTAACTCACTCACTATGTGGACATCGCAAAGGAAAAGCGATAGAAGAAACTTCTTACATTGTTTATTTCTCACTATGACTGGAAGATTACTCTCCCCACACCTAGTGCGTTTTTGTCGACCTGCTGTTATTGGTCCAGGATGGCCTGGTTTGGAGGAAGCCTGGTGCTATTTATCCTTACTCAGAAGAAGTTATGTTCCACTGAGTGCAACAGGGTTTGCAGTCAGGCCAATGTGTTGCGGATTTCGGGCTTGGTATTCCAAAAGCCCAATACAGTGGTACCTTGGGTTACGTACTTAATTTGTTCCGGAGGTCTGTTCTTAACCTGAAACTGTTCTTAACCTGAAGCACCACTTTAGCTAATGGGGCCTCCCACTGCCGCTGTGCGATTTCTGTTCTCATCCTGAAGCAAAGTTCTTAACCTGAGGTACTATTTCTGGGTTAGCGGAGTCTGTAACCTGAAGTGTATGTAAACCTGAAGCGTATGTAACCTGAAGCGTATGTAACTCGAGGTGCCACTGTATTATGCATGTCTATTTGGAATTCCCATTGAGTTCATTGGAATTTACTTCCTGGTAAGAACAGCAAGGAGTTCTGCAGCACCTTAAGGTTTAACAAAGCAATCCAAACACCTGGTCAGCAGTGCAGAAAGGGGTCTGGATGACACAGAGGTGTCCCTCTGCCCAGCCCTCCCCAGATCCACTGCAGAAGCCGGTGTTGGGGTGCTGCTGTCAAGGAGCACCCCAAACAGCGGGTAGAAGTTACTGCTGGTGGCATCCTTTGCACTGGTACGCAGCAGCACTGGCATAGCAACCCCCATTGGTGCCTGGGGTGCAAAGATGGGTTAAAGTTGTTGAGCTTTGTTTGGAAGATTGGACCCAGGAGATGGACAGTGGCTCTGGGGCCCTGAAGCTCTTGTGTCACCCACAAGCCCCCATACCACCCACAAGCCCCCATACCACCCACAAGCCCCCATACCACCTGCCTTCCTGTGCTGCCACTGCTCAGCAGAAACTCCCAAAATGAGTCGTTTTGCAGGTGGGGCTCCATAAACACAAGATCCGCAGAATCATGACCTGACTGTATGGCCGGCACATGACTTGGAGTCCCCCCCCCCCCCCGCATAGCACCAAGCCATGGATCAGGCTCAGTTTGTGACGGGGGAGCCAGAATTCTTGGATGAGTCTGAGGAGATACTGTTCGCACCATGAAGGGGTTTGACTGCAGTTTGTCAAACAGGGGGAAAGTGGGTCACCTACAATTGTGTGTCACATGTACTTTTGCCTGAATAAGTAGGCCTTCAAGGCAGCTTGTAGCTGGCAGCGCAGGAAGAGATGCTTTCCTTAGGGAGGGAGGGAGGGAGGAAACACATGTATATCAGGGCTAGGTAGACAGCAGGGAAAGGACAGCCACTGGGCAGGAAGTTGTGCAAGCACTAGGCTAGACGGAAGCCTCACCCCGTGGCCTTTGGGAGAAGCACTGTCCAGCCAGCTTCAGTTCCTGAGACTTCACTCGATTCAACACACTCGCAAAGTGACCACGGGGGCCAGAAACATGCTTTAAAATAAATAAAATTCTCATTATGCCGATACTTCGGTCAAAAACTAATTCTGGCTTGCTGAATAGAATATACACAGCCCTGCTGGAAACCTCCTGCATTTCTGTACCATTGAATTTTAGAAAGAGAGGAGGCTGAATCAAGCAGTTATTCGATGGGACTTCTTACAGAGGCTGGGGAGGGTTGTAGTTTGTTCGGTGCCCTTCTCCCTGCTGCCCCACTCTCACCTGCCATGAAGAAGAAGAAGGGTTTGGATTTGATATTCCGCTTTATCACTACCCTAAGGAGTCTCAAAGCGGCTAACATTCTCCTTTCCCTTCCTCCCCCACAACAAACACTCTGTGAGGTGAGTGAGGCTGAGAGACTTCAGAGAAGTGTGACTAGCCCAAGGTCACCCAGCAGCTGCATGTGGAGGAGTGGGGATGCGAACCTGGTTCCCCAGATTACAAGACTACCACTCTTAACCACTACACCACAGTGGTGGTTACAGACCTAGGTGATTATTTAACAGGAGCACCTATATCTCGGGGTCAGCTTTCAAGTTCTATATGCTGAATGGCTATGTTTATAAACAATGTTCAATGTACGCATGTCAAATGCGCAAAACCCCACGCTTAAGGATGTAGAAGGATGACTGTCTTAAGCTTCCAGATGCGGGCTTCATATCACACAGCAGGGATGGCGAATCACCAAATTTAAGAAGACCCTGCTGGATCAGATCAGTGGCATATCTAGTCCAGCATCCTGTTCACCAGATGCCTGTGAGAAAATCCAAGAGCAGGACCCAACCACAGCAACATTCTCCCCTCCTGTAGTTCCAGGAACTGGTATTCAGACTTATTACTGCCTGCAGGTAGAACAAAGCCCTCATGGTTAGTAGCCATTGAATGTGGCTCAGCAGGGGTTACAATTTGCCCCTCTAGACCAGGCACCCCCAAACTCAGCCCTCCAGATGTTTTGGAACTACAAGTCCCATCATCCCTGACCACTGGTCCTGTAAGCTAGGGATGATGGGAGTTGTAGTCCCAAAACATCTGGAGGGCTGAGTTTGGGGGTGCCTGCTCTAGACCATTTTTCTCCAAACCACACCCAGATGCAACATTAGGTGGGAGTCAGGCAAAGGAGTGGCCTTCATTTGATGTGCACAGAATTGGTTTCCATTGAAGGGTCATTCAGGTATCACAAATGGGCCATCAGCAACAGGATAAATCCAGATTTAATAGAAGGGGGATGGCATAAGGGGTTGGCAGCTTGATGCCCACAATATCATGTGAACAGTGTAAAAAAAAGAGAAATAAATCACATATGTTAGGAGCAACTATTACACAATAAAACCCCATCTGGAAGCACGCCTCGCAACCATTACTATGTGTTATAAATGGCAACCCCAACCATTGGTTCTGAACATATGTTGCTTTTTGCTGTTGACTATGCCCCAGAGCAGAACTTTCCACTTTACTGTGAATCTCCTACCCCTCTCAGATCTGACATGGTGCCCTTGGGTGTGCCATCTGGCTCCTCCATCCCTGCTGACTAGTTGGAGATGGACAAGCAGAAGGAACTGGGCCTCGGAAGAACCCTCTCCAACCGTGGGACAAGGAGGCGACCTGACCCCACCACCACCTTCTGGTTCATTGTCCAGTGGGGTCAGGTCACTATTTCCCCCCCCCATGGGCATTGACCTCAGATCAGATTGGAACCTTTGACCTCAGAGAGTCATCTTTCCACCCATTGACAGATTTGCCTCAAGAACCGACTTCCGCTCTCTTTCCCCCTTGGCTTTCTGCTCTAACACTGGTTTTACCTGTCTAAAAAAAGAGAGCAGGTCTCATTCAATTGTTCCTTGGGCTTCCCAGATGACAGGTGCTTCCCATACATCATCTGAGGGGGTCTCAGGCAACTGGCGAAACACATAGTTCCAGAGACAATTTATAGGGTAGGAGGGTTGTGCTGATTTGTGCCTGATTCTCCCCCTTCACTTCTTCAATCTCCCCTCCTCCCTCCATTTTGCTCCTGAGACACACCTGAGCAAGAGGCAACCTGCATTTGACACAGACACAAAAGGTGGTAGAAAGAATAGGAGGAGCAGGAGGGCAGGCTGCCTCCCTGACCATCTTTATTAGCAGCCAGACCGTGACAGTTTCTTGCCTAGTCTTGCCGGGTCTGCTACCTGTGGAGGCGCCCAGATTTCTCTGATAACAGAGGACTGTCTCTCCCAGATGTCTCTCCATCTCTCTAATACCATGTCACGAGCATGGAACTTGCACTTGATTTATAAGCCCTTCAATTAAAGGTTGGACAACTGTTTAGGAAGCAGCAAGGAGAGGTTTTTCTTTTCTTTTTTGGTCCTGGATCCTATGATAGCCTGTGCTAACAGCTTGCAGCGAGGACATGCTAGATTTGACAGAGAGAGGTAGCGGTCAACAACCTCAGATATGCAGATGACACCACCTTGATGGCAGAAAGTGAGGAGGAATTAAATAACCTTTTATTGAGGGTGAAAGAGGAGAGTGCAAAATTAAAAGATGCCTGCTTTATGGGAGAGACCTAGACGGCATCTTGAAAAGCATCACCTTGCCAACAAAGGTCCGTATAGTTAAAGCTATGGTTTTCCCAGTAGTGATGTATAGAAGTGAGAGCTGGACCATATAGAAAGCTGATCGCTGAAGAATTGATGCTTTTGAATTATGGTGCTGGAGGAGACTCTTGAGAGTCCCATGGACTGCAAGAAGATCAAACCTATCCATTCTTAAGGAAATCAGCCCTGAGTGCTCACTGGAAGGACAGATCGTGAAGCTGAGGCTCCAATACTTTGGCCACCTCATGAGAAGAGAAGACTCCCTGGAAAAGACCCTGATGTTGGGAAAGATGGAGGGCACAAGGAGAAGGGGACGACAGAGGACGAGATGGTTGGACAGTGTTGTCGAAGCTACCAGCATGAGTTTGATCAAACTGCGGGAGGCAGTGGAAGACAGGAGTGCCTGGCGTGCTCTGGTCCATGGGGTCACGAAGAGTTGGACACGACTAAACGACTAAACAACAACAGCTTGCAGGGAGGAAATGCTAGATTTGACAGAGAGAGGTAACTTTTTGGGGGGGTTTTAAGGCTCTGAAGGCTGCTGTCTGGAGCTTCTTGCAAATTTCAGTCACGTCCACACTGTATACATTTAAAGCACGTGACTTCTCCCAAAGAAACCTGGGAACTATAGTTTGTTAAGAGTGCTGGGTACTCCAGTTCTTTCCCGAGACTAGCAATTTTCTACCTAGCAGAATCTAGGGGGTTGACTAGGTTGGCTCCCTCCAAGGGTGCAGACCCAGGGGGGCCCCAAAACTGTGCCTCTCCCTGTTGGGCTAGGAGCCCATCCACCTATCTGCGGCCCACGGCCCAAGACTGGCAAAGGGGCTGGAGGTATCCCAGCCCTGATTTAGAAAATCAATTCATTCAGCCACTTTTGGAGCTACCACTATGAGATCATCTAATCCTCCTCTGCCCTGCCCCCTGCCCCCCCCAATAAGGTTTTTGTGTAGATTTAAATCCTTTACCTTCTACAGCCTGATGGCCAATGACATCAAAATGAAGTAATGACAGAGGGCTTCTTTCCCCCCCTTTTGTTTCGAGGAAGGAATGCATAATACTCAAGAGCTTAAGAATCCTCCAGGGCGATGCTCAAGGGACACCTTAACAGAGATATCTCAAGTAAACATCCTCTTGTTTGAGGAATGAGAAGCTGCAAAGTGAGTTTTATCAGAACCCCACCATTCAAATTCTGGCCACAATAAAAATTGCATTTTTATTTGGTCAGGCGTTTTACGGACAAGAGGAAGACTGGAGTCATTCTTCCTTATCTGCTGAAGATGTTTAGTTAGTAGATGTTGTTTGTATTGTCTACAACTGAAGCAGGAGCACCCTAAATAGTGGAGATGGAGGCTCCTCTGGGGCCTGCTGATGAGACATGTTGACTTCTGTGACCCCTGAGTTGCATTTACCATTGCTGGTGTTGCTGGATTGTGATTTAACTGCAGTACTTTGAACTTCATATAGCCCAGTGACTTTAAAAAGTTTGCCTCCTGCTTACTTGATAGCATTTTCTATGCATACCTCTGAAATGTCCTTCATTGTGTCAGATGTGTCAGGGCAAAAGCTCACCTGTTTTTCAGATACTCCAGACTATTAAGAGGTGTGAGAAGCCTTTTCAAAGAAGAAAGGAAGCTTTAAAACACAAAAAAAGAAGAATGCAGGATGGATGTTCCTCACAATGGGTCACATTTCAATTTAAAATACATTCACCACAGGAAGCTAAACATATGTAAAAGGGAATTAAATCATGGAATGGCATTTGCCCATTTCATTCCCATTAGCATCTTTAAAAGGTTGGATGTTGTGTGTCTGCTGTACCTGGAAGAGAATAATAATAATAATAATAATAATAATAATAATAATAATAATAATTTATTATTTATACCCCGCCCATCTGGCTGGGCCTCCCCAGCCACTCTGGGCGGCTTCCATAGAAACCAAAAATACAGTAAAATATCACACGTTAAAAACTTCCCTGAACAGGGCTGCCCTAAGATGTCTTCTGAATGTCAGGTAGTTGTTTATCGCTTTGACATCTGTTGGAAGGGCGTTCCACAGGGCGGGCGCCACTACTGAGAAGGCCCTCTGCCTGGTTCCCTGTAGCTTTGCTTCTCGCAATGAGGGAACCGCCAGAAGGCCCTCGGCGCTGGACCTCAGCGTCCGGGCAGAATGATGGGGGTGGAGACGCTCCTTCAGGTATACTGGACCGAGGCCGTTTAGGGCTTTAAAGGTCAGCACCAACACTTTGAATTGTGCTCGGAAGCGTACTGGGAGCCAATGTAGGTCTTTCAAGACCGGTGTTATATGGTCTCGGCGGCCGCCCCCAGTCACCAGTCTAGCTGCCGCATTCTGGATTAGTTGTAGTTTCCGAGTCACCTTCAAAGGTAGCCCCACGTAGAGTGCATTGCAGTAGTCCAAGCGGGAGATAACCAGAGCATGCACCACTCTGGCGAGACAGTCCGCAGGCAGATAGGGTCTCAGCCTACGTACCAGATGGAGCTGGTAAACAGCTGCCCTGGACACAGATTTGACCTGTGCCTCCATGGACAGCTGTGAGTCCAAAATGACTCCCAGGCTGCGCACCTGGTCCTTCAGGGGCACAGTTACCCCATTCAGGACCAGGGAATCCTCCACACCTGCCCGCCTCCTGTCCCCCAAAAACAGTACTTCTGTCTTGTCAGGATTCAACCTCAATCTGTTAGCCGCCATCCATCCTCCAACCGCCTCCAGACACTCACACAGGACCTTCACCGCCTTCACTGGTTCTGATTTAAAAGAGAGGTAGAGCTGGGTATCATCCGCATACTGATGAACACCCAGCCCAAACCTCCTGATGATCTCTCCCAGCGGCTGCATGTAAATGTTGAAAAGCATGGGGGAGAGGACAGAACCCTGAGGCACCCCACAAGTGAGAGCCCAGGGGTCTGAACACTCATCCCCCACCACCACTTTCTGAACACGGCCCAGGAGGAAGGAGCGGAACCACTGTATGACAGTGCCCCCAGCTCCCAGCCCCTCAAGACGGTCCAGAAGGATGTTATGGTCGATGGTATCAAACGCCGCTGAGAGATCCAGCAGAACTAGGAAACAGCTCTCACCTTTGTCCCTAGCCCGCCGGAGATCATCAACCAGTGCGACCAAGGCAGTTTCAGTCCCATGATGAGGCCTGAATCCCGACTGGAAGGGATCCAAAAGGCATAGCTGAGGCTGATCTAGTTATCCTAGATGGTTCTAGCTTTTCCTCAGCTCCTGCAGAAGGAAGGGGGAAGGGGCTTCTGGGAAACAGGTCTAGAGTTTTTCACCTGTACTTTGCACCATGTTCTACCTCTGTGAACTAGGCCCTTGAACCTGTAGCCAGAGTCGAATGTCTGCTCACCTTCATCTGGTCTGGTGCCCTGGACCTGACCTTGTTTGTCTCTGCCTTATTTGTCTCTGGTGGTTTGTTATGGGTGCTGGGAATTGTAGTTCTGTGAGGAGTAAACTGTGGTTCCCAGGAGGGAGAGGAAAATGTGCTTTACGTGAATGGTGTGTATTCAACCCTGTTCTCACTTAACTCTGAACTGGGGTCCATTTCTCTCTACAGCTAATTCTGCAAAGGTTATTCACATATCAGTTCATTTCCCTGACATCTGGTCAGAAAATGTTTTGGATTGCTGTGTGTTTTTGCGTTTTTAAAATAACTTTAAAAAATAAGCCTGGACTCTTTTTTTTATTAAAAAATTAATAATGATAAAATATACACACAACAGGGGGAGATCAAAGGCAGCTGGGGGGGGGGAATCCAAAACAGAAAAAAACCCCAGCTGCTTGAATTTGTTCTTTTATCCCCAATGCATTTTGATATATAATCTTTTTCTAAGGGTGGAGGAATTCTTATTCTCTCTTCTCCAAAAAAGAGGGGGCAGAATTCTTTATCCCTTCTTTTCCAAAGAGTCATCAGAAATAGATGCCTGGGAGTTAGTCGGCTGCAGCTATGAATATTTCTGAGCTGTTTCTTACCTTGTTTCAGGAATAAATTACAACTAATTGGGGGGAAGGGTTCCCTTGAAAAATAATATAGCAAAACACACCGAGAGCAAAAGAGCAATCCCAGCACCTGTTTTCTTTCTGTGTTGATCGTTTCAGCTCACACACCTCTTATGCCGTGTGCAATCGCTTTGCAAATTCAGCAGCTAAATTCTACCAAAACCTGAACATTTTAAATGGATAGAGTGATAAATGCAGTACAAACTTACAACAAACCAAAGCCACAAAACCAAACCATAGCTGGGGTTAAAAAGGAATCCTTCAGAATTACAGCCGGGTCAGTTTGGAGAAAGACCATCATTTCTAAGGGCATCCATTCGATATACAACATTATTTGTTTGAATCATAGGATTGTAGAGCTGGGAGGGCACCACGAGGGTCATCTAGTCCAACCCCCTGCAATCCAGGAATATGCGACTGATCAAACTTGCAGCCTTGGCATTATAAGCACCAAGCTCTAGCCAGCTGAGCTATCCAGGCTGACAATAACAAACAGGTGTTTGTTTGTTTTGTTTCAGGGACACAGGATCATGAATCAAGCATTCTGCTCAGACTTTCCTTACAGTCCGATGATTAGCTGACATGAAGTCATTTCTTTTAGGAATTTGCACTTTGTGGTGGTTTCCCCTCTGCTACTCTTCGACTGAACTCTCCTGGTGGAGGCAATAGCTATTTAATATGCTGCCGTGACCAAAGTCAGTACCAAGCTATAGCAGTCTAGTGAGTAGTGTGTGCTAAGTTCAGATGTGCCAGTGATCCAGAGATGTGGCTGCTGTCAGTTTAGAGCCAGGGGTGGCTAACCTGTGGCTCCTTCATATGTTGCAGGACCCCAGTCCCCTTCGCCCCAGACCATTGGAGCCACTGCAGGGCCGGATTTAGGATTGATAAGGCCCTAAGCTACTGAAGGTAATGGAGCCCTTTATATGTCCAGCTGTCCTTTGTCAACAACAAATTGTTGCTGTTTTTTGTGTTGAATATATGCTATATGGTAATTTATGGACCCTAATAGGTATCTAAAATGGGACGAGGGTGGCGCTGTGGGTTAAACCACAAAGCCTAGGGCTTGCCGATCTGAAGGTCGGCGGTTCGAATCCCCGCGACGGGGTGAGCTCCCATTGCTTGGTCCCTGCTCCTGCCAACCTAGCAGTTCGAAAGCACGTCAAAGTGCAAGTAGATAAATAGGTACCGCTCCGGCGGGAAGGTAAACGGCGTTTCTGTGTGCTGCTCTGGTTCGCGAGAAGCGGCTTAGTCATGCTGGCCACATGACCCGGAGGCTGTACGCTGGCTCCCTCAGCCAGTAAAGCGAGATGAGTGCCGCAACCCCAGAGTCGGCCACGACTGGACATAATGGTCAGGGGTCCCTTTACCTTTATCTTTCATAGGTATCTAAAGCCGTTTGCACATGTTGCCACGCAACCATTCCATGCTAAATGTAGGCATCCTGTATATAGAAATGAGCAAACCAGTGATAGTTTAGGGAGCAGGCTAGAGGGCCTTACATCTTAGGAGCCTATACAACACAAAACAATGTTGCTGTATGCAGGTTTTACTTTATTTCCGCAGGGCCTGCAAGACAGAGTTTTGGTTTGGACTCAGTCTGACCCTTATGTTTCCTGCCCCTTATGGTTTTGGCTACTTTTAAAATGAGGCTGCATTTTAAATTGTATTTTAACCTGTATTTTAAATTGATATCCCCCCCTATTATGTTTTTATTGTAATTTTACTGGTGTTAGCTGCCCTGAGCCCAGCTCTGGCCAGGGAGGGCGGGGTATAAATAAAAATTATTTATTATTATCATTATTATTTGTTTTTTATCTTATATTTTGGAAATGTACACCCAGTTTTTTCCCCTTTACATTTTTTTTTGGGGGGGGGGGAGAGAGCTATAGCTTGTTTAGCTATTTGTAAATCCGGCACTGCACCACAGCTTGCCCGGGCTGGTGAAAGTTAAGAGTATGAACACAGCTAGAATGCCACAGGTTCCCCCATCCCTGATTCAGAGCCTTCTTTATGGAGCTGTCTGGGATAGTTCACGTGGCAGAGACTCTTAATCTTAGGCTCATGGGTTCAAATCCCACATTCTGCTGCCTGAGGTGGCTGCTTCATCCCGCCTCATGGGTGGGTCAGACCTGCATACAAAGCAGATGGTCTACCCTTGAGCTGTGATCTTTCCAAGGAGAGCATCGGTCGGACGTGGATTTAAAGGACAGTTCCAAGCCTTTAGGGACGCGGGTGGTGCTGTGGGTTCAACCACAGAGTCTAGGACTTGCCGATCAGAAGGTAAACGGCGGTTCAAATCCCCGCGATGGAGTGAGCTCCCGTTGCTCGGTCCCTGCTCCTACCAACCTAGTAGTTCAAACGCACGTCAAAGTGCAAGTAGATAAATAGGTACCGCTCCGGCAGGAAGGTAAACGGCGTTTCCATGCGCTGCTCTGGTTCGCCAGAAGAGGCTTAGTCCTGCTGGCCACATGACCCAGAAGCTGTACGCCGGCTCCCTCGACCAATAAAGCGAGATGAGCGCCGCAACTCCAGAGTCGGTCACGACTGGACCTAATGGTCAGGGGTCCCTTTACCTTTACCTTCCAAGCCTTTAATGCCCACCCCCTTGCCCCACAGCACAGGGGCCCAGGGCTGGCGTCCAAATAGTGGACATTTTCCCAAGGATGCTATGTGTTGACACTGGATCTGCCACAACCCCACTTATACCTATGTTATAGAAAAAGTTCATACTGCTTTTCCCTTTTCTCTCTCCATGATAGTTTGTAAGGCAAACTTGATAAATATTCCTCACCCTTCTTCTCTCATTTCTTTTTCAGTAATGTGGGGAAGGGGAGCCAAAATCCAGCTCCGCTTAGGAAAGAAGCAACTGTTCCAGTCCTGCTTGAAATTCCAGATTCTTTTTCGTTGGCTTCCGAGAGCTAAAGTGAATAAATATGCCCCTAAGTGATGCTAGGAGGTTGTAATTATTTTAATTAGAAAAGGTGGCCTCGGAGAGTCCCTGGGTCTCAGTCTATTTTATGAAAATGCGGGGGGGGGGGAGGGAGAGAAAGGATAGGAAAGGGGGGGGGAGAGAACCACCAGGAGGTCTAGCACTTAATAAATGTGAACTGATTACAAATCTTCCTCCCGACAACTGTGCTTTTGTCTTAAACTGGCTTAATAGGGTTTTTGTGCATGGGCCCACGTGCGTTGTTTTTGTTTTTTTAAAAAGGCGATATAAAGGGGTATGACAGCTTAGGAAACAGAGGTGGATTTGGAATTTTAATTTGTAACACTGTTCCTGGGGAAAACAACTTGATTTGTGTTTGGCCTGGTGGAGCCCAATTGCAGGAGTTTGGGATTCATGTCCTGACCGGCCCTTGCAGCCAACAATTGATTTCATTCCCACGGCTGATATTTTTCACTCTAGGCATTCATCTTGTTGGCAGGTGGATGTCCAATAGCGAGTGAGCCCTCCCTCCCCTAAACTCAAATTTTAGAGGGTTTTTTTCCTTCTCCCCCAGACTCTCCTTGAGAAGCTCTGCTGAGGTCAGCAGTAGCGGAGGATTTCGGAGGGTTTAAGAATTCCTGGTGGAGGTGCCTCTGCATGTGTGAGCTGTTTTTTGATGGGGAAGGGCTAGGGAGGGGGAACAACAACAACAGACTTGCCAAGTGTCCTTGTTTTCCAGGAACAGTCCTGGATTTGCAGAAGCTGTCCCGGTTTCTGATTTGATCCAGGAATGCCTTACTTTTCCTTAAAAGGTCCCTATTTTCACCAGAGAAAGGTTGGAGGGAATGGAGTTATGTGACCCCCCAGCCGAAGAGAAAAGTAACCATACAACCTTTAGAAGACATTGAAGGCAGTCCTGTACAGGGAGGGTTTTTCTAAATGTTAAATGTTTTATTATGTTTATATAAAATATATATTTTATTATATTAATTTATTATATAATTCATTACTATTATATAATTATATAATTTATTATATAATTTATTATTATATTAATTTATTAATATATAATATATATTTTATTATGTTTATATAGGGACGCGGGTGGCGCTGTGGGTTAAACCACAGAGCCTAGGACTTGCCGATCAAAAGGTCAGCGGTTTGAATCCCCGCGACGAGGTGAGCTCCCGTTGCTCGGTCCCTGCTCCTGCCAACCTAGCAGTTCAAAAGCATGCCAAAGTGCAAGTAGATAAATAGGTAACGCTCCGGTGGAAAGGTAAACGGCGTTTCAGTGCGCTGCTCTGGTTCGCCAGAAGCGGCTTAGTCCTGCTGGCCACATGACCCGGAAGCTGTACGCCGGCTCCCTCGGCCAATAAAGAGAGATGAGCACCGCAACCCCAGAGTCGGCCACGACTGGACCTAATGGTCAGGGGTCCCTTTACCTTTACCTTTACCTTTATGTTTATATATGTCAGAAGCCGCCCAGAGTGGTTGCAGCAACTCAGTCAGATGGGCAGGGTATAAATAATGAAATTATTATTATTATTATTATTATTATTATTATTATTGAAAAGGGTGTTCCTATTTTCATCAGAAAAATGTTGGGGGGTATGCAACAACACACTTCCTTAGGACAGCATTGTGTGTGAATCCTACCAAGTTGGTAAGAAGCTGTTGGAAGAAAAAGCAAGACAGGAAGTTATCAGCCTACTAAGACATTCCAAGCAGAGACAAAAAAATATTAGACTGGCTTTCCCTCAGCACTGTTAGAATGTGCCTGTTTGCTGCCAAACAAGGGCCGTTTTTCTTGTGGTCATTCCAAGGGACTTCATTTCCCATTCTGTCCCCACTACAGCTAAGATATTCAGAAGCCTTTATGGTGTCGCATGGAATTTCCAGTCCAGATTTTTTATGAGGACACTGTCGTAAGCGATGTTTAAATGGGTTTTCGAAAAAGCCTCCTGGCTAGCTTGAGGAAGGACAATAAAAATAGCCCTGCTTGATCAGCCCACAGTCCCATCTAGTCCAACACTCTGTTCTCAGAGCAGGAACTGAGCTCAGCACCCCTCTCCCCACTCTGTCCTGCTACCCTTCGGGAACTGGTATTCAGCAGTTCAGTTCTTCCAGAGATGCAGTTTTTCCTATTTGCCATCCTCACTCGTGGCAAATGGATAAACTTGCCCTCCTCCGTGAATTCGCCTGATCCTCTTTTAAAGCCTTCTTCTTTTTATTAATGCATTTTATTTTAAGTATTGTTAGGGGCAAAAGCCCTCCTAAAATGGCTTAATACAGTGGTACCTCGGGTTAAGTACTTAATTCATTCTGGAGGTCTGTTCTTAACCTGAAACTGTTTTTAACCTGAAGCACCACTTTAGCTAATGGGGCCTCCTGCTGCTGCTGTGCCGCCACCCAATTTCTGTTCTTATCCTGAAGCAAAGTTCTTAACCTGAGGTAATATTTATGGGTTAGCGCAGTCTGTAACCCGAAGCGTATATAACCTGAAGCGTATGTAACCCAAGGTACCACTGTATTTCAAATTATAATGCATCTGAGCTAGTGGCCAACACAACACTTTGTGGCGGCAAATTCTATTGCCAGTTCTTTTCCCCGAGTGACTGTGAGTTCTAGGATTATGGGAGAGTATGGATTTTTTTTCCCATTGGCCTTTCCTTCCCTTTCTTTCTACTCTCTTTCGCCCCATTATGGAAGCCTCTGTCGCCTGCTTTTCCCTCAGATCCCTGCTTCTCAGCAGATTGCTTATTCTGCAGCTGTTTTGCATCCAATGTCCTTGCCCCTCAAGCTTCTCAGAATCTCTCCCACTGTTTCGCCTGCACTGCAAATCTGCTCTTGGCTCTAGGACAAATTTCCATCCTCCCACAGAAGCTGAACTGCAAGCATTCGGACAGCTTTTTGCCCTGAGTAGCTGGAATGTTTGGGAGCATTCTGTGTCACCATGTCAGCTCAGCTAATGAGTGTCAGAGACATCATCATTATCATCAGAACAACGTAATATAAACTAATCTAGAGTTTCTAGTGTGCCGTAAGCTTTGTATTAATATTTCAGTACCTTCTACTATTTAGTTTATCATTATTATTTATTAAATTTCTATACCACCCTCTACCTGCAGGTCTCAGGGCGCTTCATGGGATAAAGCCACAATATGATACAGTGGTGCCTTGCAAGACGAAATTAATTCGTTCTGCGAATTTTTTCGTGTAGCGAATTTTTCGTCTTGCGAAGCACGAAATCCCATAGGAATGCATTGAAAATCAATTAATGCGTTCCTATGGTCAAAAAAAGTCCAAACAAAGCCAAATTTGGTACAACAAGAGTTTATTAAGTGCTCTTTAAAGTCACACATACTGTAAAGAGCATTTCAAAATTCAAACCCAGAATTTTTTTTAAAAAACAGCAGAGTGGCCCAATGGTCACAGAAAATCATAAAAATGCAGGGGGAAAAACACAAGCTTCCAGATTCTTGCAAACCCCTCCCCAACTGTTCCCCCAGCCACCCAGCACACAGAAATTCAAATCCAGAAATGTTTTTTAAAAAACAGCAGAGTGCCCCAATGGTCACAAAAAATCATAAAAATGCAGGCTTCCAGATTCTTGCAAACCCCTCCCCAACACCAAGTCCTTGAATTCCAAACACCCCAACCCAAAATCCAAAAACCCCCCCAAAAAGTTTTAAAAGCTTAACTTACCAAATGGCTGCAAAAGAAGTTTTGGAAAAGCTTCAAAAATAACCAAAGTCTTTAAAAACCTCAAAAAAGGCTACTATGTACACTGCGTTCTATGAGTTGCTCCTCGAAGTCAAGTCGCAACTGTATTAACGGTGTTAAGAAAAAGGAAACAAACTTGCAAGACGTTTTCGTCTTGCGAAGCAAGCCCATAGGGAAATTCGTCTTGCGAAGCAGCTCAAAAAACGGAAAACCCTTTCATCTAGCGAGTTTTCCGTCTTGCGAGGCATTCATCTTGCGGGGCACCACTGTAACACAAAATATGACCCAATATGACCCAAAAGACAAGGAGGAAATGATACATTAATCTTATCCTTTTAAAGACTGGATGGGCTTTAGGTTGAAGGGAAACCCTGTGTGTGAAGCCATCCTGTTGCGTAGCAGGCAACAGGACTGGCAACAAGGACCAAAATATACTTTTAAAATCTGGAAAGGTGTGCCCAGATGTTGTCTGGCTGTCAGGACTCTTAAAACCAAGCAGGCTGCATAGCAATGGTCCGACTGTCATGGTGAACTGAGGTAGAGGGCTTCTAAATAAACCTATGTCTGTATGCATAGGTGTCTGCAGCAATGTTTCGCAGGGTTTCCCCAAACTAGGGTCTCCAGCTGTTTTTGGACTACAATTCCCATCATCCCTGAACACTGCTAGTTAGGGATGATGGGAATTGTAGTTCAAACTTTTTTTTGGAAACCCTGTTTCAGGGGTGAGGAATAGTAGAACACCGAAAGGGAGGTGCAAGCTGGTTCTTCAGGAAAAAAAGAAAAGAAAAGAATACATTGCCTGTACATTTCACCTCATATCTCAGGCTCTACAGATCCTAGAATCTTACTCCTTTTTGAAAATGGAATCTGGGGATTATGGTTCAGCTGGATGACCCCTTGCCACCACTCCCTGCAGACACTTATATGGATTTGGCTATGAAACTGGCGCAAGCACTCCACGAGGGCATTTTCACACATTAGCACATCAGCTCTTGAATAGCTTCCATAATAGGCTAACTTATTCAGTGCTCAGTTGCTAAAAAGAGAAGTGCCAGGGAGGCGAGCCTTTCCACAACTCTGAAGCCCTCTTGGGTTCATTCCAGATGGGTCAGAGCAGGCCACACAGGAAAGTCTGTCTTGCATGTTTTCAGATGTGCTCCATTATTGCTTCATATATTCCCAGGGCATTCAGAGAACGTGGGTTGTGTTGTGTGGTTGACCCTGCCGAGCCCCTGCTTCAGGTTGTGCCCCGACGGTAATATCAAGGGACAGGACAAGTTGGGATCGAACCAGATGTGGGAAGCTGTGTTTGAGACGGAGGACATGGGTGCAGACCCAGGCACTCCTTTTTGTGCCACCTGTAAATGTTGCGAAACGGGCCTCAGAAGCTCTCGCTTCCGGGGCTAATTGTGCAACAGGATGAAAGAGTGGTACGCCGTGTTGCTGCTTCTGAGAACCGAAGCACGCTGCGTTTGAGGCCTTGTGCCTGAAGCGCAGCAAAATTGCCGCACCGTCATCCGCCCAGCCTCCCAGCTGCTGTGCTTTGCCTCCAATGCTAATGGCTTTTTAGCCTCTCTCTCTCTCCCTGACTCCCTGCTCACCCCCAGCCCGCCCTGTTGGGCCTGATTAGTAATGAGAAGAGAGCCTGCCATGCTCTCCATCGCAATCACTCAAGCTTCCTTCTGGGAAAGTTCAGCAATTAACTTTGGGTGAAGATGCTTTTGAAGCGCACAAGGCATCTGAGAGCCAAAGGGGAGGAGGAGGAATGGAGTGGTGAACCCAGGGTTAGGGTGGGGTGAGGCACGCCGAACCCAAAGGCATTCCACAAATTGGAACAGGCTGGGGCTCCTGGGAAGGGAAAGGAGGGGGCCGTCCCATATGGCAACAACAGATGTTGCTTCCCTCCTCCGCCCACCCCCCCTTCACCGTTGGATGCAGGGTCAGCCCAGTTGCAGAAGCACGAAGAAAAAGAAGACTACGCTCGCTAAAACCAGAACTCCAAGGGTCAGAGGCATAAGAGAACAGAGGTCTTTCATGCAGCCTTAAGGAACTAGATTAGAAAGGTCTATGGAGTTATATGGTGCTGCGGTGGGCTGGATAATCTGTGGGTCCCACAAAGGCTGGGGTTAACCATCATGCTGAGTAAACCATAGATTGCTCTTGCTGTTATTACTGGTAGAGGCGGGTTATTACTGGTAAAGGTAAAGGGACCCCTGACCATTAGGTCCAGTCGTGGCCGACTCTGGGGTTGCAGCGCTCATCTCGCTTTATTGGCCGAGGGAGCTGGCGTACAGCTTCCGGGTCATGTGGCCAGCATGACTAAGCCGCTTCTGGCGAACCAGAGCAGCGCACGGAAACGCCGTTTACCTTCCCGCCAGAGCGGTACCTATTGATCTACTTGCACTTTGACGTGCTTTTGAACTGCTAGGTTGGCAGGAGCAGGGACCGAGCAATGGGGGCTCACTCCGTCGCGGGGATTCGAACCGCCGACCTTCTGATCAGCAAGCCCTAGGCTCTGTGGTTTAACCCACAGCATCTCTTGTTATTACTGGTAGAGGCAGGCAAATGGCATGACTGTCTCCATTTGGTCATTAGCTTTCTGGGAAACATCTGGCCAGCCACTATTGGTGGAGCCACTGTCCGTCCCTCTAAGAGCCTCCCCCCCCCCCCAAAAAAAACCCTCACTAAGTTTGACTGATCTCCGTAAAAAGCTCAACAACTTTGGGCAATCTCTCGCTCTAGGACTCAATCTGATTCAGCAGAGGCTGCTCCTATTTGTAGGAGGGCAAAACTTGGGAGGCCCCTGCTGTGGTCTCCTTGTGTGGGAATTAGTTGGTCTGGAGAGCACACTTCTCCTTGTTGTATAAAGCTTTCAGAACCCTCCACCGCTCAGAACTAGAGCAACTCTCCAATGCTAAGCCTGGCTGTCAAGTCTAATGCTCACCGCTGGCTGGGTCCATTTGCCTGCTTTACTCTCACTCCTGCTGTAGTAAACAGGATCCCGGGTTTGCCCCAGGCACCAAGACAGAAGAAACTTCTGCAAATGGAAGGCACATCCAAACCTGAAGGAGGGACAATCCCCAGCTGCATATTGCCTTGCTGCCCTGGAGCTCTTAGAGTTGGCAAGTAGAGTCTGGCAGCCCTAGACGCCATCACAAATTAGAGGAGCAGAAACCATTTTTCCAGGTGTGGGAAAATAGCAAAATTTGCCTGCCTGCTGTTACAAAAAGAAAAAGACTGTCTGCACAGCTGATACATGCGGGAATAGGACAGATTGAGGATAGAGTAAAAATGTATGTGTGTGTGTGTTTAAGGGGACTCTATGCTGGTGCTGGTGGAAGAACAAGTGTCATTAATGGCATGGATGGGAGATATGTATTGCTGCCCACAGTATAAGTCAAGGCAGGGCCCTATTCTATTTCAGGCTGCAAACCTATACCCACTTCCCTGGAAGTAAGCCTCACTGGGTTTATTTCTCAGCATATGTGCATGGGATTTTTGCTGCTCATTTCCTTGTGGCTACACAGGAAACTGAAGGAGATGTACTATTCTGCTGAGCTGTTTTTGCATCACCAAGGAATAGGGGTGTTTCTGTGTCTGGCTCACAAGTTAGTGTTCCTTCACAAGTCTTCTCTATCCAGTTTCTGTATCAATCTGCAATGCATGTTGTTGTTGTTAACCCTACAAAAATAGCCCTGTTGCCCCCACAGAAGTCTTTGCGTAGGTTGAACCTGGCCCGATAGACTGACGTTTTCAAAATGTAAACAAGTTTGATACCCTCAAATACATAAGAAGGGAAGGGCCCTCACAGCTCAGCGACAGAACACATGCTTGGCATGAAGAAGGTCCCAATTGCAGCCTGCAGCCCTTCCAGTTAAATGACCAGGAATTTGGTGATGAGAAAGACCTCTGCTGGAGACCCTGAAGAGCTCTTGTTAGTCGGTGTAGGCTGTAATGCTGTACTAAAGGTAAAGGTATAGGGACCCCTGACAGATAAGTCCAGTTACAGACAACTCTGGGGTTGCGGCGCTCATCTTGCTTTACAGGCCAAAGGAGCCGGCGTTTGCCCACAGACAGTTTTTCCGGGTCATGTGGCCAGCATGACTAAGCCACTTCTGGCAAAACCAGAGCAGCACACTGAAACGCCGTTTACCTTCCCGCCAGAGTGGTACCTATTTATCTACTTGCACTTTGACGTGCTTTCAAACTGCTAGGTTGGCAGGAGCAGGGACTGAGCAATGGGAGCTCACCCCGTCGCGGGGATTCGAACCGCCGACCTTCTGATCGGCAAGCCCTAGGCTCAGTGGTTTAGACCACAGCGCCACCTGCGTCCAGTGCTGGACTAGATGAGCCCAAATTCCTGGTCTGAACTCATCATCTTCCTAGGTTTGCAAGATCCATTTCCCAGCAGGACCCATTATAATTGTGCCAAACCAATAGCTTCTGTATCAGACACATCAGCCCACGTCAGTTACAGGGAGTGGGGGAAAAACAGACACCGTGATTATTAAATAGGTGCTCCGGGAAGGAATGTGCTGTGGCAGTTGAAACTTCAGAATCAAGCCAGGAGTTTCCTTGTTACTGAGCCGACGCGGAGCCAATTTTGTGATGTGGGAAAGCATCTCATGACTGAACGTTGTTGTTGTTTTCCTCCTCCTCCCCCTCCCTAAAGCTTATCTCCTGTACCAGCCTATGTGAGGAGAGAGGGGTGGGGAAGATGCAGGCGAAGAACACAGCACATTGTAGGCCAGCTGAGGACATATTAGCAATCAGTGTGTGAGGCTGTGCATGTAAGAAGCAGAGCAGTTAAGTAACGGAGCAGGCTGCTGTACTCTTGCAGCAAGCCGCATGGTGTCTTCGCAGGTACGTATTTTGTTGTACTTCATGAAATGGAGTACTAACAAGAATTCTTTCAAAGCGTTAATTCTATCACACAATAACAAGCTATCACTCAGCTTTGGAACACATTTTTAAAAGAAAAGCCCGGCTAGCTTTTCAGACACCTTTTAATTGAATAACTTTCTAAAGAAATGCCTGAAGTAACTGATATTATAGTTGAAGTCTTGTTTATTCTGTTATATTTTACTCCCAGGAAGATACATTTATCCTAAACGAGGCAGACATTTTTAAATATGATCCTTTTGAGATCCCAAGATGAAATTTTGCAGGTAATTCTTAGAAATATTAAAGAATCAATACAACTTTTCTGGAAATTTTTAATCAGATTAATTTTTTTAAATCACTTAAAAAAAAAATTTGAAATTTTGTAACTTACGTTTAAACTTTAGAGTAAGTCCATCGTGTGACATATTATATTAAAGACCCTGAAGTTCTGAAGAGATTGGTGTTTTTAGTTTTCATATGAGTCCACAATGTGATGCAGCAGCAAGCAAGCAAGCAAGCAAGCAAACAAACAAACAAACAAACAAAAGCTAATGTTATTCTAGGCTGCATCAACAGCAATATAGTTTCCTGATCAAGGGGAGTAATAGTACTGCTCTATTCTGCCTTGGTCAGACCACACCTGGAGTTCTGGGCGTCACAATTTAAGAAAGTTATTGACAAGCTGGAACATGTGCAGAGGAAGGTGACCTAGATGATAATGGGTCTGGAACCAAGCATTAAGAGGAACACTTGAGGGAGTTGAGTATGTTTAGCCTGAAGAAGAGACAACTGAGAGGTCATGTGGAAGATGGAACAAGTTTGTGTTTTTTTGTTTTTTGTTTTGCTGCTCCAGAGGGTAGGCTCTGAACTACAGGGTTCAAACAGCAAGAAAGGAAAGTCTGACTAAACATTAGGAATAACTTTATGATAGTAAGAGCTGTTTTACAGTGGAACGGACTGCCTTAGGAGGTGGTTGATAGACTCTCCTTCACTGGAGGTTTTTTTAACAGCTGGTACGGTCATCTCTCTTAATACAGACGCGGGTGGTGCTGTGGTCTAAACCACTGAGCCTCTTGGTCTTGCCGATCAGAAGGTCGGTGGTTCGAATCCTCACGACGGGGTGAGCTCCCATTGCTCAGTCCCTGCTCCTGCCAACCTAGCAATTCAAAAGCAGCCCAAAAGTGCAAGCAGATAAATAGGTACTGCTCCGGTGGGAAGGTAAACGGCATTTCCGTGCGCTGCTCTGGTTTCGCCAGAAGCAGCTTAGTCATGCTGGCCATATGACCCGGAAAAACTGTCTGCGGAAAAACGCCAGCTCACTCGGCCTGTGAAGCGAGATGAGCGCCGCAACCCCAGAGTCGTCCGCAACTGGACTTAACTGTCAGGGGTCCTTTATCTCTCAGGGATCCTAGGCAACTAGGATGATGAAAGGTCTAGAAACCAAGCCTTATGAGGAATGGTTGAAGGAGCTGGGTATGTTTGGCCTGGAAAAGGGGAGACTGAGAGGAGCTATGATAGCCATCTTCAGATATCTAAAGGGCTGTCACATGGTGGGTGGAGCAAGCTTGTTGTCTCCTGCTCTGGAGGGTAGGACTCAAACCAGTGGATTCAAGTTAGAAGAAAGGAGATTCCGACTACAGGAAGAACTTTCTGACAGTAAGAGCTGTTCAGCTGTGCAACGGTCTCCCCCAGGGGGTTGTGGACTTTCCTTCCTTGGAGGTTTTTAAGCAGAGGTTGGATGGCCATCTGTCATGGATGCTTTAGCGGAGATTCCTGCATTGCACTAGACTAGACAACCCTCGTTGTAGAGTGGCTTCCGACTCTACAACTCTCTGATTCTACTGCTTCCAGATTCCTTGGAGGAAGCCATGTCTGTTTAAAGCGGCATCATAGATATATGGAGTAAATATGGCCTTGGCTAGACGCACCTATGTCCCTGACACAATCACATGGGCCCTCTTAGCAGAATGGGCAAAAGATGTTGTGTGGGTCCCTGTGGTGTGGCCCTTTGGTTCTCTGGGGCCCTGGCACACCCCATTCCCAGAGGGCCACATGCAACACAATCATGGCCTTTCCTCCACTTGCTGCCCTCTTCAAGCTCCCCTACAAACCAACCATAATTAGCCAGCGCTATTCAGGTCTAACGGTACAGAGTTTACCTCCTCCAACTAATGTGTGCATATCACTCCTAATCTGTCTCCATGACAACGTTGTTTGACATCTTGGCTAGCTAGCGTAGGTTTTATACATATATATCCAAATACACCCACTTCCACAACAGTTGGGTGGTTTTTCGTTCTACAGCAGCTAATTCCCCTGTCTGTAATTAAGACAAGAGGCATTGCTCCAGAAGAACACAGCCTCAAGCCCAGCTCAGGTTCAGCCATTTTGGGGTGTTTCTCGAGCATACTTAACTTGGAAGTAAGGTCCCATGAAAGAAGTGGGCTCCATAGATTTATTTAAGTATGTGACAGAGTAATCAGATTTTCTTGATGGTGTGAGCTGTTCAATAGTCAAACATTGCCATACAAACTGCACGATAATGTGCATTCATTGCTGGATTCAGGTGTCTTTTCGTGGTGCTGTACACACAACATTATTATTATTATTATTATTATTATTATTATTATTATTATTATTATTATTATTATTATACCCTGCCTGTCTGACTGGGTCACCCAAGCCACTCTGGACAGCTTTCAGCATATGCAGAAACATAATAAAACATCAAACATTAAAAACTTCCCTATACAGGGCTGCTGACAGATATCTTCTAAAGGTTGTATAGTAACTTATCTCAACTGATGGGAGGGCGTTCCACAGGGCAGGTGCCACTACTGAGAAGGCCCTCTGCCTGGTTCCCTGTAACCTTACTTCTCACAGTAAGGGAACTGCCAGAAGGCCCTCGGTGCTGGACCTCAGTGTCCGGGCTGAACGATGGGGGTGGAGACACTGTTAGAAAACACTCTGGGGTGCCCCTGCAGCCCCTGAACTCCGAACGTCCCCCGGTACGCGCAGCTCTAGAAAAGGCATTTCCCTTCTTCTCCAGTGTGCTTCAGTAACATATATCAAATGATATATACACACTAATCTTCTAGCATAACACAGCAAGAAGCGTGAGACATCATAGAGCTAATCTACGTATTTATCTACACACTATGTACAGACAAAGGAGTCATGGTGTCCTCTCTCTCCAGCTCCGAGAGAACAAGAACAAGTAAAAGCAAAAGTACAGTACAATAGTACATACAGTGGAAGAGATAAGACTGTCTTCCTTTCCCACACTCTTCCCAGACAGGCGTGTGGTTTACACCAATCTCATCTGCAGCATCGGAGGTGTGAAATACTAACAGACACTCCTTCAGGTATACTGGGCGGTGGCCGTTTAGAGCTTTAAAGGTCAGCACCAAAACTTTTAATTGTGCTCGGAAACACACTGGGAGCTAATATAGGTCTTTCAGGACCCGTGGCCTGAAAGCCACATTCTGGTCCAGCTGCCACATTCTGGATGAGTTGTAGTTTCTGAGTCACCTTCAAAGTCATCCCCACATTGTCCTTGTCTCATACTATTGGTCAATCCAAAGTACATTCTGCTGGGACGGAGAATTGACTTTTCCAATATGCATGGGTACACAGAGAGCACTTTTCCCAGGTCACCTCCTACTGGGGCAGACCTAGTGACATGGCAGGGCTGGGCCACTTGCCCTCACCATGTTTAACTTGCCTGTGAATGAAATAGGATGCATTGCAGTAACTGAGCCGCCTCCGTATACTGATATATATACCTACGGTATATCAGTACATCGACACACCAGTTTCCAGTCCCGCTCTTTCGAAAGACAGTGATAAATAATTTGGTTTTGTTTTTGTTTTTTTTTAAAATAAAAGTCTGTGGAAACGCTAATTGAGGGGTGGGGAATAGAGAACACCACTGCTCACTAGCTCAAAACCGTGCCCACCTGTGTGTATGGACAACATGGATAGCTGCTTCCGCTTTGGATGACATTGTTGCACGAAGGTGTATGCAATTGCAAACTGCTATGCACAAAAACGCACTGTGGAAAAGCAACCCCTCTTCACACAGCCTTGTAGGTTTTCAAACAGAAAACCGATCAAGTGGATCTCCTACATCCCAACTCACTGATTCCATTTAAGGATGCAACCTTCATGTTTTTAGCTAGCATCCCCACCCCACGCTGCCCCAAATTTAAAAACAAAACAAAGCTGGAAACACAACATATATATGTGAAAGCCACATATACTACTGAATTTGTTCTTTTTTAATCATATGATTTGTAAGCAGAAGATGTTGAGAGAAGTTTGCTATGGTATTAGCTTTGTTTCGCATCTCTGACAGCTCTTGCCATGGTGACCCTAGAAAACATGGTTATTTAAATCATAATAAAAAAGGTAAGATACTATGCTTGCATTAGTTCAATTCTGTTGGTGAGATTTAGCCCCATCCTTTCCTCATCCTGCTGCTTTTTGACCTCCATTGCCCAGATATGGTTTCTGTGTCGCAGTGCTGAAGTGACTGTAGACGTGACAACTGGGAGAATCCCCTTTTTAGGGTTTAGAGAAGATAGTAGGTTTAAGAAGCAACCCGATCCCTCCAGAGGATCCCTCCCTTGTCTGCTTTCTTCATTCCTACTAATAATGCACAATGCCTCAAGGCTCTGTTTACACTTTTTACCCAGTCCTGCTTTCTCCTTGACTCTTCTTCAGCTTCATGTCTCTCTCTGCTATCTATTTGTTTCCTCAGGTTTCTGCTTTTAAGGCAACTGGCTCCTTCCTTTAGCTGCTCTGTCTCTTGACCCAGGGCTGGCGTCACAGGTAGGCAAAGCTGGGCGCCGGCCTCGGCCCACGTTCCTGCAAGAGGCCGGTGTTGACCCTCCAAGCCTCTTCTGCTTTCCACTTTCAGGGCCTGTTCACCCACCGTTTCTGAGCCTAGAAACAGCGAGCAGAGCACGGAGGAACACCCTTCATGTGCCTTGCACATTCCTTCTGGACAGTTGTGTCGACTGGGCCCACAGAAAGAGGGGAAAAGGAATGGGCAGTGATGAGGAAGAGGGAGAGGTCCACTCAGGGCATCTTGCTGCCCAAAGGCCCTCCAAACTCTAGAGCCATCATAGGCTTGGTCAGCCTCCGTAGTGCCCCTCTCTTTTCCTCCAGAGGAGAGAGCCTCTTTCCTTCTGGAGAGCCAGTGTGGTGTAGTGGGTAAGAGTGGTAGTATCGTAATCTGGTGAACCAGGTTTGCATCTCCGCTCCTCCTCATGCAGCTGCTGGGTGACCTTGGGCCAATCACACTTCTTTGAAGTCTCTCAGCCTCACTCACCTCACGGAGTGTTTGTTTTTGGGGAGGAAGGGAAAGGAGATTGTTAGCTGCTTTGAGACTCCTTTGGGTAGTGATAAAGCGGGATATCAAATCCAAACTCTTCTTCTTCTTCTTACACACTATGATGTTCTTCCAACCCCTTGGCCTTCTGATCACTCTATCCTTGCATCAGTTCCTTTATGCACCTGTTTCCTCACAACTCATTCTGTGCAGCGGTTGTGATGGAAACACCAGCTGTATGAAATTGTGCATCTTATCCATTCAACAATCTGTGTGCCATTGAAGTACTCAAGGAGAAATGCAGTTGTCTGCAACAGAAGCGTTACTGTTTTGTTTTAATTCTTTTGGCGTTAAAATATGAGTTAGGCAAGTAAAGTAAATTGGATCCAGAGAGCGACAGAAGAACCATACACAATGGACGTGGTCTTGAACTCACTTAGCAGGGGACCAGTATTTTGGTATGGTCAGTGAAATATTAAAATGTCTCCTGTGCTAGTGCCAGCAGCATCCTGGGCTGCATAATCTTCAAGTCCTTACTATTGCTTCTCCTACCAATACTATGACCCATTCGCTGCCTTCTTTGCACCCTTCCTTCAACCTCCTTGCCTCCTGGCTTCTTCTCCTTTAATTCATCTCCATCCCATAACCTCTTTGCTGGCCTCAATTTATCCTCAGTTTTAACCCCATCGAAACGAACAACTTTCCCAGTCCTGCATAAACTCTAAACTGCAAACTGTTTGATTCTTTTATTCCAATTCCAAGTCCCACCACCAGCTACTTGGCCGGTGTGGAAGCTTTTGCTGCCACAAACACAATAGAATATGGAATATGGAAACATTCTGGGCAAATGGTTTATTTTTCCGGAGGGAGGGCCAATGGGGTCATTTTAGGGCGGGGGATAATATCGCTACCACAGACTATCTAGCCACAGTTTACATGAGGGGGGCATGGGCCAGAAAGTGATGCCTTTTACCAGTTTTATAGTCTGTTTGACCCCTATTTCAGCATTGCTTGCTGCTCAGAGGACTTCTAAAGCCTAGCGCTTCTGGGAAGAGCTGTAAGGATTTATCTAGAAGATCCTGCAAAGTCAACTCTGACTGCAATTCTTTGCCCCATTTGCACAATACTCCTGCAATTTCCTCTCGGCGCATTATCCGCTCCTCATGGGATGCTATGGAGAGATCAGAGGGAAGGCCTTGTTGTATAGCTTTGTCGCTTCTCCCTATCTAAAGCAGGGAGTTGAAATTGACAATAGTCCTTTCTGAAATCCAGGCAAGATGTGCCCAGAGTGGAAAGCATGCAGCCTTCTCAAAAGCTGTGCCTTTTAAACAGGGGAAGGTCAACAAAATGGTGAGCATTCTCATAGACATGGGGAGGGGGGAGGATGTTTTGCTATCGATCACCATTTTGGGGGCCTGAAAGCACTAGACCAGCATTCCCTTGCTGAGTGCTACATCGGAGAAGCCGTCAGCTTCCAATTATTTATTTACCTTGTGTTGTCATTCATTGGTGAGATCACTCACTGCATCACCAATCTGACATGAACTCTGTGCAACCATGCAACTGTGCAGCGGTTGTGATGGAAACACCAGCTGTATGAAATTGTGCATCTTACCCATTCAACAATCTGTGTGCCATTGAAGTACTCAAGGAGAAATGCAGTTGTCTGCAACAGAAGCGTTACTGTTTTGTTTTAATTCTTTTGGCGTTAAAATATGAGTTAGGCAAGTAAAGTAAATTGGATCCAGAGAGCAACAGAAGAAGGACGTAGTCTTCAACTCACTTAGCAGGGAAACAGTATTTTGGTATGGTCAGTGAAATGTTAAAATGTCTCCTGTGCTAGTGCCAGCAGCATCCTGGGCTGCATAATCTTTCCTCAACCTTACAGCTTGGCATCACCGTGCTGTGGTCTAAACCACTGAGCCTCTTGGGCTTGCTGAAGGGAAGGTCAGCGGTTCAAATCCGCGTGACAGGGTGAGCTCCCGTTGCTCGGTCCCAGCTCCTGCCAACCTAGCAGTTCGAAAGCATGCCAGTGCAAGTAGATAAATAGGTACCACTGCAGCAGGAAGTTAAACAGCATTTCCGTGTGCTCTGGCTTCTATCACAATATCCCATTGCGCCAGAAGCAGTTTGCTGGCCACATGACCTGGAAAGCTGTCTGTGGACAAACGCCGCCACCATCAGCCTGAAAGTGAGATGAGCAGAGCAACCCCATAGTCACCTTTCACTGGACATAACCATCCAGGGGTCCTTTGCCTTTTACCTTTGCCTGCCCCTCCATTCATATTCACATACATAAATCCCCTACATGGCCCTTTATTGCATTTTCCAAGAAGCAGGGCTGAGATAAGCAGCAGCTCACCTCCTCAGATAGCTCAGTCGGTCGAGCATGAGACTCTTTATCTCGGGGTCATGGGTTTGAGCCCCACGTTGCATGAAAGATTCCTTGAATTGCTGGGAGTTTGACTAGATGATCCTCATGGGTCCTTCCAACTCCACAGTTCTGTGATTCTATATGGGATACACTTGGGAAGACAGGCGAACTAATACCAGTGTACTGGAAGAAGCAAAGATCACCAGTGTTGAAGCAATGATTCTTCAACATCAACTTCGTTGGACTTGTGCGGATGCCTGATGATTGTCTTCCAAAGCAACTACTCTATTCTGAACTTAAAAATGGAAAGCGTAATGCTGGAGGTTTAAAGACTGTCTCAAGGCAAATCTTTAAAAATGTAGTATAAACACTGACAATTGGGAAACACTGGCCTGTGAGCGCTCCAGTTGGAGAACAGCCTTTACCAAAGGTGTCATGGGCTTTGAAGATACTCAAACTCAGGACACAAGGGAGAAACGTGCTGAGAGGAAGGCACGCTTGGCAAATCCATACCGTGATCAATTCCCGCCCGGAAACCAATGTCCCCACTGTGGAAGGACGTGTGGATCCAGAATTGGCCTCCACAGTCACTCACAGACTCAATGTTAAAACCGTGTTTATGGAAGACAATCTTACTTGGCTATGAGTGATCGCCAAAGAAGAAGAAACATCCAAGGAAAAGAAGATAAGGGAGCTCTGTTGGAGAGATGAAGGGTTGTCCTTTACAGGGCACATCTTGCAAGTTAACAGCCTTTTCTTCTTCTTCTTTTTTTTTTGGTCCCAATTTTATACCGATGCGATAAGGAGAGATAGATAAAGCAAAACACAGCTTGTGGACGGGAGGGAAAGAAAACGAGAAACAGGAAAGTAGGGGGAGAAACAGAGGAAGCAAGTCTGTGATTCACCAAGTCTCACGCTTGAGCTTCCGAAGAACCAACCTATGAGTCTTTCAAAGAGGAAGGCCATAAACCTCGGTTTCCCTGATAGTGCCACTCATCAACACATTTGGGAGGCAGTGAGGAGCCCTCACAGGTGGAAAGATGAGAGGTAGCAGCTATAGCAGTGAAATATACTCAGAGTCGCAAAGTGATTTCATGCTCTTTATTCAGCTCATAGTGGTGAGGAGGAATGAATGAATGTCCACTCAAAGTATCTGCTTTATATACATTATTTACACAATGGGCTGCACATGATTGGCTAATTCCGGAATTCTACTGTAAGCCAATCAGGTTGTGGATTCAATTCTATCTGGAGCATGATTGGGTGGTTCCTGCCAACCAATCATACTGCTGCATTGTTCTAGGACCAATCAGACTGCTGCATTCTGAATCCTATTGTTCTAGGACCAATCAGACTGCTGCCTT
Organism: Podarcis filfolensis; assembly: GCF_964270895.1. Lineage (NCBI taxonomy): Eukaryota > Metazoa > Chordata > Lepidosauria > Squamata > Lacertidae > Podarcis > Podarcis filfolensis. The sequence continues at coordinate 96,350,015 of NC_139605.1, read as the reverse complement.
TTGGATCCTATTGTTCTAGGACCAATCAGACTGCTACAGTTTGGATCCTATTCAACTCAGTACATAACAAGCAGCATCTGAACAGCCACCCAGCTAGCATCAATGAGGAAAGGAACAGAAACAAAAGGAGGAAGGGAAGATTGGGAGATTTGCCGCTCCCCTCAAGGAGCTGCAACATTATTATTTTTTGACAAAATTGAAGAGGGAGGCCAGCTTGCTTATTCATATCTGCCATGGCTGTTGTGCCCCTGATCTTGTCAGTTTGTAAATGCCATTTCTGTTATCATCTCCTTCTATTTTACACGCATCTTCCTGCTCTTCGGAGATGCTCCTCTTGTGATTTCCCCATCGTGCAGGTGGCGGTGATTCTCTGCCAGGTTGTCAGACATAAAAAATCACAGGATTAGTTATAATACGGAGCTTGATGGATTTATGGGTGGCATCTTACAAGGGGCTGGGCCACAAGTGCGTAGGAAGGAGGCTCCTTTTGTAAGCTAGTACTACTTCAATCGAGTTGCCTGCAGAGGTCACAGAAGAATTTCTGCTCAAATCTATCCCGTGAGTTCCTGCCCCACCGCACCCCCCTTTTTGTGTTTTGTTTTGCACTGTTTCTTTTCCAAGGCAATTCTTCTCAAAGTATTAGGCAGGTCTCCATAAGGAAACATGGACTATTGCCAAGGCAGGCCAGGAAGCACAATGCAAGCCACGCCTTCCTGCTTGGTGCAATAGATTGTCTAATAGCTACCCTGCATACTGAGTCTCGCTTTCGACACAAGAGTTTGCATCTCTAAGAGCCACTGTTTTAGAGACTTGCCGTTTAGAGAGATAAATTGCCCCTTTGTGGAGGGGTATGTGCATGAATGTTGAGGGCAGGGAAGGAGTAATTGGAGTGCCCTGATTGGCAGGGTTATTATGGGTACTTTAGATATCCTATAAGCCACCCAGAGTGGCTGGGGAAACCCAGCCAGTGGGTGGGGTATAAATAATAAAATTATTATTATTATAGTGCTATGGGTTAAACCACAGAGCCTAGGACTTGCTGATCAGAAGGTCGGCGGTTCGAATCCCCGTGATGAAGTGAGCTCCCGTTGCTCAGTCCCTGCTCCTGCCAACCTAGCAGTTCAAAAGCATGTCAAAGTGCAAGTAGATAAATAGGTACCACTCCGGCAGGAAGGTAAACGGCGTTTCCGTGTGCTGCTCTGGTTCACCAGAAGTGGCTTAGTCATGCTGGCCACATGATCCGGAAGCTGTACGCCGGTTCCCTCAGCCAGTAAAGTGAGATGAACACTGCAACCCCAGAGTCGGCCACAACTGGACCTAATGGTCAGGGGTCCTTTTACCTTTAAGGCAGTTGGAGATGGCCAAGCCAGGTAGGGAGATGGGGCAACAGATGTCTCAAGGCTGTTGCCCATCCTTGGCCACTTCCTGTCCATCAAGGTTTGAGTTGCCGTGCCAGCTTGCCATCCCAACTGATAGTGCTGTTGCTTAATCATAGAACTGTAGAATTGGAAGAGACCCTCAGGGTCATTTATTCCAACCCCCTGCAATGCTGGAATCACATTATAAAACACCCTGATTATGGATGAGGAGGTTGACTTGGTGTGCATTACCAAGACATGGGTGGGTGAGCTGGGCCAAAAGGGCCTGGCCCAGCTGTGTCCACATGGATCTGCAATACAGTACCAGCTAGAGATGCCAGAAAATCCCAGTGGCAATGGAAACAACTGCAGAAATTGCTACTGATCACATAGTCACTCATTGCTACTCCATGCGAATATAAGCAGCATTTGTTGGCATCAGATCCTTCCCCCCCAAAGCTGTGAATATTATGTAATTGTTGTTGTTGTTTAGTCATTTAGTCATGTCCGACTCTACGTGACCCCATGGACCAGAGCACGCCAGGCACTTCTGTCTTTCACTGCCTCCCATAGCTTGGTCAGACTCATGCTGGTAGCTTCGAGAACACTGTCCAACCATCTCGTCCTCTGTCGTCCCCTTCATCTTGTGCCCTCAATCTTTTCCAGGGAGTCTTCTCTTCTTATGAGGTGACCAAAGTATTGGAGCCTCAGCTTCAGGATCTGTCCTTCCAGTTAGCACTCAGGGCTGATTTCCTTCAGAATGGAGAAGTTTGATCTTCTTGCAGTCCATGGGACTCTCAAGAGTCTCCTCCAGCACCATAATTCAAAAGCATCAATTAATTAATGGTGTTATTGAAGAGAGGATTCTTCACCTATCTCAGCCGCGAAGGAAGACAGGGGCAGGGGGGGCGGACTGGGCATCTGGGGGGATTACAGGGTGGCATAGGGGGCTGTAGGGCTGCTGGGCATCACCAGGGACTGCAGAATAGCAGGGGAGCTGCAGGGCAGCACAGGGGTTGCTGGGCATCCCAGTCTTTTCTCACACGGTGCCTCACAAAGTTGTCACAGCAGGCTGCTGAAGGTCCAAATGGCCCCCTTTTGGGTTTGGTCTATCCGGCACCCTAATCAGCTTTTCTGTATGGCTATCCAGAAATGCAAAAGAGCTGCGGAAGTGTGCTTTTTTTCACCTCCTTTGCCGGCCCAGGGCAACCACGATTATACACTCAAACCTGTGCTCTGTCAAATATGCGATGAAATGTACGTCCGTCCTCTGGTCTGTTTCATTGCTTGCCATTCCCTGGAATAGTAGGGAGATGCACAAGCTGTACAGTGCCTAAGAGAGTACAGTGGTACCTCGGGTTACAGACGCTTCAGGTTACAGACACTTCAAGTTACTGACTCCACTAACCCAGAAATAGTACCTCAGGTTAAGAACTGTGCTTCGGGATGAGAACAGAAATCGTGCAGCAGCAGCGTGGCAGCAGCAGGAGGCCCCATTAGCTAAAGTGGTACCTCAGGTTAAGAACAGTTTCAGGTTAAGAACGGACCTCCAGAACGAATTAAGTTCTTAACCAGAGGTACCACTGTACTCAGGAGTGATGGAGTCCAAGGCTCTTCCCATCTCACAGTTCCATAGCGAGACCATCTGCCATGACAGTCAGAAACTCTTCAAAGCATTCAGGAATCCTTCTGATTCCAATCATCTCTGGGGACAAACCATCTGAATTGGGCCCCCACACCTGCAGGGGGGAACTGCCACTGCCAAACCAATCCTCACCATGGAATGAACCATCTGTGGCAATGGGGATCTTAAGTCTATCAGCTGATCGTTTCCAATCAATTCTGCTGCAAAAACTGGGCCGAGAGTGCAGCTTGCCAATGATGTACTGAGATAGCGCTAGGGTTGTCACGGCGGCCATGAAGTCCTGAGCTGAGCCAGATAAGGCAGCCGTGGTGTGAATATTCTCCAAAACCACCTCTGAGCTCACCTCCACCAGCTCAGGCAGAGGAGGTCATTGGGCAGTGGGGCGGGTGGTACAAAATCCTTGTATTGTTTCTTCGGCTCAACACCGGAAGCAAATCTCCAAATCCACCTGCCTAATATATGGGTCTCCTGGTCAGAAAGTTGGAATTTCTATGAAGGGTGCTTCCCCCCCCCCCTCACGCCAATCATCCAACCTGTGTTGGAGTTAGGGGTGTAACATGCTGTCAATTTCCTTGCTAACATGCATTCGTTAAAGAAAGGACATTCTCCATCTCGCTGCTGCTTGCATTTAGCATTGCAAACCACAATTCAGTTCGTTTTGTTTTTTCACTGCTGAGTCTTTACATAATTAATATCATCATGTTTTCCTTTTGTATTGGCTCTAGAGGCAGACATGCCTTATCCCCTCAGGAGGCTAAAGAGATGTCCAGCACAACTACCTGCGGCGGAGAGAGCTTCCATATGTCTGATGCTCAGGCAGGGGCAAGTACTGATGACTGAGCAAACGTCTTACATTTTGGAGGAAAAGAAATTGCAGTTATAGTGCAAACCTAGATATGTCTGCTCAGAAGTGCCATGGAATTCAATGGTACTTATTCCCAGTAAGTGCATAGGATTGCAGCCTTAAATATTTAACAGTTTTATTAATAAGTCTTATTACAGTGGTACCTTGGGTTACAGACGCTTCAGGTTACAGACGCTTCAGGTTACAGACTCCACTAACCCAGAAATAGTACCTCAGGTTAAGAACTGTGCTTCGGGATGAGAACAGAAATCGTGCTCTGGCGGTGCAGCAGCAACGGGAGACCCCATTAGCTAAAGTGGTACCTCAGGTTAAGAACAGATTCAGGTTAAGAACAGACCTCCAGAACGAATTAAGTTCTTAACCCGAGGTACCATTGTATAATAAAGCTATACGGTTCTTTGTTGCTGTCATAGACTAATAATATTTTCATTCTAGATCTTCAAAAAAAGCAGCCATGTCAAAGTTATTATTTATTGATTAAATTTATATCCCACCGGCTCCAGGGTGCCAAGGCTCTGTGGGCCCCCTCAATATTTTTTTTTAGCCCCCCCCCCTTGTTGAGGCCAAATGTGGAGCCAAGTGCAGAGCAATGTCAGGATGTTGCACGTGCGACATCAGGACATCGCATCGGGGTCCCTCAGTGTTATTTGGAAGATGGCGCATCTGCTTCCCAAGGAGTCCTAACCCCATAAGTGGTTTAGAAAGAACAGCACGACATCACATGATGAAGGACGCCCCTCTATTTTAGAAATCCCCCAACTACTTGCTCTGTTTATGGAAGGAGCTCCAGCCTAAGATGTGGTTTGGAAGGCACAACATCCCTGAGGTGCAACATCTTGGACACATTGGGAGCAAAACTTTTCTCTTTTAGGAATCCACCATTCACCTGCTCCGTTTCTGGAAGGAAGCGTTTAGAGCCCTGAAAGGTTGGTCTTGGTCAGATAGGCCAATAGCGTAGGAACCCCTGCCAGCGCCTGGGGCAGAGCTTTTTTTTAAGAGGCCAAAGTAGTTGAGATTTTCTTTTTAGGAGTCAAAGATGGAGTTTTTTGCGCACATGTACACACCACATGCATACAGACTAAAGACACACAAGCATCTCTCTGCCCAAGTGCATCTCTTCTTCTCTCTCACAGACCACACATTCACACTTCCACATGTACCTTCCCCCCCGCTCACACATTCACAAACCTTTCCTTCTCACAGAACATACATACATACATACATACATACATACATACATACATACAGTGGTACCTCGGGTTACAGATGCTTCAGGTTACAGACGCTTCAGGTTACAGACTCCGCTAACCCAGAAATAGTACCTCGGGTTAAGAACTTTACCTCAGGATGAGAACAGAAATCACGCGGCAGCGGGAGGCCCCATTAGCTAAAGTGGTACCTCAGATTAAGAACAGTTTCAGGTTAAGAACGGACCTCCAGAACGAATTAAGTTCTTAACCCGAGGTATCATTATACATACATACATACATACATACATACATACATACATACATACAGTATATCTCCCCTCTGTCTCAGTCTCTGTCTCTGACTACATGTGCATCCCTTCCTCTATCACAAACAACAATATCCACAGGATTTTTTCCAAGGGGGAAGGGTTTTTCCAGGAGGGCATTTTTTTCCTTGGTAGTGGGGGCCAAAGTAAAAATCTGAAAACACTGGGTAGGCTAATTTCTCACAACAAAATGAGAAGAATTGCATCTGTACATTTTTGCTTCGCATTTCAGGTTCTAAGAATGCTAGAAACAACATTTTGTTTTGTTAGAAATGAAAGCTGGGAAACTGGGAATTATCGTTCATCCTGGGGTCACTAAAGGCAGCCTTTATGGCACCTGAGGGCACCAGGTTGGCAACCCCTGCATTAACAGACTTGGTAGATACGCCATCAGCTACAATAGCTAGAAGCAGGAATGTTCACATTCAGACTCAGCATAACTTATTGCCAAAAACTGGGAGCAAACAGCAAGGGGTGCCTGTATTCCTCATGCTCTGCTTCGAACACTTTTTCTGACACAGCTGCTCTGATTTGGCACGGCAGTTCTTTCATTCTGAAATCAATGCAGAATTGTGCTATTTTTTTATGACTGTTCTTTCCTTGGAGCAGAATTTCAGGTTTGCCGGAGGAAATTTTCCCTCCAGCTCTGAGTGTAGAACTGCAGGACTCCACGAAAATACTTTATAGAAAATACTTGGAAGTTGAACAGCCTAGTTCCCGAACGTTTTGGCTCCCGAACGTTGCAAACCCAGAAGTGACTGTTCTAGTTTGTGAACTATTTTTGGAAGCTGAGCGTCCAATGCGGCTTCCGCGACTTCCGATTTGCTGCAGGACCTTCCTGCATCCAATCAGAGGCCATGCTTTGGTTTTCGAATGTTTTGGAAGTTGAACGGACTTCCGGAATGGATTTCTCTTGCAGAACCTCCAGACTGTCCCATATTCTGATTGCTGCTCTAGCCTGTGATGCCCTAACACAATATTGTGGCTTCTGTGGAAAATCTAAACAAAATTGTATCATCGGGGCATGTGAAGGGAAAAGACACCAGCATTTTATCTGGGCTAGCCTGAGTCAGCCTAACTGCGTTCTCTAACCACTCCATCCTAGCCAAAATTTCTTGATAGCACAATTGTTTGAGTTGGGGCCCAGTGTCTCAAGACTTCCACCATGCACGTGGGTCTCGGCTGTTTCTCAAGTGTTGCTTGTTCTGCCATCTGAGTTATAGCAAAGGTGGAATGGACACACTCTGTGTGTGCTTCTCTTTTTGAATTCAGTAACTCTTTGTCCTCTGCAAACACGCTAAGGAATAGTCATCAGCGGAGCAATTGGGCTCCTGCGCACGTCTCCTGCCATTTTTCTCCTTTTCATTGAACGCGGAACTCTCCTGGCGTCAGACAGATGCCTGGCAGGGCCCAATGAAGAAACTCAATGAGGATTTTCCAACATAAATTAAAACAAATTGCATTTTTATATCGCAAATAAGGGCAGTTTTATAGTTTTTATTGCATAACAACCATTAATGAAGTGCAGTTTCAGGAGGCCTTAATTGCTCAGAGACTAAAGTTCAATTCATATCTTCAGCGCACACTAGAAAGATGCAATGTGTCATTGGTCACGTATCTGGCATATTAGAAATGTAAATAAATTTATGGTCACTATTAGGAAAATGGGAGAGAAGGGGCTCTATTTATCCCATCTATGTATGTTAAAAAAAAAAAGGTGGTTAAACAGCGCAGGAATAAAAACTCTGAGGAGAAAAACAAAGAACCAGGAGGACTTTTATAATACCTGCACCCACTGAAAAGGGCCAAATATATGCTCAAGACTAACAGCACATAGACTTTATCTTAAGGAACTGACACCCTCGGGAATTAGATGGAACTTTAGGACAGTTAAGGCAGGAATAGTTGGGTTTTTTAACATGCTCTGCTCCCATTTGGCAAACTGTCTTAAAAATCTGAAGTATGGAGCAGTGACAGATTCTGGAAGATGTGGACAGTCTCCAGAATCCTTTCTTCTAAGTGAACCAATGACTCAATATGAGATGTGTATCCCAGGATCCTTTCCAAACAGCTATCTGGGTCCAAACTCCCAGGCTGTCCATAGTTAGGCAGCACCCAGGAGTTTAACTGCAGCACCCTCAGTGACCTTGTAAAGCATCTCTTGAACTTAAGAAGGTGTACTGTTGCAAGTATTGGGGACCTCCAGCCCATGGCAATATTTGACTCACCAGGCCTCCATTTGGCTTGAGATCCCATTTTCAAAAAAACACACGGCCACTTGCTCCACTCGTGATGTACTATCAGTGGCGGAGCAAGACGATCGGGCGCCTGGGGCGGCGTGCTTGCCCTGCGCCCAGGGGCAGGGCCAGCCGGGGCAGGATGCTCCATGGGGCCTCCGAGGAATCTGCCTGCCTCCTCCTACAGCTGTCCTACAGCTGAGGGGGAAGAAGAGTTTGGATTTGATATCCCGCTTTATCAGTACCCGAAGAAGAAGTACCCTGAAGAAAGCGTGACTGAATTTGTTATGTACTGAAGTTCTCACCCTGGGCCAGCAGGGGGGATACTGTAGATAATTGTCACTCAGGTCCACATATGCAAATAAGGAATTGAAAGTGACGTTCAGTGACTGGATAGTTATAGAAAGTTGTTACTGTTGCGTTGTAGTGGAGCTCTATAAAAGCAGGCTGGCTGAACCCTTCAGTTCAGTTCAGTTCTGGCCTGTGAATAAACGAGCTGTTGAAGAATCGCTGTGTCGTCTGATATGTTCACCCACAACTTAACAGAATTCCCCATGGATCAGCTGATGTACACCCCTGTGGAAAGCACAAATCTGCACTGATTTCAGAATGAAAGCTGATTTACAATGGAGTCCAATCCCCATTGGTCACTATCTCCTCCCACCCCTGCTGCCCACCTTTGACAGGTGGGCAGGACCAACTGCCTTTCAATCACCTGACCATATTATGACACCAGATGATTGACAGGTGAGTGTTCCCACCTAGTTTTCAAACTGGGCCGGGGGGGGGGGAGAGAAATAAACATCTCGCCCACCAGGACAAAAAAGATTCCCCACCCAAACGCTATTAGATTGGAGCAAACCGTTTGTCTAATCCACATCCTGTTTCTATCAGTGGTCAGCCAGATGTTTCTGAGAAGCACCCAATATAGGCATGGAAGCAATAGCCCTTCCCTGTTGTGACTTCCTAGCATCTGTTTTGCAGAGATTTACTGCCTCGGAACACACAGGTTCCATCTAGCATTCGCAAATAGCTGCTCTTAATAAGCAAATGGTGCTTATAAAGCCCTAAACAAGTTGGGACCCAAGAACTCGAGGAGCCCCTCTCCCTGTTTCAGCCTGCCCATGTAATGAAGATCTTCTGGAAAGGCCCTACTTCAGGTCCTATCGCCAGGAAGCATGCATTCCCTGCTGGCGTGAGAAAGGGCCTTCTCTGTGGTGGTGCCCTGCTTAAGTAATGCTCTCCCCCCTGAACCAGTTCTTCATTCAGGTATTTGTGGGAGGTTAATACAATCCCATGATGCCCAGGGTTGAACCACCTGCCCTGTAGTATTTAAAGGCTGCTTTGATATGTCATTTATTGATAAGTGTTTTGATTGTGTCATTTATTGTCTCTGCTCTGCTCTGGCTTCACTATAGCTTGAGATTATGTTTGATGTTGCGGTGAACTCTGGATCAGTTATGATGGGAGACAGGTTTAAAATATCTTAAATAAATAAATAAATAAATGTCCACTATAGTTTTTTGTTTAAAAGAACATGATCCTGCAACCCCCAAGCAACGTTAAAAGTCAAACAGACAGACAGACATAGAGATACAGTGGTACCTCGGGTTACAGACGCTTCAGGTTACATACGCTTCAGGTTACAGACTCCACTAACCCAGAAATAGTGCTTCAGTTAAGAACTTTGCTTCAGGATGAGAACAGAAATCGTGCTCCGGCAGCAGCGGAAGGCCCCATTAGCTAAAGTGGTGCTTCAGGTTAAGAACAGACCTCCGGAACGAATTAAGTACTTAACCTGAGGTACCACTGTATATACCTTTCCTGCAGCTTACAAAGCTGTATAAACCTATGTCATATCTCCTATTAGACTGCGACCCATATTTCAAGAAGTAAAAATAGGGGCACAAAAGGTGGGGGTTTTTAGGGGGAGGGGAATTGCCCAACTCAAAAAGTTGTTGAGAAAATTTTTCGAAATCCCCCCACAGCCAAATCGAAACGTATGGCAACCCTTTACCATCCTCCAGCCTTTCTCAACCTGTGGGTCCCCAGATGTTGTTGAACTACAACTGCCATCACCCCTAGCTAGCAAGGCCTGAGCTCAGGGATGATGAGAGTTGTAGTCCAACAACATCTGGGGACCCACAGGTTGAGAACCGCTGCAACCCAAACTTGGTTTTTTGGACTACAATTCCCATCATCCCTGACCACTGGTCCTGCTAGCTAGGGAAGATGAGAGTTGTAGTCCAACAATAGCTGGAGACCCAAGTATGGGAAACCCTGCTGTAAACACCTAAGTGGAAGTAACTCACATTGAACTCACGTTTGGGCTTTTACTGCCAGCCCTATCTTCTTCTACGGCCGGCATGGGTGGTGCAGTTGCTTGGAAGCCGCAAGTGTCTTTTTGGCTAGCCTTTTGTTGGCGCGGGTGGCGCTGTGGGTTAAATCATAGAACCTAGGACTTGCCAATCAGAAGGTCGGCAGTTCAAATCTCCGCGACAGGGTGAGCTCCCGTTGCTCGGTCCCTGCTCCTGCCAACCTAGCAGTTTGAAAGCACGTCAAAGTGCAAGTAGATAAATAGGTACCACTCTGGCGGGAAGGTAAATGGCGTTTCCGTGCGCTGCTCTGGTTTGCCAGAAGCGGCTTAGTCATGCTGGCCACATGACCCGGAAGCTGTACGCCTGCTCCCTCGGCCAATAAAGCGAGATGAGCACTGCAACCCCAGAGTTGGTCATGACTGGACATAATGGTCAGAGGCCCCTTTACCTTTACCTTTCTTGGCTGAAGTTTGTATTAGCCACTCAGCCTGGGACAGCGGTGTGAACTCTCTCTCTCTCTCCCTCTCTCCTGCCCTGCATTCCACTCATTCCAGGACAAGCCAGCCCATGGTGTCAAAGCAGACCGGCCTCCTTTCCCTGCTGCATGTTGGTAAATAATGCTAATTGCCTCCAGTTATCCTGAAATACCAAACATGTGGAGGTAGCCAGCGGGGCCAGCCTAGCATCAAAGCCAGATAAATTTGCACCAGTTTCTGCTCCCGGACAACTGCTGCCTCACACAGAGGCTGCATCTCCCACTTACGCATTTATTAAATCAGGCTCCAAACATGACAGGTCTAATACCCATAACAAAACACAAGGAGTGTGTTATACCCCCACAATGTACAGTTGTGCCCATTCCATCACGAACCAACCGTGTTCAGCTTCGTGCCCGGTACATTATGTCCAATACATTCAACATAATACATTAGATAGATTACATTCAGTGCAATGCATTACATGTGACGTTGTACAAGATGCCCTTCAGATACAGCTTGTCCAATGAAGCATATGGAAATCATTCCTTTGGCCACATTTTCTGGGTGCTGACCATCAAATGGTAGCGCCCTTGAATTATGGGATCACTCTTTACTGCTTCCTGCGGAAAACGATCGCCTGCCTTCGTTTTTGCGTCTGCCTCCGCCTCTCGTCTCTCATTTGTGTACACACCCAGGGAATCTGAACTAGGCTTGCCATGTCCTGAGCTTCCTATTACATTGGCCACGCAACGCATCAATGAAAAGAATCAAATGGACCACGAAAAAGGATGGCATACATTTTTTTTTTTGGCATAAAATCTGCAGTGGTCAATTTGTGCGGATAGATGCAAATTTAGAAATGATTGCTATTACAGTTTAAAGAGAGAGACAATAAGTCTCACTGTTGTAAACAAAATCTGCCCTTTTTCCCTTATGGGGTATCCAAGAGCCCATATAGAGTCCTTACGTGGGTTCCCTGTTGGTAGGAGAAAATAACAGAGGCCGACCAGAGAATATTGAGAAGCAAAGCAGCTAGTAAGCCTGATCTTTTATTATTACATCACCACAGCGGGGAAATCTGTGTGCTTTCACAGTCTGTGTGCTATCTATTGATGGGCCATGTTTTAAGGTCCTTGCTGCTCTCCCTTCTTAGGGTCCATTCCCTTTAAACCAGAATTGAGCCAAATGGGGCAGGGATGGGGAACCTGCGGCCCGATGGATGTTTGTTGGACTTCAACTCCCATCAGCCCCAGCCAGCCTCCCCAATGATCAGAGGTGATGGGAATCATAGTCCAACAAATGTCAAGAAGAAGAAGAGGAGGAGGAGGAGGAGGAGGAGTTTGGATTTGATATCCCGCTTAATCACTACCCTAAGGAGGCACTGTGGGTTAAACCACAGAGCCTAGGACTTGCCAATCAGAAGGTTGGTGGTTCAAATCCCCACGAGCTCCCGTTGCTCGGTCCCAGCTCCTGCCCACCTTGCAGTTCGAAAGCACGTCAAAGTGCAAGTAGATAAATAGGTACTGCTCCGGCAGGAAGGTAAATGGCGTTTCGCTGCTCTGGTTTGCCACATGACCCTGAAGCTGTACGCCAGCTCCCTCGGCCAATAAGAGTGCCGCAACCCCAGAGTTGGCCACAACTGGACCTAACGGTCACGGGTCCCTTTACCCTTTACCTTTAAGGAGTCTCAAAGCAGCTAACAATCTCCTTTTCCTTCCTCCCCCACAACAGGCTTCCAACCCCTAAAACAGAGGATGCCTTCTAACAGAGGACCATGCTCTGTAAAGTGGGGCACAGTGTCTCCTACTTCCAATATTTTGCTGAAAGCGCTGAGGCTGGGGATAACCTATTGGGTTCTCTCTCTCTCTCTCTCTCTCTCTCTCTGTCCTGACACCTAACTGGCGGGATCAGAGAGAAGCTTGCAGCACCCTGATGACATAATGCTGCTTCCCAGGAAACCCAGTCTCCTACTTGAAGAACCATGCATGACCTACACCTGCAGTTCTACAGCAGTTGGAAGGCTTGCTTCGTAGTGTTGCTGACCCAGCGATGATCAGTGATCCCCTTTCAGTTTTGTGGATTTCATGAAGCATGAAACTTGAGGCAGTTTCATGGCGAGGGGTATGCTACATTCCCCACAATCTGGGAATGCAACTGCCCTGCAAACTCTGGAACAATTTTGTTTTTTGTTTTAAATAAAACCTTGATTTGTTTAAATGCTTTCTAGGATTAGTACCACTGCTCCTCAGGGTTTCCAAAAGAGCTTGGATCCTGGTTTTTTTTTAAGGAATGGGGGGAGGTGATTAACCCTTTTAGGGAGGGAAAGAAGAATCCTCCCTTACTTTTCCCTGGAAGGAGTGACATGACAGCCTTCTGCCCTCTGTGCACGGAAATGTCAACATGAAGGGAAGCCAGAGACTTTGTCTCTCTGCAGAGATTCTCCCAGAAGGGGGGTAAGTCCTGTAATGTTTAACATCAAAACAAAGAGGCCCTTCTCTGAGCTGCTGAAATGGTAACTACAGGGCCCTGTTATCTCTTCTCTGCACAGAATACCAGCCTCAGCAAGGTTGGCTGCTTGGCTTGTTTAATTTTTAACCAACTTCTGATTGCAGCTTGGGGGAGAGGGGAGTTAAAAAACAACAACACAGGACTTAAAACTCCTTCCCCAAGACCGAAACTAATCTCCAGACTCTGATGCTTATGTTGCTATTTGCCTCTTTTAAAAAAACAACAATTAATTTTGTCTTATTTTCCAAAATGGGGACCTTGTGAAAACATTCCAGAAGTGCAGCCATGTCTGCCACAAGAGAAAAAAGACAGAAACGTCCTGCCCCTTTAGAAACGGGTTTATTTTTCGGCAAATTTGCGTAGAAGGGTAGGTCCTTGTGTGATAGGGCTTTGAGGCAGCTGTCTATTGGAAAAGCAAAACAAAACCCTAAATTGTTACTTACGTGAGTATGTTAAGCCATCAAAATGTATTCCAGATGAAAACTGCCCATTGCCCAGCGCTGAGGTTGGTCTTTAAAAGAGAAGAAAAGTAACAGCCAGATTGGAAAAGCAAAACAGAATAAAACAAACTCTGCTTCAAACCAATTTAAAATTCATTATGTGATGTTCTCCTGAAGCCTGACAGAATATATGAAAACTTGTCTATTTCACATTCTTCCTGATTTGTTCACACAAAGTTTACACAGAGGTTAGACTATGCTCGGTCTTTATTGAGCGTTTATTCTGACCTGCACGCATAGATGAGCATTCATCTGATTTGTCTGTTCAGTGGTTATACATCTTCCTGTTAATCATTTGGTCGCTCCTCACTTTTCAGTGCATTTCCCTCTCATTTTCCTATCTGAAAAAGTGCATTTTTAAAAAAGTGGATTTACTTTATTTATTAAATTTGCATACCACCCTTCATCTGAGGATCACAGGGTGGTTTACAGTATAAAAATACAAAAATACACAACGAACAAACAATAAGACAGAGAGTGTGTGTGTTTTTAAAAGGCCATGTTTTTGTTGTTTAGTCGTTTAGTCGTGTCCGACTCTTCGAGACCCCATGGACCAGAGCACGCCAGGTAAAGCGTGTGTGTGTTTTTAAAAGTGTGTGTGTTTTTAAAAGGCCATAGACTGCTTAATTAACCAAAGGCCTGGGAGAAGAGGAATGTTTTTGCCTGGCACCTAAAGATATGCAGTGAAGGTGCCTGACAAAGGGGGAGCCACTGCAGAACAGGCCCTCTTTCATGTTGCCACCTCTCGTGGAAATGAGAGGTGATGAACTCAGGGTCTGAGTCGGTTCATATGGGGAGAAGTGGTCCTTGAGGTAGTACAGTGGTACCTCTGGTTACGAAATTAATTTGTTCCAGAGGTCCGTTCTTAACCTGAAACTGTTCTTAACCTGAGGTACCACTTTAGCTAATGGGGCCTCCCGCTGCCGTGCAATTTCTGTTCTCATCCTGAGGTAAACTTCTTAATCTGAGGTACTACTTCCAGGTCAGCGGAGTCTGTAACCTGAAGTGTTTGTAACACAAGGTGTTTTTAACCCAAGGTACCACTGTACAGTCTGAGTCATTTAAGGCTTTATAGGTAAAAACCAGCACTTTGAATTGATACCAGAAACTGATTGGCAGCCAATGCAGTCAGGCCAGAACCGTCTTGCCCCGGTGGGCAACATGGCCGCCAAATTCTGCAGCAGCTGAAGGTTCCAAACTGTCTTCCGGAGGCAGCCCAATATCAGGGCAACAGCCCCATCATCCCCATTCATTGGGCAAATCTAAAGTTCTGGTATTCACTTGTCAGGGACTGGGCAGAGGAAGAATGGTGGAGACCGCCTGCCCAGCCTGACCCTTCCAGAGAAGAAGTAGACAGTCCAGAATTACAACAGGGGTTTGAGGGAGATCACAGCTCAGAGGCAGATGAGGTGAAAAGTTGGGAAATAATGGGAGAGGAGGAGGAGGCAGAGCTGGAGCAGCTGGCTGACACATTATCGCTAGAAACCATTATCCAGACTCACCATCTCCCAGAACCTGGCGAGCCTTAAAAGTAGGAGAGCAAAGGCCTCAGAAGCAAAGGGATGACAAATAAGGAAGTGGGAGAGAAGGAGAGGGGAGATTTACTCTGGGCAATGCCATTACACTGGTACCTCAGGTTACATATGCTTCAGGTTACATACTCAGTTAACCCAGAAATAGTGATTCAGGTTAAGAACTTTGCTTCAGGATGAGAACAGAATCGTGCTCCAGTGGTGCAGCGGCAGCAAGAGGTCCCATTAGCTAAAGTGGTGCTTCAGGTTAAGAACAGTTTCAGGTTAAAAACGGACCTCCGGAACGAATTAAGTACTTAACCCGAGGTACCATTGTATTCCAAGAGGCAGCATTTCCAAGCCTCTCTCTGTGAATATTGAATAAAAAGCAGTTGGTAAGAACTTTTCCTGGTCTTATCCATTCCTGGCGACTGGCCGTGGGGTTTGGATCCACTGCCGCCTGACATCACTTTAGAAGCAACCTACGTAAGGCTAATTTGGGGGGGGGGGTTAACTTATTGCCCATTGTTTTCTTTATGGGACACCCTTTAGGTAAGGAGCGTAGGTCCCAGAGTAGCAGTCCATTCCCCACCATCACCTCCAAATGCACAGCCAGTGTTTCAGACCACAGCTGCTTGTTCCTCTGGACCACCTCTGCTTCTGGCTAGCTTACTCATTCTACACACCGACTATTCTTACGCACAATTAAAAATGGGGAATGCCAAAGGCATAAATCACGTTGCTTTTTTTTTAAGGTAATTGTTTGACATGTGTTGATATAGCACTGCTATATATAAAAATGTAACCACAACAAACACTGGGGTAAAATACGCACACCCTGATCTAGCCCTAGCCAGGAACTAGTCATGCAGGACATTTGATGCCTCCAGGCCTGGCTGTGCATCGGAAGAGACATCCAGCCACTTGGGGGGGGGCGGGGGCATGGCGAACACGACAATACAGATGGGGATTTGCATCTAATTGCGGAAGAGGAAGCCTTTAAACTTGGCTAAGGAACTTCCTCTCTCCCCACGGAAAGATCACCCCTGACTTGTGGTGTTAGGTTGCCTTTCATTTTTAATTGCTGCTCTCCACTTGTGAGACATAATGTTGAGAAGCGGCTTATAAATTTCTTAAATTCACACAAGCAAGGATGGGCAGAGATACAATGTCCACACTCCTGGTGTCTGTGTATGATTTAGGCCTACAGTTTGTGATCCACCACGTGAGAACCAACATAGAAAGCTGACACACCAGGTTAAGACCTGTTTCTCCATCTAGCCTGTTATCATCACTTACTTCTGTGGTTTTGGGTACAGGTGATTTCCTATCCCTTCCTATCTGGTCTTTTTTAAACTGGAGATGCCAGGGATTGGATGTGGTGATCCACCAATGGTAGATGATCTACCAATGAGCCATGCTCTCTCCTTGTTTCCATGCATAGATCTTATTATATCAGAACCATGGGTGGGAGATGCAGATGGAGGATAAAAGGAGAAAGTGTATACAGTGGTACCTCAGGTTAAGAACTTAATTCGCTCTGGAGGTCCGTTCTTAACATGAAACTGTTCTTAACCTGAGGTACCACTTTAGCTAATGAGGCCTCCCACTGCCGCCGCGGGATTTCTGTCCTCATCCTGAAGCAAAGTTCTTAACCCGAGGTACTATTTCTGGGTTAGCGGAGTCTGTAACCTGAAGTGTCTGTAACCTGAAGCGTCTGTAACCCGAGATACCACTGTACTCCTGCTTGCTCTATCTCTTCCTCCTCCTTCATCGCCATCAAGAGTGTGAGTAACCTATAGGAACCATGGTAGTTTGTGCGGGTATATACACTCATATCTATACAGTATATGAAATTATATGGAGCTGCCATATGTCCGGATTTCCCAGACATAAACGGGATTCGTCTGTCAGAAATAACGTCTGGGCAGAATTTCCAAAAATCGGTAAAAATGTCTGGGGAAACCTGGGTGTATGACAACCCATGTCATAAGTGTTGTTTTTTTGTGAATGTACCAAAAAAAATAGCTCAAAAACCGCAACAGGTAAAGGTAAAGGGACCCCTGATCATTAGGTCCAGTCGTGACCGACTCTGGGGTTGCGGCGCTCATCTCGCTTTACTGGCCGAGGGAGCTGGCGTACAGCTTCCGGGTCACGTGGCCAGCATGACTAAGCCGCTTCTGGCGAACCAGAGCAGCACACGGAAACGCCGTTTACCTTCTGGCCTATTTATCTACTTGCACTTTGACATGCTTTCGAACTGCTAGGTTGGCAGGAGCAGGGACCAAGCTCACCCCGTCGTGGGGATTCGAACTGCCGACCTTTTGATCAGCAAGCCCTAGGCTCTGTGGTTTAGACCACAGCACCACCCGCGTCCCAAAAACCTCAATAGTATTGGGAGGGGGGGAAAAAAGATCAACAACTTTTGTTTCTGGATTTTCACTTTTTGAAATATAGGAATCCTAAATTATGGCTGTGTACACTTTGTAAAGCGCCCACCCCAAGAATCCTACAGTTCCCAGAATTCTTTTGGGGGAGGGGGGTGCTTGAAAATGCGCTTTAAATGCATGGCATGTACACAGCTGCGGCTCCAAACATTCTGTGCCCCTCTCCAAACAATCTGTCGCACCATGGTGTGACCAAGAAACAAGACAGAAGCAAACCTGCTTCTCAGTAAGTCACACGGGGAAGGGAAAAGTTTAGCCTCCATCCCACATACCCTAACATCCTCCTACATGAAAGGGTGCCATTCACTCTTGCATAGGAAAGCAAAGCTTTGGGGAGAGGAGGGACACTGATGTGGGGAGGGCAAGACTTGACTGCCTCTCCCCATGACCAGTGGAGAGGCTACTGCAGAAGAAGGCAATGCACCCAAAAACACACTGCATGCCACCGGGGTGCTATACACAATCCTACTCTTCTAACATGTGGCCCCACCCTCATGTCTCACCACCTGTTTCTCCTTTAGGTAAAAGACTCTGTTCAGACTGCTTTTTATTATTTGGGTCGACTCCAGCTTGCATATTCAGGCCCACGGCAGGGGCCCATGGAAATACTGACCCCCAAGCCTCTCTCTTTCCAGGCCCAACTGAACATCATACACCCTCTCTAACAGAAGGCATGCTATCGCCTTCTATTGGAGAGTTTCTCTGCCAGAAACACGGAAGTGTTCCTGTGCCGTTCCTGTGCTGGTACCGGGTAGAAAACCTAGCAAGAGGTCTGGCTGGTGTGTAACCCTGAGGTAGCAATTCGACTGCAGCGATGTCTCGTCTTCTCAGGGCTCAAAAGATTTTGATCCCTAGAAGAATCTCCTCTCTCACATACATACAGCTAGCACATCGCTTGCTATTCTGACAGCCTGTAGGGAGGAATGGAGGACCAAAGGTCTCCCTGACATTGTGCTTGTGACATCATCCAGAAACCTAGGAATCTGCTTCCTACTAGGTCATTGGTCCATCTGTGTCCACTCACTGACAGCAGCTCTCCAGGGTTCCAAACAGGGAGCTGTTCCCAGCCCTATCTGGCAATGCAGTGGTGCAAACCTGGGACCTTTTGCATGCAAGGCAGAGGAGCTACAGTCCTTTCATAAGCGATGGATGATACCACAACATTTCCCCCTCTGGGCCTGCCCCAACCATTTTGCGTTTCGCTTCTTTAATAGGGTGAGCCGTTTCTCACTCAGACGCAAGAGCTGTCATCTAGCCTTTAAAAAAAATAAAAATGAACAGCATCAAGGTTTTCCCTCCTCTCTGTCTCTCTCATGCCACAAGCGCTCCACCATTTTGAGACTTCTTTGCTTTTATTTTATTTTTAAAGGGTTTAGCGGATATTGTTGAAAGCTGTGCAAGCTTGCCTCTTTAACCGTGTTGAGTGCGCACATTTTGAAAAAACATCAAGGGAGGCTTCAGTGGAAAGCTGGGGTAGCGTAGTGATGGAAGAGATAGCATACCTTTAAAGCATGTGGCTTCCCCCAAAGAATCCTGGAAACTGTATTTACCCTTCACCAGCGCTACAGTTCCCAGCACCCTTAACTAAAGTTTCCAGGATTCTTTTTCGGGGGGGGGGGGAGCCATGTGCTTTAATTGCAATTTAAATACAGTGGTACCTTAAATACAGTGGTACCTGAAGCACCACTTTAGCTAATGGGGCCTCCCGCTGCCGCCGCGTGATTTCTGTTCTCATCCTGAGGTAAAGTTCTTAACCTGAGGTACTATTTCTGGGTTAGCGGAGTCTGTAACCTGAAGCGTCTGTAACCTGAGGTACCACTGTATAGAATGTGTATGCAGCCTATGTTACATCTCAAGATGTTGTCACTGGGTATAGCTCAGTCGGTAGAGCATGAGACTCTTCATTTTAGGGTCGTAGGTTCAAGCCCCATGTTGGGCAAAGGATTCCTGCATTTCTGGTGTCTGGACTACATGGCCATTGTGGTCCCTTCCAGCTCTACAGTTCTGTGATTCTAAGTCTTTTGTTCAAATCTCACCTTTGACAAGAGCTCATAGGCCGTCTTAGGTAAGCTGCGCTGTCTCAGCCTCAGTCTCTCCTCACACCTCCATTTACAATATGGGGGGGGGCAAGCTGGAACATGTGCAGAGGAAGGCACTAGGATGATCAAGGGTCTAGAACAGGGGTCAGCAAATTTTTTCAGCAAGGGGCCGGTCCACCGTCCCTCAGACCATGTGGTGGCCCAGACTATATTTTGAAAAGAAAAGAAAATGAACGAATTCCTATGCCCCACAAATAACCCAGAGATGCATTTTAAATAAAAGCACACATTCTACTCATGTAAAAACACCAGGCAGGCCCCCAAAATAACCCAGAGATGCATTTAAAATAAAAGGACACATTCTACTCATGTGAAAACACACTGATTCCCAGCCCATCCGCAGGCCGGATTTAGAAGGCGATTGGGCCTTAGTTTGCATACCCATGGTCTAGAAGCCAAGCCTTATGAGGAATGGTTGAAGGATCTGTTTAGCCTGGGAAAGAGGAGACTGAGAGGAGATAGGAAAGCCACCTTCAAATATCTAAAGGGCTGTCACATGGAAGATGGAGCAATCTTGTTGTCTCCTGCTCTGGAGGAATCCAACTTGAATGGATTCAAGTTGCAAGAAAGAAGATTCTGACTACTGGAAGAACTTTCTGACAGAAAGAGCTGTTCAGCTGTGCAACGGTCTCCTCCGGGAGGCCTCTCCTTCCTTGGAGGTTTTTAAGCAGAGGTTGGAGGGCCATCTGTCATGGATGCTTTAGCGGAGATTCCTGCATTGCAATGGGTTGGACTAGATGACCCTTGGGGTCACTTCCAACTGTACAATTCTGAGATTATATTATTCTGTGAATCAACCCTCCATAGATTATATTGGAACAAGCAGCCGGCTAGTGCAATTATAGTGTGTAAAAGCCCTTCGCCTCGCTTTGCACATCTTACACTGGTAGTGACCTGCAGCTGATACACACTTTATAAAAATAATATAATAATAAATTATTATTTCTACCCCGCCCATCTGGCTGGGTTTCCCCAGCCAATCTGGGCAGCTTCCAACAGAATATTAAAAACACAATAAAACATCAAACATCAAAAACTTCCCTAAACAGGGCTGCCTTCAGGTGTCTTCTAAAAGTCGGATAGTTGTTTATTTCCTTGACATCTGATGGGAGGGCGTTCCACAGGGCAGGTGCCACTACCGAGAAAGCCCTCTGCCTGGTTCCCTGTAACCTCACTTCTCGCAGTGAGGGATGAACAAGTAATAGTCTGAGCTACCACTGCATCTTAGTGCCCCTACCTGAGGCCCAGGAGTGATGACAAGACTTGTCCCCCTCACTTCTGTGAAATGGGAACACTCTTAACTAGGCTGCTGATTTCACAGAGGGGCTCAGAAGATGATCATCAGCTCTTAGTTTTTTAAGGTGATTGCATAACTACTGATTTTAAAGTGTTAAATAATGACACTGCGCATTTCATATTGGGTTTTTATGTAAGATTAGAATTCAGAAGTGGCACTTAGAATAATGGCATGAGGCAGCCCGGTGATATTTCTAGCAGGCGAGAGAAGATCCCATTTTAGAAGCAGCAATCTTTAACCACAGTGGCAGATGCAGTTTCCATTCCTAGCTCCATCTAGGACATGTGTTAATTCAGTTCTTTGGATTGTCCTACAACTAATTTTAAATGTGCTTTTTCATTTGTTGGGCAATATATATTTAAATATATATACCAGGACCCAGAACAAACATGTCTGACGTCCTGTTTGATGCTTTCATTTGATGCTTTCATTATTAAACCTCCCCCCCCCCATCTCTTTCTGTGTCACATCCTCTTTTAAAAAGTATTCCCATTTTACAGGTGGGAATACTGTCTCATCCAGGGAGAATAAAGATCTACTGCTGCTGTGGATCCTGTCGCCTGATGCGATCATCTCACCTTGCCACATGGGCAGGCCCATCCCTGTGTACAACAAATCACAAAATACAATACAGAGCACAAAATTCAGATTGAATTAATCATATCCAATACATTCTTAACTTTCTCATTCAAATCCATGGGACCAAAAATGTGGATCACATTCATAGTTTAGGCCAGTCAATAAATATGTTGTTGTTGGAACTCAGCTTCTCTCAAGAACCCGCCCCCCCAGCCAGCAGGCCCAGAGGTCTGGGATACAGTGGTACCTCGGGTTAAGTACTTAATTTGTTCCAGAGGTCCATTCTTAACCTGAGACTGTTCTTAACCTGAAGCACTTTAGCTAATGGGGCCTCCTGCTGCCGCTGCACCGCTGGAGCACGATTTATGTTCTCATCCTGAAGCAAAGTTCTTAACCTGAGGTACTATTTCTGGGTTAGCGGAGTCTGTAAGCTGAAGCGTATGTAACCTGAAGCGTATGTAACCCGAGGTACCACTGTAGTGGCAATTGAAGTCCAGCAACATTTGCTACTATGGTAGGGAAGTCTGATCTATTGAGCAGAACAGGAATGGGGAAACCTTAGCCCTCAACTGTTGACAGGCTCCAATTCCCATCAGTCCCAGGCACCGTGGGCAATAGTTAAGGATGATGGGAGTTATAATCCAACAAGATACGAAGGACCACAATTTTCCCATCTCTCCAATAAATGAATGGATAAAGAAATCTTGCAATGAAGTTGTCACATTTTATCCAGTGATTCATACTGAGCTTCCAGTGAGGAACAGAGGACTCTCTTCTGAACTTCACACTACTTTAAAACACACACACAATTCTCTGGTCATCTAAGGACTGGTGTCATGTAGTGGTGAATTTTCACATGGGAGCTTAGAATTCCTTTCATAAAATCTCACCACACCTATTAACTGATTAGGTGTGACCCAATAATAAAATGTGTTGTTTTTAGGTGGTGTTCAGCAAACTCCTCTAGTGAAGCTGCAACATGGAGACTTTAATTCTGACCTGCTTTGCACAGTTGTTTGGAAGAGTTCCCGAGATAATGAAGTGTTTGAAATACTCTGAAGCACCATATAAATTTTAAGAATTATTGCTGACTGTGCCTGATGAAAAACTTCAGTGATACCCTTAAACTTTTTTTTTTTTAATTTCAAATGGATAAAGTCAGTCTTTCTTAAAAGCACCATCTGAAGCGATTTTGTGTCTTTTGTGCATTGGGTCATTTTATCCAGTCCACTCAGGGATGACTTCCACCGTACCTGCAAACAAATCTTCCCAAAGGTAATACTATAGATGGTTGTTTCGTCTGGCACCACAAAACTGCACTCTCCCCTGTTGCTTCCACTTTTTAACCTGAGACAACTGTTGTGATGGAACAGTCTTGAGTGACAAGGAACCTTCAGACAAGGTGAGATCACAAGCTTGTGCCCTGTAATAGCCAGGGCAACTATCAGCCAGTCACATCTGCTAATATTTTTGTTTAAAGCAACTTTTTTCACACACACAAAATTGGCTCTGCTCATGTGTAAGCCCAAATTAAACAGCTCAGGCTTTTCCTGGCATAGGGATAAAGAGATGAGGCAAATTTTGCATGCTTAATACCTGCATGCCAAGAAGTTATTAAAGGCATGAGATTAGGTCCAGTTAAAAAAAAACACCACCAATCTACCCCCTCCCCCCCCCCAAAAAAAACTGGCAACCTTACCCAAGTGTGGCAAGGAAGGAAGGATTTTTAATTTTTTTCTTGCCTACATAAAGCAAACAAACATGTTTGTAAATAGACTGCGTTTCCCAAGTAGTGCATTGGTAGCACCAGGGCATATACTGGTTCTGTACACCATACAAAAATAAAAATAAATCTTATTTGCATTGATGTCATCTCTGGAGACTCTTCTCCAAGTGTCACTATCATCATCATAATTTCTACTAATACATCAGAGTATACGGATGGGTACCTGCCCCACAGAGCTTACAATTTGGAATTCAACCCATAGGAAACAACAGAGGAAAGGAAAGGAAGGGAATTAAATTGAAGGCAGGGCTAGACAGTGAAGGAATATGTGATTGTTTCAGTTTTCAAATAATCATACAATTGTAGACTTGGCAGGGACCATCTGTTACATGTTATAGACTCTGTTATAGACTTAGGGTCTTCCAGGTCATGTGTTTGAGCCTCATGTTGGGCAAAAAGATTCCTGCATTGCAGGGGGTTGGACTAGATGACCATTGTGGTCCCTTCCAGCTCTATGAGTTAGTGATTCTGTAATTTAAGGAACTCCTTCTTGAAAGAAGTTTGCCTGTCACCAATCTTCCTGATGCCCAAATGAAACCATTTTTTAAAAAACAACCCCCAGCTTTTAAACATGTTATTTTTAAAACACTCTGAACGTTAATCAGTGTTAAAACACTGATGAACCTGACTTAAGAATTTCATCTCATTTTTGTACACAAAGCTGATGGGCAGTATATAACGGATGTATATAAGCAAACAAATAAGTCTGTCCACCGGTACCACTGAAGATCTGACTCAAGCTGTTTGGGCAGGAAATCTAAATCACACCCCTTCTCTGAGTGGCAATCACAACAGCAACTGACCTCTTGTTCTCATTGGTTCCATGCTGGCCTCTCACCTGTCCATATACCAAGAAAGGATAAATCTGGGACCAGAGCTGGATGTGCAGTCTGCATGTCCAACCTCCTGCTGTCATCCTGGGTTTGGTGAGAGAGAGGTTTTTCCAGGTAGATGTCCCACACCTGGTGTTACACTGCAGCACCTAGCTAGTGGCTACACAGGCTATACAGGCAGCTGCTGGATAGACATGTTCTTAGAGACAACCAAACCCTTTTTAACTTCCCAAGGAAGGCTCACTACTAAAGCAAAGTTGAAATAATGCTGATCCAGTTCTTTCATTCCTCTTCCCCTGCTTATCTGTCCATCAGTTGTCTACATCCGTCAGCTGTTTTATGTAATATTTAGATGGAAAGCTTCTACAGTGTGAGTAATGTTAACCAACAGGGATGGCCTTCCATGTTGGACCATGTGTGTAGAAATCATACCCGCACTCTTGTGTTTCGGATTGTGTGTGATCAGACTTTGAGTGTGACCGTGTTGCGTGCATTTCCACAAACCAGTGGCCCACCGCTGCTTCTGGAAAGGCTGCTCCTTCATAGGGCTCGATTCACGGGTGAGTTTCTCTTGCTCAGGCTCCACAGAATGAACCAGAAAACTGTTAGAATTCCTGTGCTCCATGTGTGTTTATATGTAAATAAAGTAGATTAGCCAAAATGCTGAGTTGTTGAGGTCTGTTACACAAGCTGTGAAGACTCTGCGGATCCCTAAGTGTGCCGATGTCTGTTGGCATCGGTCGCTGTGATGTTCGGGCTGAATAAAGCTTTTGAAGCTACCGAACGAACGACCAGGAGGAAGAGAACATGCCAGTCGGGCTTGTGTCTCTACCAGGGTCCTACTTGAGTGTAGGACGGGTTCCTGACAAAAACATGCCAAGAATGATTGTGCCCCCAAAGCACTGAGTCCCATTTCCTTTACAGAAAGCTCATTCCCCATGAAGTCCCATTAAAGTCTGTGGGGATGAATCCCATGAGTAACTGCGGCTTCATACAAATGCAAGTAATGGTCAAGGAAACCCCCCACTCCAAAACCAGACATAGGCTGGCCCGGCCCTACCATTAGGTAGTGTGAGAAAATGGCTTCAGACACCAGGGAGAGCAGTGGTATCTCCCTAGTTATTCCTCCTGAGCCCCTTGGAGGAGTAACAGTTCTGTTGGGAGGACAGAACTATGTGCACCACTTGAAGCCCCATAGCTTGTCTGCTCACGCATGGTAGAGGACACTATCCCGTTGCCAGTTTTGAAAGATTCAGCTACTAGTCCAGTTGGTTGTCCGTACTTGGGATGAGGTTGAGGACTGCATCTTGTCCCTTGCCTCAGACAACAAACTTTCTTGAGCCAGCCTTGCACATAAGGCCGGTCCTGCCATTGGGTCACATGAGGCAGAACACTTCAGCTAGCAGATCTTGAGATTTCATTAAGGTGTAGCAAACTGTTGATCATTTAGTTTCCTGTTATGTTTTCACAACCACAGAAGTGACCAGCCAGCCATTGGGACTTTCTCTATTGAGGTTCTAAATTGTTTGTGTATGGGAGAGGGCTATGGCTGGACAAAAATTATAACTTGTCAGTGGTGAGGGGAGTGAAGGGTGAATTCCCAACTATTCACAAACTTCTGTAGCATGAGGGGGTACCAAGGAACCCCTGCACTGTGTGGCCTGGCAATAATTCATTTGCTGAAATGTCCAGAGGTTTTTCTAGCAGGGCAGTCCCATGTTCCAAATTGCCTTTCTCTCAAGGAATCGCCCGTTAGCACTGTGCCAGAAACATGTCATCCAATGGGTAAAGCAAAGGGCCCTGTGGCTTTAAGTTGTCCTCCCTCCCAAGTCATTTTGATTTAATTGTTTGCATTTGTCCGGTGATCT
Source organism: Podarcis filfolensis (assembly GCF_964270895.1). Taxonomy (NCBI): domain Eukaryota; kingdom Metazoa; phylum Chordata; class Lepidosauria; order Squamata; family Lacertidae; genus Podarcis; species Podarcis filfolensis. The sequence goes on along the minus strand of NC_139605.1, from coordinate 96,324,169 downwards.
CATTTGTCCGGTAAACTCAATAAATTATTTGTGTAGGCTGGAAAGCTGCTGGTGTGTGAGAGCTGCGACAGTTCCTGAAGGCGTCCAAAAAAGCAAGGCTAGGGACAGGTGAGCGCTTCCAAGACTTTCCCCAACAAAGCAGAAAGAAGAAACGCAGGACAAATTAAATGCATCTTTGCCATTTGCAGGAGGCCACCTGGGTAGCAGAAAAACAGGCATGTGTTCTCAGAGAAGAGGGACCTACAAGTGTCTTCAGGTCCATTCACTTGCAGATGCTCATCTGCTGAAACAAGACCCCAAACCAGGCAGATGCTCCATTTCCACAGAGCATGGACCACGAAAACGGAGGCTGTTCAGCTTTGATGCTTATCAGCATCAGCATCGCAAAAGGGTTCAGTACCCGAACCTTAAAATGAAAATGAGCCAGTAGGACCATCACACTTATTAAGAAGAGTAAGAGAGCCACCTTAGGCAGTGGAAACGGGTGGTGTTATATCAGGTGTGGACAACCTTTTCTGCACTCACACCCTCCCCCCACGCAGCCACAAGGCGCATGAAACACCTGCAACAGTGCATGGATACCCGGAGGCTGCCTGCCAGTGGGTGCAACTGAAAGAGATGTGGCTGGAGCCAGTGATGTGCCAATGGTGGATGAGGCCATTCACACACACACACACACACACACACACACACACACACACACACAGACTTATTGAGAAGAGACATCATCTATTTATTTATTTATTTGCTTAATTTATGTTCCACCCTTCCTCCAAAAGGAACCCACAGTGCCAAGGCTGTTAACTCTCCCCTCCCTGAGCGACGCTCCTCCCATCACAATTATGCAATTCTTGGCCTGCTCAAACTGCATGGGGGATGGCAGAATGCAGGAAGGTTGCTCCCCAGGCTGCATCCTGCCCATCAGAATGGTACCCCTCCGAGGTCACCAAGCAGCTGTTTGGCAGCCTGGCAGGAGTCCAAGTGTCATAGTAAGGATGGCTTAGGTAAGCACAAACTCTGCAGGGAGGCAGCAGAAATGCGGTGGGCGGTGAACACTTCGTGGACCTCGCTGAAGACCTCAGAGGGATGCAAGTGCCTGGTGGTCACAGGTGCATAAATTTTCCAGCTCAGGAGTCAACATGGCTTAGGATCGGGCCTGAGAGCCATTTCCAACATCAACCACGTGAGAATACAATTCCCATGTTAACCTTGCAAAGGAAAGGGAACTTTTTTTGCATGAAAAACAAAAACGTAATTTCTGCCTTGCCCAGAGTTGTACATCTCGCTCCAGTTCAAATTCTTGCTAGTGTGTTTTGGGTTACTTTTATTCCAGACGGCCCACCCGCCCAACAAAACAAAACAAAGAAATCAGTTATTGAGCTATTTATTTATTTACTTAATAAAATTTATATACTGCTTGCTTGATTATAGAAAAAAAACTGCAAAGCTGTTTACAAAAAGATAAAACAATAAGATTATCACTTTTTTAAAAAATTGCAACCATAATCTAAAACATACAAAAGTTGAAACAGCAACAGAATAGGCCAAAACAAATTAAAGCTCGTACCAACTTTCAAAACATATGGGTAGGGCTGTCTAAATAATAATGTCTTCAGCAGGCACTGAAAAGAATACATGGAAGGTGGGTATCAATCTGCTGGAAGAAACCATCTAGATTCAAGGGTTGCCTTTTAGGCTTGTGCAATAAAGATGGAGCGGGGGGGGGGGGGTGAGGAACATTCAGGATATGCTCACTGTTTTGCTCACTGGTTTCAGAGACTCAGAACAGAAGCCTAAAACTGCAGTCATTAAAAATACATCCTTTGGGGTAGTCCCACAGAAATCCATTGGGGGTATTTTTTTGCTAGTGCCAGCATATACCCGGTATATAAAGTTGAACTTCATAATGCACTACATACTAAGACTAGAGACAAGCATTTTCCAAAGTGTTGCAGGAGGGATCGTTGTTGCTTGTGAGGTGCGCAGCTATCCTCCCACTTTTGCCTGTAAGGAAAAGGTTTGTCAGGTTTTTATCCTGGGCCAAAAACCTGCCAAACCTGCTTAACCAGAGGTGACTGCTTGGGTGGGGGTGGGGAGACGGTCTGTTCACACACACGTGTGGATGTACAGTATGGGAAATCCTTCCTCAAACCACTTTCAGCTCTCTCAAAAACAATTGTCTGCATCCTGCCAAAAAGCCTTTTGCTGTGAGGTTTATATTATAAACATATAAATGCTATTTAAGTGCAATGTGCTTAAGATTTAAAATTGCAGGGTAAGTGTATATTTGTCTGTTCCCCTTGTTTGCTGTGATCGCGCTGTGGCTTGCTGAGGGCATCATTTCCTTCCCACATTTCTTTCTTTCTTTCTTTTACAATTCTGCCCTCGACACAAATTTATTTAGAAGCCAGTCCCATTGACTTCACTAGCCTGTACTCAAGATCCAGTTCGATATGCATTTTTTTTCTGACTGTGGTGTAGATCCGCTCCTTAATGTGTCAAGGGCGTGTTCATCCTCACAAGGACCCTGCAATGTGGGTCAGCACATTTACTGACTAAGCGAGTCAATAAATGAGCCGGGATTTGAACCCAATGCACCTCTCAATATGCTATGAAGCCGGTCTTGCATAGCTGCCATGCTTAAAATGCTTTCTCCAGAGCTGCCCTGTAGAAGCATCGTGGGGCTGCATTCAGAAGTGTTGCTCAGTGTGACAGTAAAGCTCCCACCTGCAGCACAGGGAGGGAAGAAAATGTTGGCAGTTATTGCCTCTCCCCCTTGCAGATTAGTAAAGGTAAAGGTAAAGGGACCCCTGACCATTAGGTCCAGTCGCGGATAACTCTGGGGTTGCAGTGCTCATCTAGCTCTATAGGCCGAGGGAGCCGGCGTTTGTCCGCAGACAGCTTCCGGGTCATGTGGCCAGCATGACTAAGCTGCTTCTGGCGAACTAGAGCAGCACACAGAAACGCCGTTTATCTTCCCGCCAGAGCGGTACCTATTTATCTACTTGCACTTCGTGCTTTCGAACTGCTAGGTTGGCAGGAGCAGGGACGGAGCAAAGGGAATTCACCCCGTTGCAGGGATTCGAACCGCCGACCTTCTGATCGGCAAGCCCTAGGCTCAGTGGATTAGACCACAGCGCCACCCTTGCGGATTACATAACCCTAAATCTACTCCAGAGGGTGGGGCCCCTCTTGAGCAAATTTAGGGGGTCATGGGGGCTGCCATGGCAAAAAAACAAACAAACCATGCTTCTGACATGGGCACAGCCAGGATTTATGCCAGGGGTGCAGGCTTTATGTTAGGTGGTGCAGAACCTCAGTTAGTTAAGTATTTTTATTGATTTACTTGATTTGTGGGGCTACGCCCATGGCTTCTGTCCCTGTTCTGCTACCAGAAGCCTTACCACCACTGAGCAATACCACTACATACATCCCACTGTTTCCACGGGTTTTGGCTACAAGACAACTTTGTATGCTTTGAAGTCTGCTCCTATATGGATGCCCACAAACGATACAATTAAATAGGAGACAATTAGGCAAGCACCCCCATGCATAACTTCGTCTATCATCATGTGCTATCTGTTCCATAAGGCAATTTGGTACACATATTCAGGTCACAGTTCTGCGTTTCATTTTCAAACAGCAGCAATACACAACCCAATAGACTATCCCCATTTAGTTGGGAGGAATAGAAGAGGCTAGAAAAGAGACAGAGCACAATGGAGATCCAGTGCAACGTGGGGTGTGTGGGTGGGTGTGTTTGTGTACTTACACGGATGATCCAATTCCCTCTTTGAAGTTGGAACACCTGGTCACCCCCACACCCATTTTCAAAGGAGAAATGCAAACGACATTGTAATGTAATATATGCCTGGGAGATTGAGATATCAAGATGAGAATCCTTGTGCTCATTCAGGGTACATTTGTAAATTGCATCTTCAAAGATTACTGAACAAGGCTCTCCCCAAAGCCAGTGGAACATCTTAAACATTGTGCATTATTAGTTTATGTATATCTATCCTGTAGACTAGGCATATCATCTTGGCTTCCTGAATTTGGGGGAGGGAGAGGAGGTAAAGGCAACGGAGGCTTTCCTATGGAAAGAATGGACAGCTCTGATTTTACTGAGACAAGAGATTGTTTCTCCCTTGCATCTTTCCCTCAACAAAGCAAGGAAGGAGAGACAAGGAGCAAGGTTTCAGAGACTTGGGCACAAGGCAGCCTGACGCTGTCAAGAACATTTTTTTAAAACTCACACTTCCGTAGTAGAGCTATCACGAGGGCCATGCAGGAGTGGGGGGGGGGCTTGAGGGGACTCCTGCAGGAGGAGAATGAGGGTGGTTCTCCCCCTTTCCTTTGTGTGTTTGGAGTGGGCCTTCTCAGCTCAGGATCTGGCCCCTCCAGCCGGCTTTTGTGGGGTCGGGGGCGAAGCCAAAGCCAAAGATGCTGAAGATCGAGAACTGAGGTTGGCCCCTTCCGCTGCTCCTGCCTTTTCGTGCTCGGGCGCACCAGAATGGACACGTCCTGGCCGAGCTCTCAGGCCTTCGTGCCGCGCCCCCAAGTCGCCCCAGGAAGCCAAATCTGCACTGAGGCAAAGGATGAGGGAGACACAGCAGCGACCAGCCATCGCTGCGGGGGGAAGGTTGAGATGCTGAGGCCCGGGAGAAAAGGGGAACTTTGTAGAGGTGGAGAGGCGCACTGGAGTAGGAGACGCAGAGCCTGGTGGAAGGAGCTGACGCCAGAAGGTAGATGGGCGCAGAATCCAGAAGACGGGAGTTTGGGAGCATGGCAAAGGAGGGAGAAGGGTCTGCGTGGATGGAGCTCCCCTGTCTAGGGTGCCTTGGCTCACGTTCAGGTCTCCCGCAGAACAGGGAGCCCACCCAGCAGATTGGAACAAGGGAAAGGCGCGCTCCTCCTGCCTTTGGGCCTCATCGCAGCTACAAAGGGAGGCAAAATCCAGAGATCCAGGAGTCCGGAGAGAGACGGGACCCACGCAGCACCTTCGGGCTCAGCACAAAAGGCACTAGGAAACACCGCCCCCGCGGAAATCCAGGCGTCCCCGCCCTCCTCTCTCCCTGCGCGCTCCCACAGATCCCACCGAATCTGTGCGTCACATATTTTGATTTAAAGCAACTATAAATTCAAACTGGGGAAAAAAATAATCCAAACCTTCCACCTATGCGCACATGCCAGGCTCTCTACAGATCCTTAGCGAGGGAATCATTAAAAGGTGGGATGAGATAGTGAGAGATTCAGGCGCTTTTTTTGGTGTTCAAAAAATATTTTGAAAGGTAGTGTGCAATCTACGAGTCTGTGATGCGTTAGGCAGGGTGCATTGGGGGGGTGTCTCTCCCCTTCCCCTTGCTCTACAGAGAAGAGATTTCTTTGAACAGAAGAAACTCGCCGTGCAAGCTCCTGGAAGCTCCGAAGGAGCTGGCGTTAAAATATTAGCCTTCTAGGCAGGTAGCACCGCCTTTATGTAAGCAATGAGACTTAGCTGTTGCCCAGTAGGTATCAATATATGCTTGAGATATGGGGGTGGGGGGAGGAGAGAGACAAGGCCCCAGCGCTGTTTCCCTAGATCCATTGTAAAATACCTGATTAGGTAAGATTGCATCAAGTTGCCTCTGATCGCCGTCGGCGTCATTCTTTGCCAGATGCTGAATTCGCTCTCGTCGTGGGCATCTAAGAAAGAACAGGGGGTGCGTCCACACAGCCCGCTTGGGGCAAACCGATAAACACACGAGGCAGCGCCCGGTGGCGACCCCAGCCCTCAATGCAATACAATGCGGAGTTGGTTGGTTCGGTCTGCAGTTTGCAAACTGTGGGATCTCACTCCCCTAACAGCCAGGATCGCAGCTTCGGCGCAGAGCGCTCTCCTGCTCCCAAACTTCACTCTCCCACTGAAATTAAAGGGACTTGGAAACACCGCGGGGGGGGGGGGAATCCCACCCTGCCTGTAGGGAAAGGTCTCTGCATAATGCGCGGCGCAAATGCACCGACACGTATCGTGGAAGCCGCGCGGATTCAGCGTGGAGCCCGCTCCGCCTGCGCGCTTTTAAAGTGTGTGTTTTAAAGGAGACTTCGACTCCTCGTCGTTGGCTAAATTTGGGGTCTCTTCTCCCCAGCACTTCTTTAATCGTGGGGGCGCGATCCTGGATCCTGCTGCCGCCAAGAACGCGGTCCTGGCTCCGCTTTGCGCGGGTTTGTTGCCCGCGGGGACGCGCTAACCAGGCCCAGGCCTTCGAGATGCAGAGGCAGGTCTAAGAGCCGGCGCGCCCTCGCCCATTCCGGCGGCGGCGCTCGGCTCTCGGCCGCTTTCTGGCAGCGCAAGAAGCCGGAGATCCTTGGCGCTCCGAAGAAGGAACCGAGAGAGAAACCCGCGTCCTCCCGACGGCACCGGGGAGAGGCAGGCAAGCAGCGCGGAGCCGACGGCGCAAGGTGGCCTGCGCAACCCGCGCGCTCTGCCCGGCTCGCCGGAAGCTTCTGGCAGCCCACCGAAGCTGGAAATGTGCCGGATCCAGAAAACGCCGGCCAAGCTCTCTCTCCCCGCCTCGCCGGCTCCCAACAGGACGCCCTGCTTCCTCTCTCCTCGCTGCCGCAAGGTCTCTGCGTTGCGGGTCGGCTCCTCCGCCTCCACCAAAGCCGCCGCCGCCACCACATCGGTCCTTGGATCTGCTGCGAACTGGTTCAACCGAGAGCCGGAGAGGCGACTCCATCGTATCTACCTCCTCCGAGCCCAGCCCTTTGTTTACAAAGGAAGCTCTGGGAAAAAGAACCGTTAAGGGGGGGAAACTGCCCCCCCACCCGGGTTCTTTGTGTGCATAGGGACGAGGACAGGTCTGTGATAACACAAATTGTGCAACTCGCATTTATAGACGTGCATTTATATAGACGCACAATTACTGTCAATATTAAAGAATCGGTTCGGAGGCGGATGGCGAATTGAACGGTTTTACAAGAGAGTCCGTGGAGCGTAAAAAGTGCGTGTGTATGCATATAAAATTGGACACCCATTTCTGTATTAGGCTTCTTAAAATGTGCGATTTGGGGCTTGCGTTGCAAGAGGAAAGGGCCCTTAAATTAAGATTAGAATCTTTAAACAACTCCCTCTCCCGTCCGCCCTTTTTTTTTTTTTAAAGGTTCCCTCTGCTTTTGTCTTCCTCCCCAAGGGCTCGAATAGAAGATCCACCGAGAAAAATCCCACCCACCCCCGCGCCTTCCTTGCCCCATCATAAATTTGCGCCCTAGTTCTGTCTTTCCAAATTTCTCCGCCGTGGAAGTTTCCCCTACTACCCCTGGCCCGATGCTCAGCTCCCGATGGAAGGCAACGAAAGGAGAGCTCCGTTTGTTGCTTTTACCAAACGCAAATGCGGTCGCGGAAGCAACGGTTATTATCTCTTATTAATCTCTCCAGTTACAAGTCACCGGTAAACAAGGAATGAAAGTGGCGGTTTCCTTAAAATTTAAATAAAGCAACTACCCCCTCATGTACGTCCCCAAACTGTTTTTATTTTATTTTAAATAGACAACATAAGGCTTCCCAAGTGTGATCAAATCCTCCTTATGAAGCAGAGGCTGCTGGAGCCGAAGCGACGGTTTCACGCTTGCCTCGGAAGGAGCCTCGTCCCTTTCATTTCACTTGCTGGGTTTTTGTTGTTGTTGCAGATCGCCTCTCTCTTTCCAACTCTTGGCCTCCAGAAACTACATTCGAATCGTTTGTGTCCTTCCTGGCTTTCCCAGGCCCCTAGATAATTTTGTTTCCCTGCCCCCACCGTCGTATATTTTTTTCTTACTTTAAAAATTATATATCTTCATGTCACAACCGTTTCCCTTTTAAAAGCACAAACATCCAATTTGGCTCAGTGTAATAAAATCAGTCGGAGATCCTTAAACGCGACCATTCCGCTGAATTAAGTTGTGAAATCTAATCTATTATATCCATAAAGGAGAATGCTTTCATTGTAAATTCAGGTTATAAAGAAAACTCTACCTGGAGCAGTCAAGTCGTCCCCCCCCCCAATTTCTCCCCCACCTCCTCTCCCTCCTCCCCATTCGGATTTGCTACTTGATGGCTTATCAAATTACTTCAAAACGCCGGGCTCCCCTTTTTCCATATCTCATTGGAACCAAAATTAAATGTGGCAAGACGTCCCTTTTAACAGCATGAAAAGGTCATAAACCGGCAACAACAACACAGGAAAGAATAAAGACACACAAAATTATTCCAGCCCTTTGCATCTAGGGTTCTGTGATTAATTTGGACCTTTAAAAATACCTCATATATATCTTAAACAAAGGCAGCAAGAACCCAGGCAACTCTGCAGAGTCGGGGTTCGACAGACACGCACGCAGTTAGAAATCTATAACGATCCGATCGTGGAAGGAAATTCAATATACAAGAAAGGGGACCCTTTGAAAATGGATCGAGTTAGCTGGATCGAGAGGTGACAGTCACGATATGTTAAAAACCCCGAACGAAAATGCCCCATATTCCTTAAAACGCAGAGAGGTCTTATATCAGAGCAACTGGGGAGGGAAAGGGGGGGAGCGAAAGAGAATGAACCCATCAAAATTAAAATTTTGGAAGTGTGGGGAGGGGAGGAGAGGAGAATACGATCTGGCGCCTGGGCTTTCTCCTGGTTCAAAGAAATCTCTTTCCCGGAAGAAAGAAAAGAAATCCCATCCCCACCCCCCAAAAAACCCCACCATCCACTGATTACACTTTATCTTTCCAAATAAATTTACAAACGCACACAGTGAAATTAACCTCCGAGTACCTGGCAGCTTCGAGGCACTGGGGCAAAAATAACACTAAAGCAGATGCAAAGTTTTAGTTATTAAAGGGAGAAGTGGGTGGAAAGGGGGGGGAGGAGGAGAGGGAGAGAAATCTGTAGGATGCAGCTTTTGTCAGATCTTGGGAGAAAGATTTATTAATGTGTGGCTTATGTCCCTAGTGTTATATCCTCCTAAAGCCCTGCCCGATTTCCTAGTCTAATCTTTTATTTCCATCTAATTATTTTTTTTCCTGCCACTTTCAACTCAAGTCTTAAAAGAGGGGAAAAGGGGTGGGGGATAAGCAGGGAGGGAGAAAGAGGCAATATGAACTCTGCAAAATCTCCGGAGGGTTCCCCCCCCCTTCCCAGCGCTGAAAACCTGAACGCCCCAATCCCAGCTAAAGAATATTAACAAGGGCTTCTCGACACAAGCCCTGTACAATATATAAATCGCGGGAGGGGAAAATCAATTTATAAAAAAATATATATCTTAACTCGAGAGGGGAAGGATTGGGCGCGGAGGGGACGACGAAAGATAGAGCCGAGGACCCGCGAGTTTAAGATGTTAAGCTCAGTATAATAAATATGCGTAAAGGGGAAGAAACCACACTAGCCAGGGCGAGGGTGCAAAGATTTGGGTTAGTACTAAAGGATATTCCAAATGGAAACATTTTGCAAAACAAGTACCTATAAATAAAGGAATGGAAGCAAAGAGTCTAGCTCCGAACCCCCCTTTTCTAATTAAAATAAAAAAACATTTGCACGGCAAGTTTTAATTCCAGTGTAAAACTCCAGAATAGTGGCGATTTCGATGCACCAAAACGGGGGCAAAAGCTAGATGTTCAATATTAGCACCACTTAATCTTTTGAGGTGGGGAAAGACTCAAATGGTGGGTTATTTGAACAAAACGAAGAGAACGTTCAGCTCCATTTTCATTCTGGCTACATTTTATCAAAGAGAAAAACTGATTTTTTTCCTTTTAAATAGGATTTACAGTTCGAGACTACCTACGTTTACTCGGAAGCAAGGATTTCCACAGCATCTACTAAAAATTAAATAGGACTAAGAATTCCAAACTTAAATAACCCCCCTCAAAAAAAGCCATGCGGCAGATAAGATTGGATCTAAATTATATTCTTTAAATATATGGATACTTTTAAACGCTGGAGAAAGGGGGGAAATGAAGCTTAAGGCACCCATAAAGTAAAATAGAAAGAATTGCATAGGTGGGAAATCTTGCAAAGAAATCTACTACAAAAATAGTGTTGTTTTTCCTGGCTTCCCCTCTCGCCAGTTAAATAGAGATTGTTTTTTAGAGGGTGTTTTAATTAATAAAGAGGAAAAAGTGTTTTAGGTATTCAGAGTTGGGCTCTTCGAAACTCCCGATGCACAATATATTTAATGTGTGTCTCGCTAAAATCTTGTATAGAAATATCTTTTAATTTTTAATTTATTTTAAAGTTCTAGTGAATTCAGCTTTTATATAACCAAAAACGACCACCCCCCACCCCCAACACACCAGCGCTCTAGTTAATTTAGAATATTTGTTCATTGCAAACTGGAATATACTAGAGCAAAATTTCCCACGCCTTTGGGAAGGAAAGCCCTTTAAAAACGCCTGGGAAATACAATGCCAAGACTGGCTGTGGTATTTGTGTATTATAGAGCCATTGTTCCACAAACCATTAACGTTTTTATTCATGAAAACTTGGAAACAAATAATAACGTCATGGGCAGTTTTCAAAGGGAACTGGCGAGTCTATTTTCTGCAATTGAAATTCTGAATCCTTAAAAAGGGGGTGATCGTTCATAAAAATCCCCACTTGCTTGTTCGTATTTGTTATTACCAACAAAAATTAAATTTTCTTCATTTTATCCATCCATTTTGTTTTCGGCCTTAGATCTATTTCCTTTAAATTTAGAAAATTTAGGGTGTTTAGAATCTGCCGGGCCTCTTGCATGTAAATAGGGTTGTTTTTTGTTCAATTTAAGGGGACAGATTTTCCAACTTTTCCTGCAATTTCGTATTTAATACAATTATTTTCCTTTTACATTAACAACCGCCAAACCCCGACAAAAATGGTTCCACCTGCCCGAAGCCTAGATTTAAATTAAAATGCCAACCGAAATATTTGAACATTTACTAGTTTCTGACCTAATCACCTATAACTGTTTCTGGGGGGACGGGACTTTGAGTAAAGGAAAAAAGAAAAAGTTCAAATGAAGGTCCACAATGGTCCAAATATTACCGTTTATTTATAAGTTATTAATACAGTATTATTGGAAATAATGTTACTGGTATTACTGTGGGAAATTATGTCACGTGCCAGTTAGCATTAAGAAATCCCCCCACCCCTTTACGAAAGTGAATTATCATCAGTGTTTCTAACGTTCAGAAATCAAACGCCTAGTTTTCCCCAAGACCCACTGTTTTAAAAATAAATTTACAATACCGTATATGTAAAACCACCCTAATTTTAATACACTAAGAATTTCTTATTACATTTTAGGCGATATGTGACTGTTATAATCCTGCATTTCCATTTTGGGCCCGTTTTGCATTTGAATACAATCCTAACATGGATTTAATTAATTAATTGCTTTTTTTAAAAAAAATGTTATATTTTCGCTCCAGTACGATATTTTGCGCGTTCCATTTCCCAAGTATTCGAAACAATCAGATCGAGCATATTTTTTTTGTCTCTTTATTGGATGTTATTCTGTTTTAAATAAGATATTGGGATGAAGGGAATGGGGCGAATTGTTCACAATCACGGGAGGTGGGGAAATAATATGGGAGGCGGGAAATAAATAAAACCACATACCTGCAAATCCAGAGAGCCAGTCCCTTTTCCCCCAATGAGTTATTAACACAGAGAGAGAGAGATTGGGGGTAGGGAGCAACCTCCCCACAGTGTTTTCTTTTTCCCCCCTCCTGCCCTTTTCTCTACACACATACACCCCTTCCCCCAATAAAACATTAAAATTCAACGCGGATTTTCTCTGCAACCCTGAAGCGGGGGAGACTTGCTCCCTCGTTGGGATCTCGCCTCCGGCCAAAATATTTTACAAGCTCAGCTGGGAGGCGGGGAGGAGGAAGCAGCATCTCATTACAGGCGATCCCTCTCCCGTTTCCCCGTCACCACGTGTCTTCGCAGTCCCTGGGCTTTCGCACGTACATCCGGGTCTCCGGCTCGCCATGGCTCTGCATGCAGTTCGTCGCTGGAGACCGGAGCGCCGCAGAGATCAGCCGCTTCGCCTGCCTGCTGTCTTGATTCATCCACTCGGCTCCTTTTTCCTCCAAGCTTTGCAAAGCACAACTCGCGCACCCCCCCCCCCCCACGACTGCAGACCAGACGCATTTGTTTCGCCCCCCAGGCCAGCGGATTTGCATCTTCCCAGCTGGAGAGGACACGATCCTGGTGCATCCGGGAGAGAGCAGTCCCCTCCGGGATCGAAGGCGATCGCTCCGCTTCTTGCTCGACCGGCGATCTGCTGCTGCTTCCAGCAAAAAATAAAAAGTTATTGCAAGCGGCGCCTTCCTGCCAGAGCTGCCTGCTCCGTCGCCGGGCTGTGCCTTGCAGTAGCCGCTTCTTTCTTCTTTGCAGAATCCGATCCTGCCCCCATCTCTCCCTCCCCTCCCCTCCGGCTCTCCTCCTGCTGCTGCAGCCACCCCTCCTCGCGTTTGCACACACACAGCTCCGGCTGTGCATGCCTGCTTTTGCAGAGAAGGCTTTGCATGGAGACGGCAGCGGTGCATGCAAGCCGGCCGCGATAAATAACGCTCTGCTGCAGCCGAGGCTGCCCGAGAGGCTTCGCTGCCCGGCTCTGCTTCAGGTCTCACCCCCAGGGAGAACGAAAGGAGAGAAGCAGCGGCGGCGGAGCTGGGGAGAGAGGAGCGCCCGGGGCGGAAGAAAGGAGGGAGGGAGGGAGAGGAAGAGGGGGGGAGGGGAAGAAAGGCAGCTTTGCTGGGAAGAGCCGCTCCAGCCTGCCCTTCCCCCCCACCCCTCGCAGCTTTAATCAATGGGAACTTCTCCGCCGTGCCTCTCTTAAGGAGGGGCGGGCTTGTCCCCCACCCCCACCCCCAACAACACACTTCCCATCCCCCCCCCCACCCCACCGTAGTCAAAGCCAGACTGGCTAGCAACTGGGATAAGCTCTTGCAGCTCCTCTTTCCCGGCTCAGTTTCCCTTCGCTGCAAAACAAGCCAGCCCCCCCCCGCGATTTTCCATGGGGGGGGGGTCCCCAAAGGCGCTCGTCCACCTTAAATCCCCGCAGTCGCGCCTAGCAGCTCTCGGCCAATCAGCGGGACGCCTCGTCTCGCTTGAATGACTCTCGTTCTTTGTTTGCGGAGAGGGAGGATCTCTCCAATCTGATAAAGGAGAGGAGGGTGCGGGGGAGGGGTGGGGAAGGAGGCCCAGCTGTTGGAGGCTCCTGAGCCAATCGGAGGCCAGAGCTCTTGCCTTTGGGTGTGCATTTATTTATTTTTTTGCTCCAGAAATTCCGGCTTGCGCTGGGGGATGCCCTTGCTGCGAGCGGGGGCCTGAAAAAAAAAATCTCTCTCTCTCCTCTCGCTATATTTATACTGGCCTTTCAAACTCAACTCATCCAAGGAGCTATTAGGCTGTCTGTCTGTCTAGGGCAATAATGTTTGAACAGGCCTTCCAATCTGTGACCGTTTAAACAAGGGCCATTTCAAGGAAAGGCATATGATTGATATTTCAAATATGTCTCTTAAAAGAAAAAAAAAAGGGGGGGAAGAGGCCACACCGCCAGGTTGTGCAGAACGTAATAGGCGCTGAACTCGGCGCTCCTTTGTAGCGGCGCTCCCCACGGTGACCTTCCGGCCCTCGACTGAACATGAACTCCCCACTCTCCCCACCCCACGCCACCCCCGGTTAGGAGCCGAAAGCAGGAAAGCACACGCGCTGCCTCTTTCTCTTGTGTTTTGAAAGGTGGTGTCAGCTCAAAATCAATCCCATTCGGGAAAATAACAACTTAAGAGAGTTGTTAACATTTCTAATTTAATCTATCCGTCCGTTCTGGGAGGTAGAGGTGTGTGTGTGTGTGTGTGTAACTAGGACAGTGAAATCTGTTAATGGTTTTAAGGCTGCAAATGCTAAGAGTAAGTTCCCCTGAAGTCAATGGGGCCTCCTTTTGCTTAGACGCCTCTAGGATTGTGCTGCAACGTCTATTTGTTGTTTTGCTTTTAGGCAAGGAATAATTATTGGAAACAAATGGATAATGCCTGAACCCAGGTGTCATCTGGAAAATACGGCATTCGGTGAAGTTTTTTTCTTTCTTTTACAGAACAGCGAAAACTTTAAAAGGGGAGGTTTTGTGGGAATTCATCTGAAGTAGAGTGATCTACTCTGAAATCCTTTTCAGAAAGAGCAGCACTGATTTAATGTAGTGTTTTCTTTGACTACTGAATGAAAGCCTGCAATTTGCATGTCCGCAGGAGACAGAATTCTAGAATACATAGGACTCGCTCTTAGGGTGAGTGCCGAGGTAATTTTGCTGTTTTGAATTAAAATTTTAGGAAGCTTCCTTATAACGAGCCAGACTATTAATTCATCTATTAATTCATATCAATATCTTCTACACAGCAGCTCTCCAGGATGTCTGACAGTGGTCTCCTAGTTTTACCTGGAGTGAACATGTGACATATTCTGCATGCAAGCTCTACCACTGAGCTATTGCCATTCCACTTTAATTTAGCAACATGAACCTCAGCATATTTAATCAGGAATATGTGCCACTGAATTCTTGGGAACTTGCTCTATAGTAAGTGAACTTAGGACATGCCCCAACCACCCTCACCCCGGTCCCAATGTGTTTGAAGCCGTCCTGCTTCTATGACAAGCAGGTTGCCTTTTCACAGCCATGTAAACCCATTAATTGCCACTATGGTCATTTATAAAGGATCATCTGGCCTTTAGATATTACATAATCAATAACCGTCCAATTTTTTTTGAAATGTAAGATTTAAACATCTCATTAAAAAAAATAGCAACTTTCAAATTCACCATTTAATTTTGTGGTGCTATTTCATAATTCAGGCAAAATAAGATCATATCATGAAAAAAACACCCTACAATTAAATGTGTCAGCGTTGGGGTTTTTTTATCCTTAATTCACTTAAAGTTCAAGTGCTGATTTTTTTTTTTGTACCAAACACACACACACACACACACAGAGAGAGAGAGAGAGAGAGACAGAGAGAGACAGAGAGAGAGAGAGAGTTATTAAAACTGGTAGGGAAATAAGATCTTCATATCTTCTGTTTTGAACATCTAACCAGATTAGATTTTGAGGTGTATGCGGATACAGAATTATTTTTTGTGTGCAATCAAAAACCCCTTCTCAAAGAAGGGACTGCTACTAGAATATCTAGAAACATTCCAAGCAATCCACAGTTAATCAGCCTTGGTTTTGCTCTTTAATTACCCCCAGAAGGCCTGAAGCCATTCTCCCAGCCATGCAAAGACCTACTTCCTGTATACAACTCTTCGGTATGGCAGAGAGAACAAAATCTGAAGTCGATGACAGGGTGAAATTGACTCAATATTGCCGTCCCCCAAGTAAGCAAATGTGGGGCCACAAGTGCCTTAAATCTGCTCATGTAAATGTTATCATAGCCTTTACATCAATTCTCTTGGGGTAATAGTTCCTTGGGAGTTCAGATTTTCTCCTGGGTAAAGGCAGTTCTGATTCCACCCTGGCAGCAAATCCAGGCCACGTGTGAGGAAATCAACCATAAACTTCAGAAAGCAGTTATTTTACAGCGCAAGGAAACTGGGTCATGGCACTGTTTAGCTAGTCGTCTTACTTCAGAGTAGTATTCATCAGTACGAGACATTCACACTCAATGTTCATTCACACCGTCTAGGGAGGGTGGCTGTACCTAGTCACACTATTAGGCAGGGTACAGTAGCTTGCCTCTGAGAGCAGAGTTTTGGGTATCATTAAAGGGCAGCAAACTGTCAATGGCTATGTTTGTTTTATTTCATCTTTCACCAGTGGGGGTGGCAGTTTAGATTTTCTGCCTCAGGCACCACAATGTCTTGGGCTGTGTCTCTGGCTGTACTTGCTTAACATCTGCTACAGGGTGTATCGCCGTTGCCTATATGTGTGAGATGCACATGCTACATATAATTGACTGTGCATTCTAAAATCCACACAGCAGCTGTCTCTCATTTTAGAAATTAAGCACTGGAAGCGTCAGGACTGGGGAAACCATTCCAGACACTTTGTCACTCAAGGGCTTAACTGTTGGCTGACGGTGCCTAAGTATTTAAATATTTCCTCGGTTCTGTACAGGGCCGGACCCTAAATATTTGATGCTCGCTCTTCAGAATTTGAAATATTTCCCCAGAAAGTTCTTGTGTGTCGCTACATTGTGTGTCACTTAAAATGTACACGTGGCCCAAGTAGAAGATTGCCAATGCTACCAAGTGAAGCACATTGTGGTTAAGGGATACAGAGTGCATCACTGTATGCCTCCTGGCTGTCAATATCATGGCATACAGCTTGCTATGGATGATGGGAGCATTGGAGCCCTTGACACAAGGCACTTTAACTTCAACAGAGTCTGTATTTCAGGATCGTATAAATGGGGGGGAAACATATAGCAAAGTCAACCAACTGAAGTAGTAACAGGAAGATATAAATGTACTCAGATGCTTGCAATTTTGCAAGTAAGATAAGAACCCTTTTGAGTTAGCTGCTTATTTAAAATAAAGAAAACTGAGTTGGGTTATTGAAAAGGAACGCGTTTTAAAAACTTGATAATTTGCTTCTCTGTCTTTATGCTGTTTATCCATGCCAAGGGACCTTTCAAGGGGGAGTAGTTCCAACTGGGTAACCAGTTTTGTCTCATTTTATTTGCTCTGTTTTGTCATTCTCGATTTCCATCCACGGCTATGATAATGTTGCAATCCTTGGGTTGGGCAAATGTTCTTTAGGTCTGGCCCTGCCCAAATTATTTGCATTGAAATGAATCTTAAAAGCAATTAAATAGATCCTGTTTGGCAAACCCCACCCTCACCTTTCTTTATTGTTTCTATTGGGGTGGGGGGCTGTTACCGGTAAGAGTAAAGGAGCAGCTGCACTGAGTCAAGTCCACTAAGCCCTGTATTGTATCTCCCAACAGTGGCAGAATCCAGATGCCTGAGGAAATGTACATCTACAGAGTGTATTAGCCAAGTAATCTTTTTATTGTTCCCTCTCAGGCCTGAACGGGGCCTATCATTGCTTTTGCAAAGCGTTACTCTGCTTATCTTGCATACATTCCAGCTCTGATTCAGTCGCTCACTATCTGTACTCTGTGCATTTAATTTCCCTGGGACCATAATTCCACACCCCTTACAACAATTTTTTTCCAATTTTATTTTATTTACTTACTTTTATATTTGCCTTATCTTCTATCAAGGAGCCAAAGGTGGCCACCCCTGCGTGCACTGACAAGACCCAGACCTGCTTAGTTTCAGCAGGGTGGTGGTGATTTCATGTGCTTTCCTTCTATACCATGGAAACCATGTGCATATACAGTACATACCTGAGACTGAGGATTACATCGATGCTGTAGTTTGCAAAAGGGTGTGCCATAATAAAATGGGTTGTCTTCATGCTAATTCAGGCACTATTCCGCCTCCTACTTGCGCAAGTTCTCCCAGCCATCCTTGAACAAGAAGTTGCACAAGGACCATGCCGCTTGGGAACTCAGCGTTGCTGATTAAAGTACGGTAACTTCCCTCATCTCAGGAAATGTGTCCTTCTTGGCTGGTAAAGGGACCCCTGACTATTAGGTCCAGTCGTGGCCGACTCTGGGGTTGCAGCACTCATCTCTCTTTATTGGCCGAGGGAGCCGGCGTACAGCTTCCAGGTCATGTGGCCAGTAGGACTAAGCCGCTTCTGGCGAACCAGAGCAGCGCACGGAAATGGCGTTTACCTTCCCGCTGGAGCGGTACCTATTTATCTACTTGCACTTTGGTGTGCTTTCGGCCTGCTAGGTGGGCAGGAGCAGGGACCGAGCAACGGGAGCTCACCCTGTCACGGGGATTCGAACTGCCAACCTTCTGATCGGCCAGTCCTAGGCTCTGTGGTTTAACCCACAGCGCCACCCGCGTCCCTTCTTGGCTGGTAGCAATGCTCATAATCTAGCGGCGAGGCTGGGAAGTGCATCCCTGACATTGCAGAAGTTGCCTTCAGCCTTGATCATAGAGGCATGGAATCGTAGAATTGGAAGGGATCACGAGGGCCGCGATCCCATTCAACCCCCTGGGATGCAGGAATCTTTTTGCCCAATCTGGGACTCAAACCCATTGCCCTGAGATTAGGAGTCCCATGCTGAACCTAAAAGAGGACTTCGTTTGTTTCTATTTCCCATATCCATAATGCAAATATGAAAACCTTTGTTGGGTGGCATGTGCTTTCAGGTTTCAAGTTTCTTTCACTTTCTCTTCCTCATCATATTCATAGAAAAGAGTGAAAGGGTCATCTGCTCTTTTTGTGTCTTTTGTGAAAACACTCGCTGTGTTTACTTATACCAATAAACATCCAAGAGCGCTTTTGCAAAGAATAAGAAAAAAACCTGGAAACGGAACTGACTCTTAAGACTTCAGTGTCTGAGTCATCCTGAATTTGATACTGTATTGTGCTTTGCCCTGACAATTGTAGTGTATGTGTGCTCCACAGTTCCCTAATTCTAAGACACACTCATGAGTTCACTCAAAGACTTGGGGGTCTTTCCCAGTGTCCAGAACTCAGGGGACCCCTTAGGTTGTGTCTTCCAGAGGGCCGCTTGCTCTGCAAGTATTTTAGGGGCTGGCTTTGCCTCATAGCTAGCTAGCATTGTTATTCTTGCCCTTTGTGAATTCGTCTCATCCTTTTCTGAACTTAGTTATGTGCAATTTGGCCAAGGCTTGTTAAACTTTGTAGCTGAATTATGTAGCATGTCTGAAGTGCAATAAAGAGGTAACCAGTGTCTCCTTACCTTCTCAACATTGCTAGTTGTTTTCTCTGGTCTGTCTTAGGGTTTATGAGGTTTATTTATAGGTAAATGTATTTTTTTTATGACTGAGGCCACCTTGACACTGAAGTTATCCTTTCGTTTTTGGAATTAAGTAGAAGCCTTGCTAAAGTGAGCCTCCAGGTACTGGCTTCATGAATTGGAGAAGGGAGTTGTGAACCAGCATCTTTTTGGCCTTCACTTGTTTTCTGGGTGGCATAAACATTTGAAAATCAGTCAATAGGTAGTGAAGTCCTAGCTATTATATATTCTGATTATTTTAGGAGGCAGCTTACTCAACAGGCTGGCCAAAATCTGCTCAACAGGTTGGCCCAAATCTTGGTTTTCATTATGCAGAATATTAGTTTCATTATGTTTTTCATTTGCTGATTTGCATTTAAGAATTTCAAAAATCTCAAACATTGTTCTTTGCCCTGGAAGTTTTTGAAAACGGAAGGGTTTCATTTGTTGACAGTGGAACAAACAAATATAGCTGTCATGGCTAGTAGATGTTGGTAGACCCATGACTTTGTCTTTAATCCTTTATTTAAACACACACACACCCCTCTTCAGAGATAGCAGCCACCACCACTGTTTCCTGTGACGAAAAATTCCTTAAGTTGGTTATGCATTGTATGAAACATTAATTCCTTTCATCCAGATCATCAACTTTGTTGGATGACTTTTTCTTCCCATTTCTAATATTATAAGAAAGGAATACAATATTTGTATTGTTCTTATGTAGTTTACGTTCTGTTTGTATTCTGCCTTGATATTTTCTATGAGTGGGCAGTACTGTATACAATTTTTAAAAAATAAATAAAAGTATTCTCTCTATCCCCATTGCCCATGCTCTTCAGAATGTTATAACATTTCCCCATAATATCTCATTCTTTTCCCAAACTTCAGTTGCCTTAGTCTTGTCTTGTAGCTGAGGACAGCTGGTTTCAAGGAACAGGCTGCCTCTGAGCACATCCTGAGCCTAGGGGTTCATTTTCAAAGCAAGAACTGAACTGAGCTTTCATAAAAGTACATTCCTAATCAGCTTTCTGCATCACAACAGCCTCATTTAGATGGTTAAAGCAGTTTTTGTTGTTGCTGTTAAGCAAATGGGAGTCGGAGCCCCTCGCTGATCTATGGGTGTGGGCAGGGGGGCAACTGCCCCCCCAATCAAGTAAATAAATTAAAATACTAATAGAAATAATCAGAATATTTGGAATGGAAATGCTTGCTGAGGTCACTTGGATGATGTTGTGGCGCATTCTAGTGATGCAACTGGCAACCCGAATGAGCGATGGGTGTTGCTTCTGCAAACTGACCAGTTACGTCGGTTCTGGAACAGGAGAGGTGGGTGTTCTGCACCCCTAAAATAAACCCTGGCTATGCCCATGCATCAATCTACTGCAGAATACCTGGAGATCTACCACCATGGACCACCCCTGGAGGATAAGACTTTCATTGGCTACTAACCCTGATGGTTATGTTCTGTTTCCACTGTAAGAGGAGAATGCTGTTGCATGAAGTTCCTGCTTGTAGGCATCTAGTTGGCTGCTCTAAGAACTAAATTCTGGACTAGCTGGGCCTTTGGCCTCATCCAACAAGGCTGCTCTTATGTTCTTACAGTGTAGACCATTCTCAGCATAGATCTGATCCAGTAGAACAGTGGTTTTCAACCAGTGTGCCGTGGCACCCTGGGGTGCCTTGAATGATGGTCAGGAGTGCTACAGGCAACACCAGCCTCTGTCCCTCTTTCCTTCCTTCATTCCCTCCTCTGATGCCCTCTCATGTCTCTGCCTGCCAAGGGCTTGCAAAGCTGTTTGTTGCAGCAGCCCTGGCTACAAGCTCCTCAGGCGAATGGTGCCTCTGGGGCTGGCCAGGGGGTGCTGGTTGCGAGGAGCTGAGGTGGCCTCAGAGTAAGGGAGCAAGGGAGCCCAGCCAGCCAGTCTGTCAGACCTTGCTATTGGGAATGGACAGACAAGTGGGAGGCCAGGCAGGCAGGCGCTGTGCTGGCCTTGTGCTTGCTGTGTGCAAGGCCTGCTTGGGAGCTGAATGCCTGGTGCTGAAGGGGAGCCTTTCCACTACGCAAGCCTAGCAGCACCCGCTGCTGCCACTGCTGTCTCCCAAGGTAAGGTGCTGGCCTCACGTTCACTTTTAGCCAGTCTTCTTTGGGCCACTAAGGCCAGAAGCATCCTTTTCCCAGGCCCCTGTGGGGCAGTGTGAGGAGACACCTCTCTTTGGAGCAGAGGGGCATCTCAAAGACCAGGAGCAGCAGCGGCAGCTGCCCAGAGGACTCCCAAGGACAGGGGAGAGGAGAGGAGGCTGAGGGAACACTCCACAAGGGAGGGTGTTCGAAAAACGGCGAGAGGCTGCCATCTCTGCAGGCAAGGGGTGACACAACTGGGCTCCTGAGCCCCACAGGGGTGCCACAGAAAGAATGTAGTTGGCCGAGGGAGCCATGGACTCAAAAAGGCTGAAAACTTTTGCAGTGGAACCTCTGAAAAGTAGAAGGCTGCTATTTGTGTTCCTATGATGCTTCTTGTCCTGATCATCATAAGTGGTGTGGCATTTGGTGTAGTGCCAAGCCAGTCACCAGGGTCAAACGATCAAAAAAATTCCTTGTGCTTGAGCAGAAACATAAAATGTCTTTTTCTGGTAACCTAATAAACTACCCTAATCCAGGATTGTGCGTCCTCCAGTCTCAGTGGTCTTTTTAGGCACCAAGGGGAACAAGATGTGCAATGCATCAGCCCCTGCAATTGGCAGGTGCTGTAAGACCTCCACATTTGCCAAGCCATGTGCAAATACTAGGAACTTTGTCTTCTGCCCTTAGTGTGTCCAAAGAGCAGACTTTTTTTGTTTGCTGGGGGCTCCAGATTCTGCCTGCAGGTACACACTCACAATCTGATTCCTGGTAAATTGCCCATGCTTCCAGTTTGAGAGTATCTCTTCCTTGAGATGCGTTCCATCCGGTCCGTGTTATACATTCAAAGAAGCTTTTATTGGGGTGGGGAGTCTGCTGACAAGGAACGAATGACAAGCCCCAAGAATTCTGTGGATGTTTTCAAAACCATGCAAATACGTAACATGGCTACAAGTTCGCCTAGGCTATCATATATCCAATCTTCAGCTGCAGTAAGAAGGTTTTTTTTTTTTAGTCTGCTTGTTGTTTATTATTGTTTGGAATGGGATATGCTGTAGCTACAAGTTATGTTTACAGAGAAACAGTTTTATAATAAGACCAAATCTTGACATTCACGGACAAGTGGGAGGAATAATCTGGCATATTTCCCTATGAAGATTAATCTGAAAAGTCTCTTCCCAAGGAAGTAGGCTAGCCTGGACAAACTTGATAAGGTCAAAACAGGCTATTAACCATTTCTTTCTGTTGTATGTTGTTTTACTTGTTTGTATGCTTTTGTCCACTGAGATATCATAACTGTACTCACGCAATTTTGGGGCTTGTAGTTGTATGTTGGATACTCTCATTGTATGTTTTATGGTATCCTGAGATTTTGCTGAACTGACAAGATGGGGAGATTTTCTGGCTGAGGTCATCAATCAGAAGACGTCACCTTCTTACCCCAAGTATAGATCACATGCAAAACAAAGGCTGTTTGGGATTTGTACTGCCTGCTCCAAGCATGGAAGTGCCCTAAGAATCCTAATAAACAAACTGATTAACTGAAGCGCCAGCATCCAGCCTTTTACAATAGGCAAATTCCTGCACGTTTCAAACCACAATTCAATTTAATCAGAGTTTAAAAGAGACCATCCCAGGAACCATTTTACATATAAAGGTGGGGTGAGTGCCTCTGTGCATGTGCAGAATGCTATTTAATACTAAGGAATGCATGACCATATAGGTCAACAAAAAACAGATAAGAGGACGTAGCATTTAAACAGGATCAAGCCTCTGCATTTCTCTCGCTGAGAACACACCAAGCAATAAATCCTTTGGAAAGCTGAAAGGAAGCGTGAGAGGAAGCCTTGGCTACGCAGAAGGATCTGGTCTGAATGAGGAAATGCAGACCCAATTAGTTCCTGACAGATGGACAAATGGAAACAGAGACGGATCAGTAGATGGATGGCGATACCTGGATAGGAAGAGGGAAAGCAGCAAAGATGAAAACACAGACTGATGTACTTAAACATGTTCAGATGGCCCACCTATTTCACTTTCTTCATTTTCGTCTTATCAGTTGCTGTTCTCCTGTTTCCCTTAGGAGGAAAAGGAAGAGCCGCTTCTCAACATAGATTTTGCAGCTTTAATTGATGACCGGCTGCAGGTCAAACATAAATGACCTGCCTTGACTAATTTTGGGGAGAGATGCTCCCCTTCTACCCCCTCATATTTTTGTCATGCTGTTTCATTTCTGGGAGACTGGTCTGCCCACTGGATTTGGCCAGGAGCAGCCAAGGGCATCCTGCAGCCTGCATCTGATGCCATTCCCAATTTTTTTATCCTATCGTCGCTGCCATTCCCTGTATGAGAATGGATGCTCAAGGTGCCCTGCCACCTCTAACCACCCCCCACCCCTGCAAAAATTAGGACAGCCAAGTTGTTGAGAAGGATAATTCCATTCGCCGCTGCAGTATGAGCTCAAAAGGACAGGTGAGAGGAGCAGAGAAGGGGACAGGAAAGTCCAGTGACACAGAGAAGAAGCCTTTCTACACAGATGTGGAGATGATGGGCCTCTGAGACTTGCCACCTTCTCTAGTACCCAAGCATTCCTCCCTTTTTAAAAAAGTATTTTTTATTTCCAAATTTAACAAAGGGTGCGGGGGAGGGGATTATAAATGAACAGAAAGGAAAGGAGAAAGGAGGAAATGAAGGAAGAAAAGAAAGAATGGTTTTGGTAGAATTTCAGGGTATAAAACTGATTGGTTGAACTCTGAATGAATGCCAGTGGGCTTACGGTAGACCATTGACTATATACACCCAATGGCAATTTTATTTGTACCCAGTGGGCATAACATATCTAGGTATTTTGGTTCTGAGAGAGATTTCTCAAATGATTAAAAGGCATTTAATTAGGGTGCTGAAGGATTTTTCCAGCGATTTGGAAAGATGGGCACTACCTACTGTAAATTTAGTATTTGGGGCAGTTAAGATGAATGTTCTGCCATGGATAATATACATACTTAATGGTGTTCCACTATATATTCCCTAAGTGTATTTTCAAAAGATTAATGGGATATTTAGCAAGTTTATTTGGGATACCTCTCCACCTTGTTTTCCACTGAAGAGAATATAGCTTCTCCCGTGTATTAGCCCCCTTGCTGATTTCATGCCCACCCCAACTTATAACTAGGCTCTGTTTCATGTTTATACTTTGCATGAGATAAAAAACAGATCCCAGCAGTTACCAACTTTGGAAATTTGAATGTCATTTCACATCACTTCCTATTGTCATTTATCTCCCCCAACCCCCCCAGGTTGTGATCCCCACCCCAGGTAGAAAATGAGAAACCACACACAGACATTATTTGCTGTTTCATGATGTCTCAGTAAAAATCTGATGCAGCAGAATTAAAACAGATCCTCTATAATTGGCATAACTTTAATTTTTTTTTAAAAAAAATTATTTCATAAAATGTATATATGCCTGCTTCTTAAAACAACTTAAAAGTAGTTTACTAAGAGGGGGGGAAACAATAAAATTATCAGTAAAAAATGGTAAAAGCTACTATTTCAAATATTCCAATTTTTTAAAAAAATAATTAAAAATAAAATAAACAATAAGCTAAAAACGGATTAAAACACATTTCAGCCTTCTGGGTAGGCTTGTCTAAACAAAAATGTTTTTATCAGGGGCTGGAAAGGGTACTGCCGATAGGCATGGGATTCCAAAATATGAGCAGTGCTACAATTTCTTACAAACGTGGAATGGGTATTATGTGGCTGTTAAGTGGGCAATATACAGGGGTAAGGCAATCTCGCAATCACAGTAGCCTTTTCAGAAGATCACTGCATTTATTTTGTTTTCTGTTCTTGGTTTTGTACTGTGCTTTCACTGTTTATGTTCGTAAGCCGCTGTGAGGGTTGGAAAGATAGTACAGCAATGTTCAAATGGATTAATAATACCTTTCCCCCCCCTGCTGTGGCCCATGCTTAGGCTGGGAGCCTCCCTTCAGAGACCGCCAAGATTTTGCTCAGTTCTTGGAATCCTGGACTAAGGTCGAGTCTTCCTTCAGTTTTACTCCATTGCTTTTCTGGCGGTTCCAGTTCGTACTTTCCCCCAGCCAGCAGTTCACTTCCCCACCCCCTCCAGCACCATGGGAGCTGCAGTTCACATGAAAAACAGATGAGGTGGTGAAACTTTTCCTGGACCTTAGACTGCAAGTTAGGGGAGGGTAGCATGACTGAATGGTCCTCCATTCAACAAAAGCAACAGGAGAATGGTTAACCCCTCTAGTGTGCTAGTTTTCCCAAAGAGAGGAGTTTTGTTTTGTTTTTCATGGAGAAGTATGAAGTCACCAGAGAAAATTTCCCACCTCAGCTGCTGTTCATGCAAACTAGACCTCAGACTGGCTTCTAAAAGGGATGCCCCACCCCTGCAACAGCTTTCCTGCCTTGCTGGTCTAGGCTCTGGGGATCCACCACTTTTTTAGGGGGCATGGGGCACATCTAGAGATCTGTTGTGGCCACCACAAAATGCCCATTTTCACAAAAAAGAAAAGCAACGGACAATGCAGAGAAATCCCCCTCCTAAAAAAACCCCGGTGGAACATCTATAGCCTCTCCCCATAGCACCGATAAAACACAGCTAGAAGAGCAGGAACCCCAAAACAGAAATTGCTAACCCAACCAAGCAACAGAAAACACACACCCGAAAACACACACTCAAAAACCCTTAATTTTTTTTCAAAGGAGGAAGGGGTCTTGGGGTGTCTAAGGGGTCTGTGCTATCCATGTGAATCATAGTGTGGTACCCACATGTTGGGTCTAGCTTCTAGAGTCTCACTTAGGCTGAAATAAGTATTGGATTCCAATCCTAGACAAGGCCTGCCCAAGGGGTGTGTGGGTGGGTGTGTCTGTCTGTCTCTCTGTGTGTGTACACGCCTTTGTAGGGAGGAAGAATAGCTCAATGAATGAATACATGGTTTCTATGCAGTATTTTCCAGGTTCAGACTCTTCAGTTAAACAGATCAGGTAAGGGGTGATGTGAAAGACCTTCTGCCGGAGAACCCTGGAAATACACCGCCTGTCCAAGTAGACCACACTAGCCTAAATAGACAGATAGTACCAGATAGCTTCCTAAGTGCTGTACTGGTATTTTAACAGGGAATTATTTACCATTCTTCACAGACATTATCTCAGCCAACTGCATTACCTCAGAAACCCTGGTAGCAGTTCCATAAAGGAGGGCATTGGCTTTCAGTTAGTGAGTCTACCAAGTTGTGGCCTGGTCTGAAGTGGGTTGCAGTGGCACCATTACCGCCATACAAATTTATGGTAAAAACATTAAAATATGAGTCCCTCTGGTGGGTTCCAGGTTGGGGATAAAGTAGGGCAGTATTGTTATCCCCATATTGCAGATATGAGACTGAGGCTGAGAATCACTTGTCCAAGGCTATCCAATGAACTCATGGCTGAGGTGAGATTTGAACTGGGGACTGGCGTACACCCACTAACACCATTCTCATTCTGGCCAAACTTTCGTGACCTAACTGGAATTCCTGCTGAATCGTATGAAGAAAAAGAAAATTATGCAGAGAATGAAAATTTAGATATGTATATGTATAGATATGTAAATTTTTAAATCAATAAAGAATTATAAAAGAGTGGAATTATTGTTGAATTGCCCTTGAGGCAGACAACACAGTATCAAAAAGATACTCCTAAAAGTGACAGCTTCCTCACTATTTGAATGTAGCCAAAGGACTGGCCCTTGAACTTTGCTGCGTGTGACATCGCAGTTCTATTCCTGAGTGAAATCTGAAATGCTGGGCCTGAAAAGCCAGTCTTCCATATATTCTCATACCCTGTGACGTTTCTCCAATGAAAATAGGGGCATCCTATTCCATAATAATAATTGTCCTAGCCATTCTGGGCAGCTTCCAACATACAGCGGAACCTCGGCTGCTGAACATAATCCGTTCCAGAATACCGTTCGACTTCTGAAATGTTCAACCACTGAGGCGCAATGGGCGGTCGGCAAATTCCATTGAGAAAATGGAGAAACATCCCTCAGAAGCCGTTTGACTTCTGAGATGCATCTGAAAATGGAAGCATTCACTTCCGGGTTTTTGGCTTTCTGAATCGTATGGCTTCTGAGACACTTGAAAACCGAGGTTCCACTGTATTTATAAACATAATAAAACATTTTAAAAAAAACTTTCCTATACAGGGCTGCCTTCAGATGTCTTCTAAAGGTTGTATAGTTACTTATCTCCTTGGCTCATGGGTCACATAACTCCATACCCTCCAACATTTCTCCGATGAAAATAGGGACAAGCTAAGGAAAAGCAGGACATTCTGGGATTGAATCAGAAACTGGGACGACTTCTGGAAATGTGGGACTGTCCCTGGAAAACAGGGACCCTTGGAGGGTCTGTATTCTACGCTTGGAAGAGACAGGCTGTTAGAATTATGGAAGAGCCTGCTTAGAAGCTGTAGAAGAGAGAGGAGGAGGTGGGGATTTTGAAGACTGTGTATATGCATTGGGACCGCAGCCATGCCAAAGCCAGCCAGGATGTCAGTGGCAAAGACTTGGCCATGGATCAATGGTGGGAAAGCTGTTCCCTCAGACTAAACAGGCCTGGTTCCCTTCCAGTCTCTCCAAATAGCAAGCTCCTGACATCTCAGGGAAGGATGTTTGATTTTCAGAGCAGGTCTGAAGCCAGAGATAGGATGCTCTTAACCAAGGGCGGAGAAGCACCCCAGGCCTTGGAAGGGAGGGAGCCCGTTCTGGGAAAGAAAGAAAAAGTGATGTCAACGTCTCCTTGGCTTCCGAGTGGCTCTGCCTCGCCCCTGCCAACTCTGAGCACGGAGAGGCAGCAGAGCGAAGCCAGCAGTGAGTGCCACACGAACAGGCACTGGGCCCAAAAGCCTCCCTTTTCCAAAGCTCGTCAATCACCTGGGGGAAAACACTGCAATTTTCCCAAATCAGAGCAATTTTCCCAAATTAGCAGAGACTTTGTTGTTATTACCCCCGTCCGTCCCGTGTTTCCCCTTCGGTGATGGATCGCACAAGAGAGGCCTGCCCAATTAACCGAGCTACTCCCTGGTAGAGAACTGGGGTGGGTGCCAGGTTAACTCTTTCAGCACCAGAGGGGTGCTTGGAAGTCTCTAGCTGCCATTTATGTTCCACAAAAGCCTCTTTTGTCTCTCGGCAATTGCCAGTTGGAAAGAAGGAGAAAGATTCTGGGCTTTTATCTGATGCGAGTTTGTTCGCTGTCCAGGGTGGGGTGTGTGTGTGTGTTATGATTTTTTTTTTTTAAAGGGAAATTTAAAATCACCTCACAAAAAACACACACAGCGTTTTTGCAAATGTTCCAGAAATGTTTTGCAAATAACGAGTTTAATCAGAAACTGTTTTACCTGTCAGGAAAAAGGAAGAAGGGTTACCATATGCTTACCATATAAAGGGTCCAAATATTTTAAAATGTGACATTAAAAATAACCCATTGGGCATAAGGGATAGCTCAGTCGGTAGAGCATGAGACTCTTAATCTCAGGGTTGCGGGTTCGAGCCCCATGTTGGGCAAAAGATTCCTGCATTGAAGGGGGTTGGACTAGATGACCCTTGTGGTCCCTTCCAACTCTACAATTCTATGATAAGGCTATCATGGTGATTGCTGATCCTCACCAGCTGAATGGGAGATGACACATGCAAAGGTTCTCCCATTTATTTCCCACACTCTCAGACATGTCTTGTTCTTTCCTGCTGTGCAGCACACCTGGACTCCTGTTTGTAACAGCAGAGGAGGGTGATCCCCAGGATTGGGAGTGGGGAGAAGAGGCTGCAGTTGCCTCATCTCCTTATCCAACGGTAAGGAAGGAATCTTGGAGACGTAACTTAATATCTCTAGGCAAGAGGTGGATCCAAGAAGAGTGAGATGCTTGGGTAGTTTATGGCAAGGGTTGCTAACCTGTGGTCCTTCAGATGTAGTCCAACTCCCCATCATTCCTGACCAACCATGGACCATACTGGCTGGGGCTGAGGGAGTTCATCATCCACAAGGCCACTAGTTCTTCACCTCCCTGCTATGGAGGCAGGGGAAAGAACATTGCTGTGCAGAAATATTCATGTTAGTGTATTCCACTGGAGGCATGTACTGTAGGAATTTTGGAATGGCTATAAAAAAAACTAACTTTTTAAAAGGAGGTAGCAAAACTATGGGGGTGTTGAGTAAGCTTGAATGAGCAGAGGGAAAGCCATGTTAATCAGTCCAATGTTTCCAGTACCACCCACCCAGATGCCTCTGAGAAACCTATAAACAAAGCACCAACCCAGGAGCCCTCCTCTGTTGTATGCCAATATCTGGTATTCAAAGGTATATTGAATAATACAGTGAAGGAGCACTTAGCCCCATCTGTTTTATTTTGATTAAGTAAAGTAATTTATTTGAAGTACATAAAAAGGTCCCAGAGAAACTGGTGGTGGATTTCATATTGTTGTGATAGGCACTAGCCAGTAGGTGCTTGCAGTTTCACGTGGCTACATTCCACATGGTACTCATGAGCAAAGCAGATGCACAACATGGAAGAAGCACTAGAATTTGCCAGCAACAAGGACTGTGATATAAGTGTTGGGGAATTTTCTCACAAGAAGAACATCTTCTTGTGAGAAAAACATCTGGGGACCTTGACAACAACTATGAAGTTGCTGTTCTAAAAATAATTGAGGAAGACACAAAGATCTGGAATATTAAATGTTTTACAACTTGATTCCATCTCAACCTTTTCTTCTTCGGGTTTATCTTCCAGGTTTCTCCAAAGAATGTATAGTTCAAGTCCACAATAATTTCTTCCACGCCTTTTCTTTGAACTTTACAGCAGAAATGGGGAACATTTCCCCCACTCAGCCTGAGTGTTGCATTGCCTCATGGGCAAACCTCCCAGAGGCCTCACGCCAGGGATGGGCTTCGCCAGAGGCAAAAACAGACAGAGCAATGGATGTGACTCTTACCTTTGTCCAGTTGGCTGTACTCCAGCTAGGAAAAAACCAGACATTTCTACACAAACGTCTCTCCATTCAAGCAAGCAAGAGCCCTCATCACTGCTCCAGGACATATTACAGTCAGGCAAAAGCATTTGAGGACACAGAACAGGGACGGTGAATCATGTGGCCTGAGAAGGATCCCGAGGGCCAGGTAGAAAGGCCAGGGAGGCCACATTCAGCTTGTGAACCTGAGGTTTCTCTTTTCTGCTGAAGAGGCTGCAGTGTACCTGTTAATGTCTTACCTAGGATGAAGTGGAATGGAGACCAAACTTACTCAATCAGGATCACTTCCTGTCTGGTGCTACCTCAGTTCCTTCGCTGCCTGTAAAATGGAAGCAAGGGTTTTCTTGTTTTTGCTTTGAACATCTTAGACAATACCTCGAGGCAGTATTACCTGTAGGTATAGTAGGCCGTGCATCTCAGCATTAGGCACAGAGGAAGCCATTTATGTCGGCAGTGATGCAGCACTGATAATAAATTATATACCCACTCTTTAATTACCCTTCCTCATATATGAGATCAGCTGCTTCACAGTCCTCTCTGTGTTGTTCCATTTCCTGCCCCTATTCTGGCACCCTTCCTCCCACCCAAGAAAGCTGCAAGATGAGGCTGCTCTCTCATTGCCGTCACATACAATCAGACCCTTTGATCAGCCAAACAGAAATGGGGGCCAGGAGGAGGGGGGAAAGGGACAGAATCAAAGAACACTTGAGTCTCAGTTTCTCCATGAAAGTCTTTCTTCTGTCTGCTATATTTTGGTTCCTGCTCTCTGACAAATAACCCCCATTGCTAAGCTTCCAAGCACTAGGCTTGAGAGGGCGAGCCTGCTGCGCCTAACTGAATTGGCCTATAATGAGACCCTTGCCAGGACTAGCACTGAGTCCATGAGGAAGCAATCCATCCGCATCTGCCCTTTGGGTGGACCCAACACGGGCTGGAATGGAAATACAAACACAAAGTGTTCTTCCTCTGTCTCTCTGTGAATCCTTAATGGTGCCATATCCCTGTTTCTACCCTGTGGCAAAGATCCATTGAGGAGAGCACCAAGATCTAGGTGGATTTGGAGATGAGGATTGGTGTAGGCAAGGTCCCTCAGATCTCGGATTTCTGTTAGCAGTGATGAAGGCCAACAACATGGGCCCCTCCAGAGATCCTTTTAATTGTGCATTCGTGGTGATCTGTGCTCATGACGGCACTGGGGTGGTTATATGCTATCCCACTTTCAATGCTCTTTGTACCTGCAAAAGACTTTAGCACTTCATTTCCAACCATTGCATGTCCCAGAGCTTCCTCCTAAAATCCTGTAACTTTTCATGCCACTTCTGTTCTGGGGTGAGGGGTGGAAGAGTGCAAGAGTGCTCTTCCAGATGGCAAATAAATAAAGCAACATTGGGGAATCACAACAACTAGGAAAGTGGAAAGTGTGGAGGGTCCAGTATAAATCTACTACTCATGCCCTATGATTCAGTCTTTTGGTGGGCCCTCATATCTGAATACTAAATCTCAGCCTTTCCACCTCAGGTCCAATTATTGCACTGCACCTCCTGTAGTTTCATCAGCTAGGCTCTTCTTTCTATTCATGGGCCTCAGCAAAGACAATGTGATGTCATTTCAGCTCTTTCAATTTCCTTAAGATGCCTTTTTCATCCATCTGGCTTGCTCAGCTGCTTGGCTTAACTTTTTAGCTTTGCTCCCAGATGTCTTCATATGGACTAGACAGGCTTGTTTGCTAACAAGTCTACACTGATTCACCACGGCAAGTTCTGAAGAATCTTGAAGAACCACGTACCAGCCTCTGAGCTGCATGCAGAAGGTTGCAGTTTCAGCCCCCAGCAGCTCCTCCAGGTAGGGCTGGGAGAGGCTTATTGAAGACCATACTGAGCTACATGGACCAATGGTTTGACTCAATATAAGACACCTTCCTATGTTCCTATGTAAGATGAAGCAGTGATTAAAGCTCTAGGATGGAAACCCGAGCTTTAACCTCACACTCAGTTGCCCTCGTGTAAGTATATCAGAGTCTCAGTTCTTATCAAAAGAATAGGTAGAGCTTGCCAAATTGTCACAGCCATATTGCAAAGGCTATCTGAGTCTGAGCTCCTGTATTCATGCACCCTACGGCAAAGTGCTGTACCTTGGCGGCTGTGCAATGTTTTGCATGTAAAACACTTGTGTTCAGTCTCAAGTCGAGCCAAAACTCCTGATCTAAATTCTGGAAAGTGACTGCCAACCAGCATAGACCATGAATGAGTAGCCTGCTCAACTACTCCCTTCATTTTACAGTCTGTTCCATCCACTGCAAACGTAAGCAGATTTTTGGCAGCACCGAAACATCACAGCATCACGATCCTTTGCCGTAAGTTTAGCCAAGTTTAGCCAATTTTACCGCAAGCGATCCTTGCCAATTCTGCTAAGACATTTCTTGATTCACCCTCAGCTGGCTATCCTTTGCTTTGGTCTATATAACACGCCTATGAGAAATATCTGGGGCATGCATTTGAACACTGGTTCCTCCGTGGCTCAAATGGACCAATATTGCTGAGGCTTTGTGGAGCTCAACCATCATAAACGCCACATCCCGATAAGATTCCCAGTGACTCTGGCCCCGTGGAGGCACTGTGCTGAGCAATGAAACCCAGAGGTGCTCAACGCTAACGACGAGACGGGTGGCCTACAACCCGCTAACCTGGCGAACAACATCCCTGCACCAATTTGCTTTGAAATGGAGTCACTGAAGGGGTGGAGAGGGAGGCATACACAGCGACAATGGAGCACTCAGCTTAACTAGCATGGCCAATGATTAGGAAAGATGGGAGCTGTAGTCCAACAACACCCAGAGATCCACAGGTTCCTCACCCTGATATCTACAATGCTGAGCTGGATGGACCAATTGCTCTGGCTCAGCAGAAGACAGCTCCTTAGGTTTTTAGCGGACATGTTTCAGCAATTAAAAGTTAAAAGAGGAGCCATTTTAGTCATTGCCCTTTCTCTGTAGATACTGACAGTGCTAATTGTGCTGATGTTCCTTTCATCTATGGATACTTCCCAGTAAAGCATCCAGTGTATGTCCCACCCCCCACTCTTCCACAGATGCGTGTTCTTACGAAGTTGCTTCCAAGGACATCAGTGAAAGAAACTAGTAGGCAAATGAATAGATTCCCTGTCCACTGTTATGTTGCATGCATTTCTGTAGGGCATGTAACCAAGTTAATATGGAGCAGGACAAAGAAGGAGCTTGACGGCAATGGATCAAACATTAGAGGATGAATTTCAGAAAGCAAGCAAAAGGGTTTTTGTTTTTTTGGGGGAAATCAAATAGTAGCTAAAAGGGCCCAATGTTCATTTTGATGACCATTATCCTAATTCTGGCCCTTAGTTAAGCAAGGATAGGACTGAGCATTTTGATCAGACCAGATAGTTTGGCTGCATTCATATGCATGTTTACCCAAGAGTAAGCCTCTTTTTATTCAGTGGGGCTTACTTCCATACAAATGATTGTTCTATTAGGCTACTTCTTCCTAGGCAGCCCCTCCCAGTGTTGGGTTACAATAGCTCCCATCAACATCCCTGACTACTGACCATGCTGGCTGTGGCTCATGGTAGTTGGACTTCTGCAACATCTGGAGTGCTACAACATCTGGAGAGCCACCAGTTCCCCATGCCTGAGGATATCTACTATGCGGACTTTGGTCTCCTTCTTCTCTTCAGTAATGGACACTAGGAGAGGACCCTTGTAGGGATATCCTCACTACAGAAGAATGTGGGGCTGTCAGCAACACCACGGTCTGCAGATGGTAACTGGGGGGAAGAGTGCAAATCCAGGTTTTTAAAAAATCTGGATACAGCAGCTGTGGGTGAACAGCTGGAAACATTTGGAGCCAAAAGGGTGAGAGAGGCAGAAGCAGGGCAACACATGTAGTCCAGCTGCTGTTTCCCATTAACTGTTTGCAAGAAGGTAGTTTACAGATGGAAGCTCTTTAAGGAAGAAATAGGAAGATAAATGTGGTAAGAGAACAAGGGTTACGTGAAGCATCTCTCCAAACTGGTGCCAAGGAGGGACACCTTTCCCAAGTGTTGCTGCAGGAGAAAATATATAACACAGAAAGGAGAATTCCTGGATACTAAGTTCCAAGTTTGGGGCAAGTACTCTTTGGTGAGAGAACCCCAGCCGGGATTTAAAATCACAAAATATGTAGCAAAGTATGGAAATATAGGCAGTTAGGCCTCCGAAATAGTTCCTTCCAAAGTTTCCAAGTTCCTTCCAAAGTTTCCCTCTTCCCCTAGCATAGAAAAGGACCACATTGGTAAATTTAATTGGTTTACTTACAAACTTTCCAAAGGTCAGATTCATGTGCTTTTCTATACAGAGTTCAGAAAAAGTTGCACAGGCAGTAAAAGTTGGCTTAGTCACAGTGGTGAAAGCTTCAAAATTATTGCTACAGGAACTCAATAAATGCTTGTAAGAGCTTACAGTTGAACTTCTCGGGTAGACTGGAGGTTAAACAAAGCCTTGATTACCACATCCCTCCCAAAGTGAGCTAAGTCTGGCAGGACAGCTTACTCTATAGTGTTAACCCCTTCATGTTGGTTATATGAAGCTGGACATGAAATCTCCATTAAAAGGGAAAAGAATCAAGGATGCAGTGTGTGGACTTGGGCAAACCAATCCCAAAGTCCTCATTTGTAAAATGGTAATAAGAGACGTCCACTGCCATGAACGTTGCAAACGTCAAAGCACCTCCAGAACTGGGAGGCCTCTTGCCTAATCTCTTGCTTGGCCAAGTGGCAGAAGCGGCAAGCAGCAATAACAAACCCAACCAGCCCCATATGTTGGCCCTGATCCACTGCAGCCCTTCTTTTTGGAGGGCGCCTGCAAAGAGCTAGAAGAGCCTGGGGAGCCGCTGATGGATGCCCACGTCCGTAGGAGCCAACGATGACATGTATTTTGGAAATGTACATTTTTTTCCCTTTAAATTTTTTGGGGCCCTAAGCTATAGCTTGTTTAGTTTATACGTAAATCCGGCACTGGGCGCCCCCCCCCCTCCAAGTTTATTGGCATTGCCATTCAAACGGAGATCAGAATGTGATCGATTATGCGGGGCGGGGCTTACCTGCCCCCCCCTCCAATATTTCATTCAAGTTGGCAGGCACCCCTGCCGACCTCTTTGGGAACCCAGAGAAGGCTGGCTTGGCCGAGCGCGCCTTTCGCGCACACGTGTGCGCTCTGTGTGTGTGTGTGCGCGCAGAGCGGCGCTCGCTTGCGGAATTCGCCAGGGCTTGAAAGGGCCCTCGGTTTACAATGCTAACTTCCTGTTCCAGCCCGGCTGCCAACATGACCGCAGGCAGGTTCACCCAGAGAGTGTCCGGCGGCAGCAACAGCAGCAGCAGCCGCGCTTCTTGGCCGAGAGGAGATCCCGCCCCGCTGCCGCCTCGGATTGCGGGCGGGCGAATAAAAACGACCCGGGAATCCAGACGCTCTTCCAGGTAGACGAGGCTTTATTTAGAGACTCTTTCCCCCTCCTCTGCTCCTTTCTTTCTTGGCCGCCGCGCGGTTTCCAAACCCAGCCGGGGCGTGGCGTGGTGTCCTTCGCCTGGGTAAATATTTGAGCGCTCGCAGCCAAGGAGGAGGAGAGCCGCTCCGCGAGGCACATGGCGCGGAGACACCGGCGGGAAAGGGCTGCCAGGGAGGCCGCCTCCTCCGCTGCCGCCGCCGCACCCTTTGTGCTCCGGAGTGAAGCCCCTTCGCTTGTTGCAGCATCCTTTACTGTTTGGGCGGGAAACTTCCCCTTCAGGCTGGGAAGAAGGGTGGGCAGAGTTGAGAGGGGGACGAGAAAGGAAGCGGTGTGTTGTGTTTTGTTGACAGTCGTCGTCATCTTCTTCGTTTTTATTAAAGTTTTTTATGTGTGTTACAAAACAAACAGATAAAGGGGGAAAGGTACATCTCTTGTCTCCACTTTCAACCTGTCGTCCTTTCCACAGTTTGTTTGCATTTAGTGAGAGACACTTTTTGTCATGGACGTCTTGCACTGGGGTAGGAAAAGGGGTGTTGGGGGTCTTCTTGAATTTAGGGTGCAGGGGTTGTGTGTTTGTGTGCCAGGTCACTTTGTTTGGGCTTAGTTGCCCCCTGACAAGAGTATAGGTACTTAATTAATAATATAATGATACAGTGATATCTTGGTTCTCAAACGCCTTGGTACCCAAACAACTTGGAACCCAAACACTGCAAACCCAGAAGTAAGTGTTCTGGTTTGCAAACATTTTTTGAAAGCTGAACATGCTCCGTTTTGAGTGTTATGTTTCCGTTTTGAGTGCCACGCTGAGGTGTGCCTGTTTTTGCTATTTATTTTGCATTTTTGTTTTTGCGGCTTTTTTGTTTTGTTTTCGTGACTGTATGGAACCCACTTCAGCTACTGATTGATTGATTGATTGATTGTGTGACTTCAGTACATTGATTATTGCTTTCATTTTATGGATCAATGGTCTCGTTAGATGGCAAAATTCATGTTAAATTGCTGTTTTAGGGGTTGTTTTTAAAAGTCTGGAACGGATTAATCCGTGTTACATTACTTTCTATGGGAAAGCATGCTTTGGTTTTGAAACGCTTTGGTTTTGGAACGGACTTCCGGAACAGATTAAGTTTGAGAACCAAAGTACCACTGTAATTTATTATTTATATGACGCCCGTTTGACTGGATTGCCCTGGCCACTCCCAACAAAAAATGGTAAAAGCACACAATGCAGCATCACACACTAAAAACTTCCCCGAACAGAGCAGCCTATAAAAAAAAATCACATCACTGTTTATCTGTTTGATGCCATCTGCTGGGAAGGTGTTCCACAGGGTGGGTGCCTCTACCAAAAAGACCCTCTGCCTGGTTCCCTGTAACCTCACATCTCGCAATGAGGAAGGCCTTCGGAGCTGAACCTCAGTGTCCAGGCCGGATGATGGAGGTGGAGACAATTGTTGTTGTTGTTTAGTCGTTTCCGACTCTTCGTGACCCCATGGACCAGAGCACGCCAGGCACTTCTGTCTTCCACTGCCTCCCGCAGTTTAGTCAGACTCATGTTTGTAGCTTCGAAGACACTATCCAACCATCTCGTCCTCTGTCGTCCCCTTCTCCTTGTGCCCTCCATCTTTCCCAACATCAGGGTCTTTAGGTCAACTCCTGCCTTTGGTTACCATTAGGCTTCTGTTTCCAGAGCCTGTTGCTTGAGAAGAATAACCCTTTGTGTAGAACGTAACAGCTCTATACAGTACTAGACAACTAGATATGTACTGTACTATATACTATATCTATACTAGATATATTAGATAAAGGAATTATTATTATTATTTGTTGTTATTATTTGAGGAATTCAGAACTATCCCACCAGCGTCCCATTCCCATTGTGCTGTTCTGTAGTGTTCTCCCAAGTCAGTTTCCTGGGGTGCAGGATGTTGGGCTAAACATCTTTCAGAGCTAGTTGACTAATATTTGAAAATACTGATAAACTCTTTTAACTGTGACTTCACTTTTTGTGTTGTACAGAAGGATGACATTCCCCAGTTACTTGTGCAGCACACATGCACTCAGTAGCAAACTCAATTGAGTTTAATGGGACTTACTCCCAGGGAAGTATGTGTAGGATCGCAACCTTACTGAATCAATTCAATTTTTCTGAGCATCTGAGTATAGTTGTTCTCTTCCTATTGTGCCTCAGTTCTGGTCCCGACTATCTTAAATTTAAGGGACAAATTGCAGCTGTGTGACAGAGCCTAGGCAAACAGTAGAAGTCTGTGATATGCAATAGGACTTTACACTGTCAGATGGAGGTGTTTTAAATGCTATTATCCAAACAGTGTTCTCGCTCATCTGAAATACTGTATGTACTCAGGCGGCTCATCTCAAAAAGGGTATCGTCAAATTGGAGAGTGTTCAAAGGAGAACCGCAAAAAATGATTAAAGACTGAGAGGAGCTCTCCTGCAAAGAGAGAGATTTGAAAGATCTGGTTTGTTTATTTTAAAGATGAGACAATTTAAAGTGGCAAGGCTAAAGGTCTGTAAAATAATGAATGGTATCAAGAAGGCAGATCAGGAACTATTGCTGTTTCTGTTTTGCAGGATGAGTGTGATATTGAAATGCGAAGATTGCAAAGTCCTAGCAAAGAAAAGGCTTTTCACAGTTAGGGATAATTTAGCCTGTGGAACACTCTAACACTGGATATTGCAAATGTTACAAAAATGGACTGAATGCTTCTAAAGAGTATTGTTTGCAAACCCAGCTGTCTTAATAAGCGAAGGATGGTTCAGCACCACATTCCTGTCAGTTTCAAGATATCATATTCATCTCCGATCCAATAGCTAATACTCTTGACATAGCATCCATGCAATAATAATGCTCTGACAGTTAATTGATCCAAGAGGTACATAGCCTAGCAGCACCTTATAGGGATGAGTGGAATGTATGGTGCTGCTGTGTCATATATTCGCTAGGCACTTTGATGACATAATCACTTGCCTTCATGCTGATCTTCAATCCAGTCTCTGGTAAGGTATCCAGCACCCTGTCTTATTCACTTCTGTGGAATGAGTTTCATTTATTGAGGCCTGAAGGTGTGGACAAGGTGCTTTTGGCTGTCCATGTCTTACTTGTGCTCTCCTGCCCATCCTGGCTCGTTCGTGCAAGTTGTGGGTGGGAGAGTGGACTGGCTGAATCTAAGAGGAGGTTAATGCATTCTTGCATGAGAAGAAGAAGAGAAGAGTTTGGATTTGATATCTTGTTTTATCACTACCCTAAGGAGTCTCAAAGCGGCTAACAATCTCCTTTCCCTTCCTCCCCCACAACAAACACTCTGTGAGGTGAGTGAGGCTGAGAGACTTCAGAGAAGTGTGACTAGCCCAAGGACACCCAGCAGCAGCATGTGGAGGAGCGGGGAATCAAACTCGGTTCACCAGATTATGAGTCCAGTGCTCTTAACCACTACACCACACTGGCTCTCACCAGTGAGAGGGTGGTCACCATTGCTTTGTTGGAGGTGTGCATCTCTTCCTGGAAAAACCTATCCTGAACACTGGGGTATTTGACAACTGTTGCCTGATTGCTAATACCCACTTTTTTGGGAAGGTTGTGACACTTTTGGAGTTAACATAATTTGGACCAATTCCAGTCTGGGTTCACGTATGGCTTTGGCACAGAATCGGCTCTGGTTGCCCTCTTCAATGGGGCAACAGGGAGAGTGTGAATCTGTTGCTCCTGTTGGACCTCTCAGTGGCTTTTGATACCATGACCATGGTATTCTCCTGGACTGTCTCCATGGGCTGTGAGTTGGAGGTGCTGTTTTATGGTGGTTCTGCTCCTACCTGCATGGCCAGTCTCAGAGGATAGCATTGGAGGACTATGTGTCCAGATTCTGGCAGGGTATCCCTAGTGGTATATGAAGCCATTAGGAGCAGTCACCAGGAGATTTGTGGCATGGTGTCATCAGTATGCTGATGACACCCAACTCTTATCTCCCAATTAATTCCAAGCCTTGCAGAAGCTGAACCAAGGGCTAGATTCTGTGGTGGGCTGGATGAGGGCCTGAAGCTGAATCCTGTTAAGACAGAGACACTATGGGTGAGTGGTTTCCAGGTCTGAAGAGCACCTGTCACCCAATATTTTCAGGAATAACTTGGCCACTGTGACTCATATATTGGTAGCCTCACATTTAGACTATTGTAATGCACTTAGTGTAGCGCTTCCCTTATGGGTGGTCCAGAGGATGCAGCTGATGCAGAATGCTGCAACCCAAGTGGTCAGTGGTGCTCTGCATCAAGCACTCCAGTGCTAAGGGGTCTGCACTGTCTGACTGTTATTACCAAGCCAGTTTTAAGGTCCTGCTACTTACTTTACAGAGCTGTAAAGACTTCTGGACTAGGATATTTGAAAGACCGCCTTCCCCTCCATTGCCTGATAAAGGCATTCAGATTGACAAATGAAACCCAGTTAGAGTTGCAATAGTACTATTATTATATATTATTATTACTATTAATATATATTATATATTATTATTACTAGCACTACTA
Source organism: Podarcis filfolensis (assembly GCF_964270895.1). Lineage (NCBI taxonomy): Eukaryota > Metazoa > Chordata > Lepidosauria > Squamata > Lacertidae > Podarcis > Podarcis filfolensis. Next base: position 96,284,165 of record NC_139605.1, on the reverse strand, counting down.
GTATTATAATGGTCGGTGGTAACATAGAGATGGGCTTTTTGAGTGGTGGTTACCAGTGTTGGGAAATTCTCTCCCTGTTGAAATACGAGAGGCCCCATCAATATTGGCATTCTGCTGGCTCTAGAAGGCATTCCTCTGATTTCCTGACCTGAACCTCCTGCTTTCATTGTTTTAATTGCTATTTTAACTTTGAATTGTTGTGCTGTTTTATTGGGCTTTTATTGTACTTTTTAACCGTGGATGTTATTTTAACGATGGAATCGTTTTATAATGCATTTTAATTATGTGTGTTGTTTGTAATTGGTTTTATACTTGTAAACCACTTAGGAGCCACTTTGGCAATTAAGCAACATATTAATTAATTAATCATAATAACATGTATTGATTCAGCCAAAGTCTGTACATTAAATACATGGGCAAGGATGTTGTGTAAGTAAGGCACCAGTCTTTTGTTGGATTCTGACAATCTTTACTTGCCCTGTGACTGGAGACAAGCTACCAAGTGGCAGCCACAAATCTTTTAGTAAGCACCTTCCTTTTACAGCCATGGTGTCTTGCATCCTCATCATGTTGAGGAAGTTGATTATGTGTCATGCAAGCTAGGAGAATAGCTTCCTATATATGATGCTTTTGTACTATACCAGCAGCACAGGAAGTACCGGTATTTCCCTACAACTCTTTGAGTTTCCACATTGCATGAAGTTTTGTGCATTGTTTCCATGCTTGATATGACATCTTCCACTTACACCAATGTGCTCAGGGCACTACAGTGAATTGGCACAGGGACTAAAATGACAGGCAGGTGCTTTGCGTAGATCACGCACACTGAATCAGCAGGTCTAAATCCCAACAGCAAACTTTTGTAGGCATGCCATTATATTCCTATTCGTACAGGTAGCTAACAAAAAGTGAGACACTTGGTGAGAGCCCATGCTATAATATTATGGGAATTTGATCAATGCCTTTCTCCCTAGGCTTAAGATTGCCTGGTCATTAATGGGAGACAATGCAACTAATGCGCAATTTGGCTGCTATAGTGTAAAGTCAGCTTGGAAAAGTACCTTGAGTCACAGCCATCTGGAACAGATTTGCTAAGCATTTTCAAAGGAGGAATATTTGGGAGAGGGACACGTTCCAAAGTTGCTGATGGTGCTTTGCGACGAGCACTGCCTGCTTAGATGCATTTTGCTGTATCCTTTAATTCCTGCTCAACCTGCATATCTGTAAGTAAACAGACCACTACAAACACATACATGTTCAATGCACCCGTCTCCAAAGGAAACACCTTAGTAAAGGATGCCCTGAACTTTTCACAACTCCGAATAATATCCTGAGGTTGCTACCCGGTAGATCTACGGCTCAGCTTCTATTTGAATCTCTGCTTTCCCAGTTCTAGTCTGTCAGACAGTCTATTGAACCCAAATGCAATCCTTTGCAACGAAAGCCTGTTTCTGAATCAGGTGGAACTTGGCAACAGAACCCTCCGACATGAACATCAGCGGAACAGTCACTTTCAGAAAAAGGTACCCTGAAAAGAAATCCGGTCAACCACAGATAGGTGTGCTGACGTCTTGTTTTGGCTGCATCAATTCTCCACGGTGCACGCCGTAGTGCCGTTCCTCCTAGCAAAACGATCTGTGCAAGTGGAGCAGAGATTTACAGCGGCTGACAACCGGCCCCTTCCACTCCTACTTGTAACACAGTGTTCCCATCGATCCTTCCCCAGACACTGACACTCTCAAAATGGAATGAGCGGCTTGTTCCCATTGGCAGTGGGGAAGGATTCTTCAATATTCCGCTGAGCAACAAGACAGCAGCAAGCAACAGTAGCAGCAGCAGCCAACCGCAGCAGAAGCAGAAGCAGCAGTCTCCGGCCCTCTGCAGCAGCCCAGCCCGTGTGCCAACACCACATCACAAGCTCCACAATCCGCCACGCCCCTCAGCAGCCACCACAATTGCTGTGACATCCAAACCGCCTCCAGCCATGGCAACATGCCACCTGCTATAGCATCTCTTACTTGCTGTTACGCCTCACTGTGACTTTCACCACCACACCGCACCACACACTGCAGAAACCCATTGCCGCCACACAGGCAGAACAGTAGCATGTTTCAGAAGAAGGAAGAGTCTGGCTGCTCATTCATCTATGGGAACGTAATTTGAGAAAATGAAATTGTATCAATTTTTAATCTCGGAGACTGAAGAAGGGGCGAGAGAGGATCCAGTGCTGCCAGCTTCAATGGTTTTTTGGGGTTTTTAAAAAAACCCATAACAAATCACAAGCCAAATGCTTAGACCAGCTGAAAAAATCTTTCATTCCCCCCCCTCCAGAAAATTGTATTCTTTGGACTGCAAGCTGTAATCTTTTTAATTTTTAGAATGCACAATGAAAGCTTTAGCTGATTAATTAGTGGGAGCAATTTTGATCAGTAGGCTTACTATCTATCTATCTATCTATCTATCTACACACACACACACACACACACACACACACACACACACACACACACACTATGTACTATATATATACTTTGGCTCTGATATGATATGATGCCATAGCAGGGACAATATTAGCTGAGGCCTTCTAACAGTAAATGATAGATTTCTTTATTAAACTATAAGTTATATTTTGCTCCCTCCTGTATTTCAGAAAGGGTACCCATATTGAGGTTTAGGAACTTACATATTTATTTAAATTTATTTAAATATGAATTAAGTAAGAATTACTACCAGGTAAAGTATGCATAGAATTTGTTTAGGAATCACTTCCCGTAAAACATCCTTAAACGATTTAACAATAAAAACACATATAAAAATTATATCAATTTTGGCACAGACACAGATTGAGAAAAGCAAAAAATCCACTTAAAGGACTTGTTGGAAAAGGAAGGTCAAATAAATAACTTCCTGGACATCTAGGTTGTCCATCAAAATGGACCTCAAAGCTGTTTCTAAACGTTAAATAAACAATCAGTAAAGCACAGTTAAATAATAATACTTAAAACAACTAAAATTTATACAAACCTCAACAAACAATGAAATGAAGTGCTGGCAATTCATAATGATTGATTAATTGGTGAATGGTTAATTTATTGGTTGATTAAATAAAAGGAAGATTGTTAATCAACTTTAAACTCCTTTAATTTGGTGACAGCAATAAGCATTTTGTACTGGTTTATTGCAAAAATTCACAGCCTCTTCTGCGCTAATGGGAGGAGGGACTCAAGTCTAACTGGAAGTTGTGCAGCCATCTGACCTGGGAGCTCAATGATCCCTGATCCCTGCTGTGGAAGGCTTGCTTCAGTTACTGAGGGGGATGAAGCAAATGCACTCTCCCCATGCTCAGTGGCACTCTTAATATTCACTTGGGAAACATGTTTTAAAGCCTGTTGACATTGGAAATCTGGCATTGGAAAACACATAGATATAAAGCAATTCAGGTTGCAGTATGAGGCTTTGTGCTTCAAGCCCTGATCTTGAGAGACATATGGCTGCTTAATTTCTTTGACAAACGGAACTCAGTCCATTTGGATTCAAATCTGCGAGCATCCAGGAAGACGAGGAAGAAGCTCTGGCAAGCCCTTATATTTTGTTCAACTCTTGCAAGGCCATAGTTGCAAGGCCAAAACTATTGCTCTTGAGATCTCTGGGGAAAGGCCAAGGTAGTAAGAATGCATTGGCCTAAGGGGACACAAAATGTAAAAAAAAAAAAAGGATAGGAGAAGAAGGTGGGTCATCCCAAAGTGTGGGGGCCAGTGCAGCCATCCCTATTCACCACCACACAACCCGCCTGCAGGGACAACTCTGATATTGGCCACCAAAAACATTGGTTCTTGTCACTCTCATTCCTAGCCCAATCAAGACACATTCTCTTATTTATTGTATATGTTTTTGACTGTAGTTTTGTATACCACTTAGATATTTTTAGATGTGGACGCATTCTAATATTATAGAGCTTTGCTACGGTCAAAGGGAGTAGCAGTGCTGGTGTGTTGCCACATTCAGTTTTAAATTTTAAAGGGTGGGAAGATGTGAGGTTGCCTCGTACAGAGTCAGACCATAGGTTCCATCTGATTCAATATTGTCAATGAAATGGCTGACAATGGCACTGCGGGGTTTTGGGTAGGGAGACACTACCTGGAGATGCTGTGAAGTGAAGAATGTGCTCTATCCACTGAGCTTCAGCTGTTGCCAAGGATGCATGAGTGCTCCTGCGATTGAGCTGCAGAGTGGGGATGTGGGATTAAACACCTACCCACCAATAAAAAATACAATAAAACATAAAATACTGACAAATTGTGAGCATTGGGGAATCTGTCTTGCTTGTTGCACTTGTTGAACCTCACTCTGCACAACATAAACTGCTACGATTAATGTGTGTTTTGTGGTAGGCGGGAAGACCATTGCATCTTCCCAGCTACCAAGTACTGTAAGTGAATGCTAGGGAAGTGCAGGTTGCCTGCTGCAGAAGTGCTCACTTGAGGGAAGATGGTTTAGATTCCATGCAATGAACTGACTAACCATGGTGGAAAGGGCTGCGTGCTAAACACTGCTTGGAAAGACCTTCTCAGAGAGCATGCAAGGTTGCTGCCCAAATGAGCTTGGTGCAGAATGTTTTTGTATCCGAATGTTTTGGTCATGGTTTGCCACTTCTAAGCTGAAGTCACCCCATAGGGCTTGCCAACAAGGCAAATGTGAGCCTTCTTTCCTCATGGTTTCAGGCCTCAGACCATAGCTGTCAACCTTCCCATTTTTGGTGGGGAATTTCCTTATTCTAGCACCGTTTCCCGCTGCTTACTGCTGCTATCCCGGATTGCTAGATATCCCGGGACAGGTGAGGCTGCTGATCCCTTATTTTCGAGGCTGCTGATCCCTTATTTTCAAATCTGAAAGTTGACAGCTATGCCTCAGACCCATGGCTCAGCCTTCGGCATCTGGATGCCATCAGAAGCATGGAAGAGGCAGAGTCAAGAAATTGGGAGGACAGGGGCTTAGATTGCTGGAGCAAGCTGCCCAAACCAAACCTTGACAGCAGTCAAACAACCAGGGTGTTTTCCCCACCAGCCTGAAGTCAATTCTGGCACCTCTCAGGTGGGCGCCATTGCCATTCTAAGAGAACAAGGGAGGTGTTCATGGTGAGTTCTTTTTGCTGCCACTCTTTTCCTTATTTTGCTTACAAAAGTAGCACTGCAAACAACCAAGGCCCAATCCTAATAGGGGAAGTAGCCAACCAGGCTCTTCTGGTACTGTCTTATGTTAGTTGTTAGCTTATCAGAGCTGTGACATCTCTCTCAGTCTCCAATTCTGCTGAGCCGATTTCTGACACTCTCTCTGTTACAGCCTGCAAACACGCAAGATGGGTGCCTATGAGAGAGACAACTCCCTCATAAAAGGTGGCATATACTTCAGCTTCGTCACTAGGCAGCGTTGGAAAGCTGAGGATGGGGAGGGGGAACAGGATAAAGGAGAGCTGGGTTCTCCTGTTAGTCAGCACTCTATAAACAACACAAATGAGCCTACACGATAGAGGAAAAGCCCAGCTCCACAACTGATCGCTTCTTCCCCTGGTAGCCACAGAGAAACTGACAACAGGGAGGCCCTGTTGCTGGAGAGAAGAGAAAGCAGCCCAATGGCTGACCTCAAAGTCTGACACCCACACCCCTTGTCTTGGGGGGGGGGGGGTTAAGTCCATGACAATCTTCTGACATGTTTGACAATGAAAGGCAGCCCTTGCCAGGTCAACCCCGAAGGAGGCGACCTGTGACCCAGCATGCGGTTGCATCTCATTAAAAACATATATTTCCATTTCTGTATCGACGGGCTCACAAGGTGTCATTAAGGAAATATTGCAGCCCTAGGGCCATGGCGTCAGCTAGCAGTGGCCAGCGCATCAGTGCAGACTGTCAAGTAAACACAGCAGTGATGGTGCAGGGACAAAGTCTCTGGGCTTGCAAGGACCAGCGGCTGCTCCAGATTGGTTCAGCAGGCACAGGATGGACAGGAGGGAGAGATTTGCTAGAAGAACCCGATGAAAGATTACACTTTGTTTGGTGCAAGAGGCCTGTTTAATCAATTCCAGAGGACTTGGCGGCTGGCAGCAGAGCTGCTTACCTGGCCAGAGGAAAGATCAGCATTTGGCAAGGTCAAATAATGGTCAAGCTCTCTTAGCTCTTGATAGAGGAAAGCAATGTCTCTTAGTGAAGCCCGATGCTATCCGTAGGTAGTTACATGTGCAGTATAGATTTTAAAACTGCCTTCCTCTATGTGGTCACCCCCAGATGTTTTGGTCTTCAACTCCCACCAGTGCCAACCAGGTTGGAGAACGCTATCTCAAATTACGGCAGATGTTCTCTCTTAGTCACCTCACCCATTGGCTTGATTTGTATTGATTTGTCACTGCTGCGATCCCTGAACCTTCCCAATTTCCACTGCTAGGCCCATCCCACGTGGTCCTCCAAGGTTGCTCCAAGAAGACCTCAGTTCATTATCTGTCTTGAAGCATTTTGTTCTAAACCAGTGCATTATTTGCTGCAGTTGCAATTGCCTGTCTAGAAAGAGGAATAGTACTTCTCCTTCTTCTATGCTTGCGAATCCGACATGAGCTTCAAAGAGCATTTGCCCCTTTTAAACCAATCCAAATGTTATGAGTGCTCCAAAACCTTATGAATCCAACTAAGAAAAGAATGTACTCCGCAGCCAGATAATGAAATCTAATTGCTATAAAAGTCCTAGCTTTATGCTACTGTTAACACATTCTTTGAGACCAATTATGTTTCTGTCCTATGGTGTCAACCTTTTACGCTACTTTTTAATGTCTTGGACTTGAAGCACCATTCCCAACAATTGACCCTCTCCTGTTATTTGGAATCCAATATTAATTTGGAAAATTCTCTCTCTCCACCACCCCGGAATCTTTTCCTCCAGTTGACACAATTTTTTTGGCAAAGGGAGACATTGGGATTGAGGTTCCCCTATACACATAGCTTAGTCTTTTGTGCTCTTAACATTGAAGCAAGTGGAATATATGACTCCAAGAGGAAGTCCTCTTTCTGCCCCAAGAGCAGCCTTGAGTGATGTGAATCAAGGGGCTGGATTTCTATCAGCAAGAACTGTTTCCTCCTCCTGCAATTAAAATCACTTGAATTTGGCCTTCAGGAATATAGAAGAAGGGGAAATCCTGTCTTAGGAGTTAGCAAGTGAAGCAACAGACAGCCTAGATGAGAGGCTTTGTAATCTGTGCTGGAAACAAATTTTGGCTCTGGGCAAATTGGATAACTTTGGAATTGAATTAGACACTCTTACCAGGTGCTCAGAATCAAATGAAGAGAAGGCAAGTGGTTTCTTTCCCTTACGAATAGCCCTTTCGTTCCTGAGTTCTTCACCATGGAATCTGCTTATCAGGAGACTTAGGACTCAGCTACATTAGTCAAAAATATAGTGTTTTGAATATGTTATAAACATGCAACACCAGATGGTACTGTAGAGCAGAAAACTTTTCTATGCAATTTTACATAGCGTTCCCCCCGCTTTTGTTATAACAATTTAATATCTGGCTTATTTTTAGCATTGTTTTTCCCCCTGTGTGTAGATCCACCCTGAGTCTTCCTGTCCTTGAGAAAGGCATCTCTCAACTATATTTTACAGACTGTTTTCTTTGGCAGGGGGAGGGGAACAAATAGCACTGAACTCCTAAGAATGTATAGATAATATATTTTACTGGTTGGTTTTCAAATCTCTGTGAGATATACATTGTCCTTGTTTTCACATAACAGTAAGTAGTGGTTTATTAAACTATGGTTTATTAAACCATGGCTAGGTGTTATGACTGAACCCTGCCCAGTGACTTAGATATGTTTTGTTCACTGCCAACAAACCATGATCTAAAGCCATGGTTTGTTGCTGTCTTGTGAATCTTGGTTTGTTTTAAATATGGCTTGGTGTTACATACAAATCCAACAGCCTTCCTTAACCATGGTTTGTTTGGCCAACCCACCCCAGACTTTCATCGTGCTTCAAAGACATGAAACAAGAGCAGCTGGGAAACAAATCAAACTTTGGAGAACCAAGCCATGGTTTGTCTAATCAACTGTGTGACAATTTGGGGTTAACTGGTCCTCCCCCTGCCCCTGTAATAAAAGCTTGAGAAGCTAGTGGGGCCATGCCAGGAACACCTTCAGCTGCTTTATTTCTGCATATAGGGAACAGGACCCAAAAGGTGATTATCCTATATCTGACATCCTAAACTGAACATGTCTTGACTCAACATTGGGACTTTAAGGTTTCTATTTTCTTTTTAACTGAGAGTCTTGAATTAATATTGTGATTTTAAAGAACTGTAGGATTCGTTCCCAAGGGGTGGCAGCATTAAAACCATGTGATTCTCCTCCAGTATAGTGTTCCTTGAATCCAGTAGCAAGGAAGCAAAAAATAAAAATTGCCCCCTCCTGCCCACTCTCTTTTTTTGCTAGCACTGCTGGGTCTGTGCATTTATTTCCATGGTTTTACTTACAGAGGCTTCCTGTTGGCAGACTGTTCTGCTACAGCAGCCGAAATGCAACAACCTGAGCAAAGTCCCTAGAGCAGGGTACGCACTTTGTCCAGCTGCCTATCACTGCAGCGTGTCTAAAGCAAAGCTAATATATGAAATAATTCTCTGTAGAATTGAGCCTGTAAGTTAACTGCTGTTTGAAATGAGTCCTTTTGCTAAAAAGGTGAAGGGCAATGTAATTTTTGCCATTACAGGCAAAGTCTGACTCCTGTGTTTGACTTTTCAAATCCCCTTCAGAGCTCCAGAATGGTCTGTTTGTCAAACTGAGAGCTCAACCTCGCTCTGCCAACTCCCAGTCATATATGGAAATTCACTTCCAGTGGGATGGGGCTTCCTGATCCACGTAAGGGTCACTTCCTTTAATCTGGACCCAGAGGACCTTCTAAGCAACTCCAGAGAGAATGACACGTGGCTTTCCTTAATTTTTCCCTAAGGCTGTGCTCATGACAGGCAGGTTTAACATGCACACACACACACACACACACACACACATTTTATGTTCTAGTGCAGACCTAAGACTCCTACATGTGTCCACTTAAGGCACATTTCTCTCATTATACTGCAGCAAATCTGGGTTTGTTAGCAAGCAGGAGCCACAACCAATCATTTGCCCCTCTCCCTATTGTGATCAACACATTTCCAAACCAAATGTTTGTCCCTTTTGCACACTTCAGTTTCAGGTGCGCAATTAAATTCACTGTGTTTGCCAAAAATATGTTAACGTGCGAACAGTAGCGTAGCATGGACTGCCGGTGCCCGGGGCCGTGCAAAGGGATGGGAGAGAGGGAAACCGATGGAGTATATATGCACATTCAACTGCAAAAGAGTGTCCGTGTCACCCAAGAGATCATAGCTGCAGAGATAAAAAGAAGAAGAGTCATTCCGTTGTCTGGAGAGGTCACTTCCTGGTTTGCACGGAGAAGCCATTTTCAGCAACGGAAGCATTCAGCTGTATTGAGGCAGCCCTAGGTGTTGCAATGTTGTGTCCCTAACAATTTTGCGACTGGGGCAACCACCCCTGTGGCTCCGCCCCTCACCCCCGCAACAGTATGCCAGTGTGTGTGAAATGTCCAAAAAGGTTGAAAGCAACTTGCATCTCAATCCACTGCAGGGAAGGGCTGATTCCCACAAACTGAACATAAGAAGAGCCTGTTGGATCAGACCAACCAGATGCCCATGAGAAACCCGCAAGCAGGATGCGAGCACAGGAGCACTGCTTGTACACGCATCTAATCATTGTGAGCACACAGCCAGTTTGTGATTAGATGGGGAAGGGTGAGTTGGCACAAGATGTAAAAATAAATAAATTACAAATTCTATTTGTAGTCAAAAGAATTGCCACTCTGCCCAAGGTGAAAGTGAATAAAAAATAGAGGAAAGGCACACCAGGGTTAATTTAGAATTTGACCACCCTGAATTAGGGCATAATAAACAACGCCAAATTCATGTTCTGTTATCAGGCAGGCAGGGGAGAGACATTGTTTTGGGCGTTTACTCCCAAGTAAGTTGCATTGCAGCCAGGAACACCATCCTATATGAAGTGAGTCCCATTGGATTTGATAGGGCTTACTCCCAGGCAAATGTGCACAAGACAGTGCAACCCTCTACATGCCAGTTCGGAAGTAAGTTCCATTGAATTCAGTGATGTTTACACCCTGGTTTGTGTATAGGAGGGACGCGGGTAGTGCTGTGGGTTAAACCACAGAGCCTAGGACTTGCTGATCAGAAGGTCGGCGGTTCGAATCCCCGCGATGGGGTGAGCTCCCGTTGCTTGGTCCCTGCTCCTGCCAACCTAGCAGTTCGAAAGCACATCAGAGTGCAAGTAGATAAATAGGTACCACTCCGGTGGGAAGGTGTAATGGTTCTAGGGGTTGCTCGTGCGTAAGCCGGTGCCAACACCTGGCTGAGTTGCCTGAGTGAACCTTTTCACTCTCTGGAATACCTCTGGAGCTTGCTCTCTCCCTCCGGCACTGATGGCAGTTCCCTGACAGAAGGTAAACGGTGTTTCCATGTGCTGCTCTGGTTCGCCAGAAGCGGCTTAGTCATGCTGGCCACATGACCCAGAAGCTGTACGCCGGCTCCCTCGGCCAATAAAGCGAAATGAGCGCCGCAACCCCAGAGTCGGCCACAACTGGACCTAATGGTCAGGGGTCCCTTTACCTTTACCTTGTGTATAGGAATGCAGCCTTTGCTGTTGGGAGCTTCAGAAGCCAAGCCAGCTCTGAAGCAAATCCAGCAGGCCATTTCCTGTGGCTTCTGCCTCTGATCAGTTGAGGAAAGGGGTCCTGCCCAGGGAGTGTTGTGTCATTCTACCTAAATAATATCTCAGCCCTATGAAACACACAGGGAGCTGCTAGCCTATTCTGTGTAGGCTTTGCAAGTAGATAGTGAAGTGGAGGAAGGGGGCTTGGGAGGTACTAAAATGTGAAAAGAGCAAGGGGGTGTGGAGAGGGGAGAGACAAAGCCCCTGTGTCAGCACTTTGCCTTTCACTGGGAGTAGGGGCAAAAACTGCCCTTGAGACTGAAAGCAGAGTGGGGAGGGGGTTCTGGAATTGCCCCGTGGCAATGGGAAGAAAAGGCCTTCTGTTTAGTCGCTGAACAAGTGGGGGGAGCTTTTGATGTTGGGGAAGATAATTAATGTCACAAATGTCTGCAGTGATGATAATAAATGCAGATGGAGACGTAGACAGCAGTATCTGGAGTCCAGCAACTATAATCCCCCGAGGGGCATCCCACCCACTGGAGCAACCACTCAAGCCACATTCTTCTGACAGCACACACACACACACACACACACACCCCTCCTGTTGGAACCCCTCCCTCAGTATCTCCCACCTTCAAAACAAAAGTTTCTCTTATTCTCACTCTTGTTTCTGCTTGGCTCCTGTTCCTCATTCCACTGGCAGCGTGTACCCGAAGATCCTGCTCTCAAGATGATGTATATTTTTGAGAAGCTCTTCCCCTTAGTTAAGAAAGTCCCAGCTGAATCACAAAAGTATTGGGGTGTGACACACATATAACTTTCCAAGAGTGCTGAGTATACTCTGCTGCTGCTGCTGCTGCTGCTGCTGCTGCTGCTGCTAATAATAATAATAATAATAATAATAATAATAATAATGCACCAAGGTATCCCAAATGAAAGGTGAAATGTTGCGATCAACATCATTTAAGCACATTTGTTTATTTTGGTTCTGCTGATCATAAAGAGAGCAGGAGATTCCAGCCACTTGGGGACTTGTGAGCACCTTTGCAAAGCGGATAAAGTATCGTGGGCACCACAAACACAAGCCCTGCAACATGCACTATTGACTACAGCAGAAGGGTTCTCTCAAGCCTAATTTTAGGGGTGGGCACCCTGAAGGCTTCTGAAGGGTATACAGACACTACCTTGGGGCCCCCATACCACTGTCTGGCTGCTGGGTATCCTTTTTAAATACCTCCCCATCTCCCAGGCTTCTACGATTCTACCCACAATTCCCCACACATTCTGAATTCTGTCGACACAGACCTAGACAAGGTCTAGACAAGGGAGTGAGAAAGCTGCTTCAGTTTGATGGCCACTTTCCCTTTAGGACAACCTTCTGATGGCAACGTGGCAGTGGTGGGCGATTCCAGAGGCAGAAGCAGGCAGAGCAGCAAATGCACATTTCTGTCGTTCTATAGGAGGTCACTTCCTAGACACATTCACAAATCCACCTCTGCCCTCTGTCCAGGCAAACAAGAGGCATTGACAAGAGTCCAAGGACAAATTCTAGCCAGGCAAAAACATTTGGGGTGGAAAACAGAGTGTGGCCTGGGGAGAGTTCCAAGGGCCAGGTAGTGAGGCCGGTGTGTGTGTGTGTGTGTGTGTGTGTGTGTGCGCGCGCGCATTTGCCCCCTAGGCATGAGATTTCCAACCTAGAAGCTTGCACTTTAGATGGGGGATGGTGGGGTGGAACCTGAGTGTCTCAGGTTGCAGAAGAGTGTTACCCAATATTAATTTCTTTTGTGCTTCCACAGAGTAATACTGTGGAACACGTAACCTTGAGTTTACTGCTTTACGCTGTTCCTTTTATGTGTATCCATGCGACATCCCTGTGATACACATGCTTCCCATTTCATAGATAAAGAATGAATTTTGGGATTCAGTGATTTACTCAAGTCCCGTTAGGAAAGATCTTTATCCACTGAACCTCCAGGGATGCTTCCACACTAGATGTTTCTTGCCTCGCTATGGGACTTACTTCTAAGTAGACATGTATAGGATTGCACCACTAATAGTGCTTGAGGAGGCCTAGCCCTCCTTCAACTTTTCTCTAATCCTTCACTTTGATTGGAGTTGCAGATTCTCTGCAGCCGAAGAGGAAACCATATAACTCATCTTGTTCCCAGGTTGCACTTCTAAGTGCTACTTTGCTTTCTGTCTGGAACAAATGGACCTCTTTGTACTCTGCTGTGTTCATTCTAATAGATTAGGAAGATGCCTGCCATTATGGGGTTTGGGTGTGTGTGTATAAGTAAGTCATCCACTGTATGGGAAGGATGGTAAATTGCCAGGCCTTGCAGCAGGGTCGATTGCCATTGCACCTCTTCCTCAATGAGGACTGGATTCTATTTTGTCCTCATTGTAAACCAATAAAAGGTAAAGGACCCCTGACCATTAGTTCCAGTTGTGGCCGACTCTGGGGTTGCAGCGCTCATCTCGCTTTATTGGCCGAGGGAGCCGGCGTACAGCTTCTGGGTCATGTGGCCAGCATGACTAAGCCGCTTCTGGCAAACCAGAGCAGCGCACGGAAACGCCATTTACCTTCCCGCCAGAGCAGTACCTATTTATCTACTTGCACTTTGACGTGCTTTCGAACTGCTAGGTTGGCAGGAGCAGGGACTGAGCAATGGGAGCTCACCCCATCGCGGGGATTCGAACCGTCGACCTTCTGATCAGCAAGCCCAAGGCTCTGTGCTTTAACCCACAGCGCCACCAATATACCAGAGTGCAAAGTTTTACTTCTCTGCAGCCAACAAATGGCAGCTGTTCATCTAGTGGGAGAAAGTAAAGGGGTGCTCTGAGAGACAATTTAGAGGTGGGGGCTAAACCTGCTCCCTGCCCCTGGTGATATCAATGGCACTGGCAATTAAGATAGAAGCCAACCTGCTTTTTAGCACTGTTTTAGACTGTCTCTTGTTCTTGGTCACAGTAGAGCATGACAGAATACTTGCTCACACATTCCATGGAACGCAGATACAAGCTGTCTCTACACATGTTTAAGTGTTTGTTTGATTTGTGTGTACACTTGCTGATTTGCACAGCACATCCTATGCGAACACAGACTGTACACTCCTGGACTGTTACATGTGAATAATTGTAGAAGCGTACAGCTCAACTGTTTGTGTACACACACGGCATACTCACTTGGTGCCATGTTCACACACCCCTACTGTGTTGGGAAGTGGGTCTTCGATAGCTAGATGGCCTTCCAATGGAAAAGCATAGCCTACTCCTGATTTCCAATGGAAAAGCATAGCCTACCCCAGTGATTTCACAAGCAAAACAAAAGAGAGAGAGAAAACATGATCCACCGAAGAGGACAAAGATGGCAATAAACTTGTCACATGGCCACCTTTTAATTGTCCTCCTGTTTTGCTTTGCCTCTAAGTGCCTCCAATGAAGCTCCAATTTAATGGCGCTCCAGCGTTACTCAATGCGCAGAGACTTTTCCGACTGCAGGCGTTTCGAAGTGTCATATATGCAAATGTGAAATAGTCCCCTTTTCCTCCCTCTGGGAGAGGTGTAGCCAGTCAAGTGCTTAAGCTGCTGCCTCTCCTACACTAATCATAGCAATTCAGGCTAGCTAACCACAGCCTGACCGTTGTTCTCTCATCTATTTTTGCTCTGGTCTTCCAGAACAACCTCTTACCAACTTCCTCAATCAGCACAGCTAAACAGTGTTTGCCACCCACTGGCAAGTGAAGAACCATTTTGGAGTGCGGAGGGGGTTGGGGGGGAACTTTCCTGTCTCAAAGCTCTTAACCTGCTGTTTCCCAGCAACCTTCCATCTCCGGAAGACTTGGCGCGTGCCTCCCTCTCTCTGAACACTTGTGCCTGGATCTGATTCTCTCTCCTGTCTCAAAGTGTGAGGTAGATCTCCCGAGAAATATGCAAGCTACGGATCTTCTCTGTGGAAACGCAAAAGTATAGGCTGCTACTTGAAGATCTGGAAATTACTGATACAGTGGACGCTCAGGTTGCGAACGTGATCCATGCGGGATGCATGTTCGCACCCCGCAGTGATCGCAACCTGTGTCTGTGCACGGGCGGGTTGCGATTCGGCGCTTCTGCGCATGCGCAAAGCGTGATTTAGCGCTTCTGTGCATGTGCGACTGTCGAAACCCGGAAGTAACCCGTTCCGGTACTTCTGGGTGTCGGTGGTCCGTAACCCAAAAAACGCAACCTGAAGCGGCTGTAACCCGAGGTATGACTGTATATTTGTTTAGTGGTGGTTATACAGCAGCACCAATTTGTAGGGACACCTGAGCAGTGCTTTTCTTCTAGAGAAAAAGAGGGTGCTGGTACTCACCATGAATTTGTTGCAGTGAGTGCCACACTTTTAACCAGTGTTTTAATTCTAGGGAAAAAAGGTGCCAGTGCAGTGGTACCTTGGGTTACATACGCTTCAGGTTGCATACGCTTCAGGTTACAGACTCCGCTAACCCAGAAATAATACCTCGGGTTAAGAACTTTGCTTCAGAATGAGAACAGAAATCGTGCTCCGGCAGCGCGGCGGCAGCGGGAGGCCCCATTAGCTAAAGTGGTGCTTCAGGTTAAGAACAGTTTCAGGTTAAGAACAGACCTCTGGAACGAATTAAGTACTTAACCTGAGGTACCACTGTATTGCATACCCTCGAGTTTCCCCCAGAAAAAAGCACTGCACTTTAGTATAAGAGAGCAAGTCTCTATCCAGACATCTTACAATCTACAAATTGATAGGCAGGAGGCAGCAGAAGAAATGGAGACAAGAGCAAATGGCGAAAATGTGTGCTATTTTAGTCACAGGTACTTAGGCTTTCTCACTTTAGGTCAAAGAAAGAAAACCTGCAGACCTCTAGATGTTACTGGACTACAAAGCCCATCTTCCCTGCCCACTGGCCATCCAACAACATTGGGGGGGGGGAGACTCACTAGCCTTCGCATGAGGGCCGAGGGGCTGTACCAAAGGCTTTATGGAAAAAGGATTCTAAGGATGGACTTGAAGGAAAGAAGAGGCATCGCTCATGTTTAGTGCAGTGCAGTTTCAAGTACAAGGAACATCAAGGACAAAATGGTGGAGTTGTGGATGAGATCAGGAGCTCTTTGAGTGACTGAGGACGGTGATGCTGGAAGAGTGAAGGTCCTGGTCAGGGATGTGTTTTGATATAAGAGCAGAGGGATGCAGGAAGCGAGGTCATGTAGGACTTGGAAGGTAAGGGACCTTGTGCTAGATCTGGGGGCGGATGTGAAGCCAGTGTAGGAAATTTAAGGATTTAAACTGTGTCCTTTACAATCTAATTTGTGTGCTCATTCTCATTCCTCCCCCAGAGTGAAAGGCCGAGAGCAATATATTGTTCCGGGATGAAGGAGGGAAGGTATGTGGGGAGAAAACCTATTACTTGGGCAGATGCTTCGGCCTGCAGAAGACACTTCGGATTCCTCACACCAAAAATGTAATCTAATAAATCGTTAATGAAATTAATAGTTGCCTCCAGGAGATTCCTTGCCACTCCACAATCTATACTAGTGTGTTTTGGAAAGTTGTGACAGTGTGTGTGTTTAAAACATGTGCGCCCCCCCCCATCCAACCCTCTAGATCAGGGGTCAGCAAACTTTTTCAGCAGAGGGCCGGTCCACTGTCCCTCAAATCTTGTGGGGGGGCCAGACTATAATTTTTTTGGGGGAGGAAAATGAACGAATTCCTATGCCCCACAAATAACCCAGAGATGCATTTTAAATAAAAGCACACATTCTACTCATGTAAAAACACCAGGCAGGCCCCACAAATAACCCAGAGATGCATTTTCAATAAAAGGACACATTCTACTCATGTAAAAACACACTGATTCCTGGACCGTTCATGGGCCAGATTGAGAAGGCGATTGGGCCGGATCCAGTACCCAGGCCTTAGTTTGCCTACCCATTCTCTAGATGTTATTGGACTCCAGATAGTCAGGGATGATGGATATTGTAGTCCAGCCACCTCCAGAAGGATACAGGTTTGCTACCCTTGATTTTTGTTCTTTTCTTTTTTTAAAGGAAACATTTTTTAAAAAACTTTTTGGAACATCCTCAGACTAGGGGATGTTCAGCTGACACATGATCATCACTCATTGAAATGATTCTGTGGATTTGCCCTTAGCTTCAAATAAAAAGAGCCCCTGAATTAGTCTGCGGGGACCCTAAACTCAAGGAGGGTGTTGACAAGCTGGAAAGGCTTCGGGGGATAGCTGCAAAGATGATAAAGGGTCTAGATAAAAGGTTCATGTGAGAAAGGTCTGAAGGAACTGGCTACGCTTAACCTAGAGAAACAAAGATTAAAGGGAAGGCTAGGCAGGTCATTTTTACCTATCAGCATGCGTCTCAGAAAGAAAAGGTGGAGATTCTGTTGCCTGCATCCACTGTGGGTGGAACATTTCAAAGCAATAGCTAGTGGTGCATTTAGGATCTTTTGCATTTCCAGCTTATTGCACAATAAATCCACATTGGTTAGGACTGTCCCCCCCACGCAGGTGCAACTCAAGGCTGGTCACCAAGTGTGCAACAAAGCGTAGATTTCTGGCTACTGTATACCTGTGTCATAAGGGACACGGGTGGCGCTGAGGTCTAAACCACTGAGCCTCTTGGGCTTGCCAGTCATAAGGTTGGCGGTTCAAATCCCCGCAACGGGGTGAGCTCCCGTTGCTCTGTCCCAGCTCCTAACAACCTAGCAGTTCGAAAGCACACCAGTGCATATTGATAAATAGGTACCGCTGCGATGGGAAGGTAAACAGTGTTTTCGTGGGCTCTGGTTTCCATCGCGGTGTTCCGATGCGCCAGAAGCGGTTTAGTCATGCTGGCCACATGGAAAGCTGTCAGTGGACAAATGCCGGCTCCCTTGGCCTCAGTCGAGATAGGTGCTGCAACCCCATAGTCACCTTTGACTGGACTTAACCGTCCAGGGGTCTTTTACCCTTTTTACCTTTCCCCTATACCTATGTCACAGGCATTTCTGAACATCTGTTGGCCATATTCGAAGTTTACATGTTTAGGCCTATACCTGAAGGAGCGTCTCCACCTCCATCGTTCTGCCCGGACACAGAGGTCCAGCGCCGAGGGCCTTCTGGTGGTTCCCTCGCTGCAAGAAGCCAAGTTACAGGGAACCAGGCAGAAGGCCTTCTCGGTAATGGCACCCGCCCTGTGGAACGCCCTCCCACCAGATGTCAAAGAGAAAAATAACTACCAAACTTTTAGAAGACATCCGAAGGCAGCCCTGTTTAGGGAAGCTTTTAATGTTTAATAGGTTATTGTATTTTAGTGTTTTGTTGGAAGCCGCCCAGAGTGGCTGGGGAAACCCAGCCAGATGGGCAGGGTATAAATAATAAATTATTATTATTATTATTATTAGTGGACATCATAAACAAGACTGAAAAATTTCCCAAGTATGTGCCTGCTGGTTTATATGAATGCCCTTCCTATGCTCACCAATTCTGTTGAGCAAATGACTGCATGGAGGAGAGAGCAATCTATGGCTGCTAGCCGAGATGGCTGTACCTTACCACCAGATTCCAGTTGCTGGAAACTACAAGAGGGGGAGTGCTTTTGCCCCCTGGTTTCCTGTAAGCATCAGGTTGGCCACTGTGAGAACCAGGCAGGCCAATTCTATGGGGACCAAGGTGTGTTCAGCCCCTGCAATATCTGTTGGGAGGGGGATAGGCCCCCTCAACACTGAGGAGGCCGAGCGTGGAGCTGAGCACAGCGTGGCATGGCTTCAGTAGCCTCCTCCTGAGCATGAGAGAGGAGGAGCCACTGGCCATTGAAGCCTCAACGTGCTGGGTTCCATGCTTGTTCCCGACGATGCAACATTGCACACTCAATGTGCGCATGACGTCACACGCACACGACGGGGCCCCCCTCAGTCTTGGGACACGAGTCGGCGCCTCTGGTGATATCAGCCTCTGGGGAATCAGGTCCCTCCCACGGACGCAGCCAAGAATCGGAGAAACGATCAAAGTTCTTACCATGCAATTTATTCAATAATTCACAGAGAGTGACAAAGGAATGCAGCTTTCCCTAAATATGGCATTGCTCCAAGTAAAGTCCCGTTACCCCCACGTCTCCCCTATTCAACGTCATTCCTATGTTGGGTAATCTGAGCTTTCTGCTGCTGAGCTCTCTGTTCTACTACCCTAGTCCTGGGGGCCAGGGGGCTGGTCAGGAATGCTTTCCAAGGACACTGAATCTGTCAGCCGTCTCTCCCCTGATGTTTCTTCTTCTACTTCCTGCTGCTCCTCTTCCAATATTTCCCAGCTTCTGCCCTCTGCAGCCTCTGAAATATGCCCTTCTGCAAACCACTGTTCTAAATCTATACTGTCCTCCTGTTCTCTAGAAGCTTCAGGGGAAGGGGGAGGGTCCCCACTATTCTTCCTCAGTCCAGCCCCTGACAGGTGAGACAGGATGCTGGACTGGAAGGACCAATGGCCTGATCCCACAGGCTGTTACGTTCTTATGCTCACAATCATTTCTTCTGGCCTCTGAGCCTGTCTGGGAGAGAGAAGATAAAACAGTAACAATGGGAGGCATTCGCATGGGAAGATACATCAGGGTACAGGATGGTGTGGAGAAAATGGCTAGAGAGGTGATTTTCTACCTCTCTCAAGGGGAATAGAACCAGGGCTCATCCATCCAAGGAGTGCCAGGAGCTTCTAGATAGACCAAAGGAGGTGCTTCTTCTCGCAGTGCCTAGTTAAGCTATGGAAGATGCAGTGGTGGCTACTTAAAGGGAGATTAGAATAATTAGTGCAGGATAAGGCTATCAATTCCACTAGCCAGGATGGCTCTCTTACCTCTAATATCAGAGGCAATACGCCTCCCGAGTACCAGTTATTGGGGATGACAAGTGGGGAGTGCTGTTGTGCTCATGTGCCGGTTGTGGACTTCCCATAGGCATCTGCTTGACCACTGTGGGGACAGAATGCTGGACCAAATGGACCTTTGGTCTGATCTAGCAGGGCTCTTACATTCTAAAGAGCTTCAAACCACACCACCACCCTTTCTAAATGTAAAGAATTCTTAAAACAGACAAGGAAGGCAGCATGAAAATACCTGTTGAAGACGCTTTAGGAAATGTTTATATGTGGGGTTTTTTAAAAAATCAAAACCGTGTGTGTGAATAGATGATGTACCATGTGGCATGCAAAATTGTGATGAATTGGCTTTAGAAAACACAATGATTAAGTACCATGCAAACATTCATGTTTTAAAAACGCAGCTTTGGCTTGTTAAATGCATATCTAGCTTAGGGCAAGGTGTTTTTTTGTTTACTTAGTTACCCTTAAAGTACTTCTGTGCTACTACTTCTGTGCTACCCCATAACAGGAGTTCTCTTGATGGAATACATAACAGAAACTGCTAAAATACTAGGAAGACAATTTTTAAAATTAAAAATACCTATAGTGTAAAATGCCATAAGAATCATAAACAAGTTGTGGCAGAAGTTAAGTAATAAGATTAATTGAATAAAATTAAATGCAAACAGGTCTTACATGTCTTTAGAAATGCCCGAACCTCAGAATTGTTGTGATTCCTGATACACTCCATTCAAAACCTTCCTTGGACTCAACTAGATGGGCTGTTAGTCTGACTCAGTGGTCCCTCGTGGTCCCTTCTAACTCTACACTTCTGTGATTCCATGTCCACATATTCTTCCCGCTTCCTTGCCCAAACCTGTGTCAAGTCCTTGCCTTCCTCTCCCTCCTGATTGATTCAACTCCCATGGGGCCAAAACCCAGGGCAAAAGCTGTTGAATGACCAGAGGTGGACTGAGCTCCTCTACTTTGAATAGGTGTGTAGAGATAAGGGAATGTCGGCGTGTTTGGCCTTTCTCATCCCTGCACAAGTTTCCTCTCCTAAGTACTTCCTGTCTATGCAACTATGAAAGGTGCAAGGGCTCCTCCCTGCGTCCCCATCCTCTTGCATCCTGGTCTGGGCACCCTTGGCAGATGCCATATACGGTTGATGAGTCAGTCCGTTCTAAGACAATCTTGGCTGAAAATATATTCCTTGTGATCAGGCAGTGTAATTTCCTGAGACTTACTAAGCGATAAGGATGTCGAATCTGTCCCACGCCTTGTGATGTGTTTGTCCTTTATCCTCATGCAACCAAATACAATGATGCAGCTGTGTTCCTTTACAAAACATGGTTTTACAAGCCCTGTCAAAGGCAGATGTGAATGGGAGCATGTGATACAAAGCAATGGGAAGCCATCCCTGCCTCAAGGAGTTAACCATCATTAAAAAACAACAACGACATTCTGATTTCAAAGTGAGCTTCTCAGGAAACAGGGAAGGCTAATTCCCCACCCCACCCCTTGATTACTTTTACTTTATCTCCAATTGTTTGCAGGGGTATGTTGGTAGATAAGCATTGCTTGGCTTAACTGTGGTCACATCTACCTACAATACTAATTTAAAACAACATGAAACTGATTGAGGGGTCAGGGCTATGTCTTGGGGGCTGTGGTGTTGTGAA
This sequence comes from Podarcis filfolensis, assembly GCF_964270895.1. Lineage (NCBI taxonomy): Eukaryota > Metazoa > Chordata > Lepidosauria > Squamata > Lacertidae > Podarcis > Podarcis filfolensis. Next base: position 96,262,883 of record NC_139605.1, on the reverse strand, counting down.
GATGCTGAGAATTTTTATTGGGATCCCTCTACAGTAGTGTTTTCACATTCAACTACAGTTCCCAAGTTCTATTGGTTGGGTGCTGTTACGGCCTGGTTCAAATTTCTAGTGCAGAAATAGCCATAATTATTGCATCAACCAATCCATATGCATATCTCAGCCTATTCCATGTTTATATTGTGGGAGAAAAATATGAATCTCTGTGACCCACTTTTGTGAGGTAAATAACAAAAGAATTGGCTGGATTGGCTGGATTCAAAATGTGGAGCTAAGCTCACTCTCCAGCAGGAGGAATCCCCCAGTTGCAGAGTTTAAACTCACAAGGTAAGTAATATAGGTTGTTAGATCATTTTATCCCATTAAGTTGTATAATACAGTGGTGCCTCGCAAGACGAATGCCTCACAAGACGAAAAACGCACAAGACGAAAGGGTTTTTCATTTTTTGAGTTGCTTCGCAAGACGATTTTCCCTATGGGCTTGCTTCGCAAGACGAAAACGTCTTGCGAGTTTGTTTCCTTTTTTCTTAAAGCCGCTTGAAGAGGTGCAGTTGCGACGGACCGTGCTTCGCAAGACGAAAAACATCGCAAGACGAAAAGACTCGCGGAACGAATTAATTTCGTCTTGCGAGGCACCACTGTACAGCGCTTGCCTGTTTTTACTCCTCTTGCAATGAACAGACCACACACTGCTAAGTACTGTAAGTTAAAATGCTTTACTTACAGATTAAAAGGTCAGATTCATGCATTTATCCAAGCAGCAGTGAGGAGAACACAGGCAAAATACTCTTGGGGAGAAAATACAGAAAGATAGCTTCAAGCACATCCAGTAAGCTTGAAGCAAAGCTGAGACATGTCCTTCCTCATAGGTTACGGAAGATAGGGCTTGCCCTAGGTGAATATGTACGGTGTTAGAGGATATGAAAAGAGGAATGACACCAAGCCACATCAGCAGTGATCAGGGAGCTTGACTATTCTGGGATGTATGTCAAGTGCCAATATTCTGAAACAGATCCTCAGGAGTCAGAAAGTTTCTGCCTTGGGCCAAAGGAAATCCAATACAAGCAAAATGTAAATCTCCAAACCTGTCAACATGGAGACTCCCCCCCCCAGTTTGTGATCTTCAAACTTTTTGAAAATACAAAAGTCATTTAAAAAGCAACAACTAACATAATCCTTTTTTAAAGGTCTTTTTTAAATTCTTGAAATGCAAAACATAATACAGTGAAAAACACAAATATATCAGTATTTGTATACATACAAATATATCTGAAGGCTTTATCTGTGGAAACAAAACAAAAAACCCTAGACATTTTGCCAAATTTCAAAATTCCCACCTGGACACAAATTTTAAGGCTGAGAAAGAAGATGTACCCAGGAAGAACCAGATGTATGGCAACCCTGGCCTCTCCCCTGGAGCAGAGCCCTCCTCCAGCTCCCTGAGTTCCTCCCACTCTTTCTCCTCACCCAACCAATCCCCTCCATGGGGTTCATGACGCTTTCAGCATATGATACCTCTGCTTAGAGATCTGTACCGGTTGCCCATTTGTGATTATGCCAGATTCAAGGTGCTACTTACACATCACTTGGGAAGACAGGTGAGCTAATACCATTGTACTGGAAGAAGCAAATATCACCATTGTTGAAGCAATGATTCTTCAACATCAGCTTTGTTGGACTGGTCATGTTGTGAGGATGCCTGATTATCATCTTCCAAAGCAACTACTCTATTCCGAACTTAAAAATGGAAAGCGTAATGCTGGTGGTCAACGGAAGAGGTTTAAAGACTCTCTCAAGGCAAATCTCAAAAAATGTAGTATAAACACAGACAACTGGGAAACACTGGCCTGTGAGTGCTCCAATTGGAGAACAGCCTTTACCAAAGGTGTAATGGGTTTTGAAGACACTTGAACGCAGGATGAAAGGGAGAAACGCGCTAAGAGGAAGGCACGCTTGGCAAATCCACACCGCGATCAACTCACGCCCAGAAACCAATGTCCCCACTGTGGAAGGATGTGTGGATCCAGAATTAGCCTCCACAGTCACTTACGGACTCACTTTTAAAACTGTGTTTATGGAAGACGACCTTACTCGACTATGAGTGATTGCCAAAGAAGAAGAGAAGAAGAAGCTACTTACTGCTGGTATGTAGGTTCTAGAATCATAGGGTTGTGAGGAGACCCCAAGGGCCATCAAGTCCAACCACCTGAAATGCAGGAATCTTTTGCCCAGTGTGGGGCTCAAACACAGTAAAGCCCTTCACAGCTTGAGACCACTTGTGAGATCTCCCTACTCCATAGATGTCCACTTCAACCACATCGATTTGTGGAACTGCCACTGTTACAGGTGCCACATAATACTCTGCAGTGTAAGAGACATCTATTTTAATGCAGCAGTACCTACACGTTGGAACTCCCTAATAATTTCAGCCAGGCACCTTCGCTGTTCTCTTTTTGGCACCCGTTTAAAACAGTTTCGTTTTAAGCCTATCCAGACATACAGATCTTGACGTGTTTTATTCTCCTTACTGTTGGTTTTAGTCACCTTCAAATGTTTTCTAACTGCCTTTCATGGACAATTTTAATATTTCTTGTAAATTCTGCGAGATTTTATTGCAATCAAGGGTTATATATTTTTTTATAAAAATGAATGGACTAGCAAGCGATATGGTTGGGCTTTGACAGCCTGCCCTCCAAAACCTTCAGGATCTAAAGGGGGTGGGGATTTTAAACAGAGAGCCAAGATTCTCAGCAAAGTTCAAAGGCTCATCCAATATTAAATTGCACACAAGCTGTGAATTTCAAGAGCAGAGGTGGCGGCAAGTTTTTGAGGCCTCACCAAAAAGAAAAGAAAAAAAGAAAGCAATGTTAGCCATACAAGGCAAGACCGTCGCTCCTTCTTCTTAAAAGTAGAGGGGGGACGTCCCTTTCGCAATGCACACCTAACCCATAGCATAGAAAGTAGAAACCCATAGATTATCTCAGGGGTTCAGAGAAGCCTGGCCATTCCAGCTTTTAAGACCCCTAGCTATAATAAAAATGACAACACCCAAAAAAACAGAATTAGGTGCCAAAAATAAAGAGGGATGTAACTTTTTTGAGGGGATACTTAACAAAGCCTTTCCTATCTGAGAGTGCGTCACATTTGGGTCCAGTGTGCATATAAACAAGCTGCGAAACTTATAATTTTTTTAAACAAGTGTCTAAATCTGAGGCCTCCTTTGAGCTCTAAGCCCCTGGGCCAAATGGCCACCCTGACACCGCCCCTCTGCCCTGATTGTCCCGGAGGCCCCAATAAACAGTAAATAACAATAGCCCCTCAGTGTGTAGGACCAATGAGTCGGCCAGAAAAATAGGTTTTCCCAGGGAATCGTCACATGATGGCTGGACCGTGAGGGAGGGGGAGCCCTCCGCTTGGCCTTCCCCCTTTGGCACCTCCACCAGGACAGAGCTCCCCAGTGGCAATGGGATCCGACAATTGGCTTTGTGTAGCCTGTCAGAAGACAGCCTACATGGCAATGACATGCTTTCTCCTCTACTTCAGGACTCCTCTTGCCTATTTGCTGGCTGACCTTTTCTGTAGCCGGAGCGGTTGGAAATCCTAGCAGCGGCGGCAGCTAAAAGCAGGGAGTGCTCTGCAGAAAACTGATTGGCCCATCTGGGTGGATATATTGGGATGATTTGTGAAAATCCAGACAAGCAAACAAAGGGACAAGGACAGCAGCCCAAATAGGTCAAGGGAGGCTCATGGGTTGTTGTTGTCGCTGCTGCTGCTGCTGCTGCCGCCACCACTCCTTTTTCCATCTCGAAGAAAACACATTTCTGAGACAGGAAAACGCTGCCGCCTGCGTATCCTGGTCCTTTAAAGTGCCCCCAGTTCAGCCTCACACCAGGTGTCTTAAGTTCCCCATCCCCAGCTCGCCATTTGCCTCCGCTCCAGAAATAAATCAAAACGTCTCTTAAAACTCATTTGTGTTCTTATGCTTCTGAATGTCTTCAGCACAGTCTCTTTGCCAAGCCCTTTGGGCTGAATCGCAGGCAGACATTAGCAGAGGACACTTCATCTTACCAACCTTATGTATGTGTTTTGTTTCTTGGAGGAGAAAAAAGAAGCAGGAGGACTGTGGCGGCGGGTGGGGAGGGAGGGAGGGGGGAAGCACTTATGCAGAGGGGGAAAGATAGGGAGGCGGCTCGGTGCAGAAATGAAAAGGGCCTGAGTCAGAATAATGAATTGGGGACATTATCTCCGCTCTGCCACACCGCTTGCAACTTTCCCAGACCTGCATGGGTGACACTGACCTTTAAAATGTCTGTTGGAAATGCACGCTGAGGCAGACTGCAAGCAGAGCCAGAAAGCGTAGGGGTGGGGTTGGGGAAGGCATCAAATTCATTTCTTTCCTCATTCTATTGCATTTCCAAATTGAACCAGGACCTTAAAGTTTAGTGCTACTCCAACATGAAAGCTTTTTTCCAGTCACACCTTAGAGACCAACTAAGTTTGTCATTGGTATGAGCTTCTGTGTGCATGCACACTCTAAGTTTGTCATTGGTATGAGCTTTTGTGTGCATGCACACGAAAGCTCATACCAATGACAAACTTAGTCGGTCTCTAAGGTGCTACTGGAAGGATTTTTTTTATTTTGTTTTGACTACGGCAGACCAACACAGCTACCTACCTGTAACTAGAACAAGCTTTTGTTTTCTTCCCCCTTCCTTAACCCCTTACCCTGTAGACCAGCCTTCTTGAACCAAGTGGATGTTTTGGACTACAACTCCCATAATCCCCCTGGCCATTGTCTGTGCTGGCAGGGGGATGATGGAAGTCGGAGGCTAAAACTTCTGGAGGCCACCAGGTTCGGAAAGGTTGGCATGCCATGTGTTATGGTAGGATGGGGTAAAGATTAAAGATAATGATGATGATGATATATGGGGCAGTCGAAAGAATAAAAAAAAAATTGTCCAGTAGCACCTTATAGACTAACTAAGTTTGTTCTGGGTATAAGCTTTCGTGTGCATGCACACTTCTTCAGATACACTGAAACAGAAGTCACCAGACCCTTATATATAGTGGGAGGGTGTGTGGGGTTTTTCTCAGGAGGGTAGTAGGAGATGGGTGATTGACTCAATGGGTATGGTAAACCTGTGGCTGACTGCAATTGTTGTTGTTTAGTTGTTCAGACGACTGCAATTAGTCCTACAGAAAAAGGCAACAGATAGTATGCAGATGACCAAAAATAGCTTTAGCATGTGTAATGAGACAAAAATCCAGTATCTCTATTCAGACCAGGTCTCTCCATAGTTTTCATTTTGGTAAGAAGTTGTAATTCAGCAACATTGAGTCAATCACCCATCTCCTACTACCCTCCTGAGAAAAACCCCACCCAGAACAAACTTAGTTGGTCTCTGAGGTGCTACTGGACAGTTTATGGCTACCTACCTGAATCCAGATATATGGGGCAGTTAGCAGATATCAGCCCAGATGGAGTTGCTTTAAGGCCAGTGCCCATCCTTAGACACATAAGAGTTGGAAGGGACCCTGAGGATCATCTAGTCCAACCCCCTGCAATGCAAGGACTATGCAGCTGTGCCTTATGGGGATCGAACCTGCAACCTTGGCATTATTGGCACCATGCTCTAACTATCCATCTACTATCCAACCAACGTTCTGAGGCGTTTTAGGGCCTTGGATACAACTTCCAGTTGATACACTCACTCCTATCGGTTAACATGGGCTTCAGTTCATCAACAGGGTCTCCTTTAACCAGCCTTGCACAAGTTCTGGTTCACTTCAGTAAGGCTTGCACAGTTAGGCTTGTGTGTAGATTGTGCTCTGTGGGTGAGAAGGCACCTGTCGTGTAAGTCTACCACCTGAAAATGTCAGGTGGCTGGATGCACAAGAAAGATGAGGCTTCCTGTACCTCTAAATAGTTTTCTTAGGAGACAGAATTTCAGCAGGTGTAGCTTGCAGACTTTGGTTCCTCCTGCTGAAATTCTGTCTCTAACACCATGGGTAAAGGTATAAAAATTCTGTCCTGTTGTTTACACGGCCACTCGACTCCTGGGCAACCAATTGAAGTTGACCTCCACAAAACAGACACATGAAGTCAACCAAAATGAAATTTGCATCAAGCTTGATTGTAGACAAATGTCCCGAATTTGCAACATTTGTTCATGTTATTCCTTCAAAATTTCATGTCTTAATTTCTTACAAAGTATTTCTTACTTTTTTCTTAAAGAACTAACAAGTAAACTTTGAGTTCAAGCAGCAGCAAGAGTTCAAGTTTTCTCGCCCTCCTCCCTTAACCCAGCCTATTTGGGCACCCAGAACTCAAAAACTTGAGCAGGAGGGAGAAAATGTAATTAGTGTGAGAGCAGGAGATGCCATTTATCACTCAAAGTCTTCTGCCAGCCTCAAGGGGAGGGGCCATCGCTCAGAAGCAGGGCACATGCTCTGCATACAGAAAGTTCCAGGTTCAATTCCTGCTGTCTTCAAGTAGAGCTGAGAAAGATTTCTCTTTGGAATCCTGGAGAGCTCAATGGAGACAGTAGTGGACCTGGTGGACTAGTGGCAATAACACAGTTCCCTATATTCCTAGATATTCAAGCCAGTGTATGCCAGTCCATAACCTGAGGCAAATAGCTTCACTGTGGCGCTGTGGGTTAAACCACAGAGCCTAGGACTTGCCGATCAGAAGGTCGGCGGTTCAAATCCCTGCGACGGGGTGAGCTCCTGTTGCTCAGTCCCTGCTCCTGCCAACCTAGCAGTTTGAAAGCACGTCAAAATGCAAGTAGATAAATAGGCACTGCTCTGGTGGGAAGGTAAACGGCATTTCCGTGCGCTGCTCTGGTTCGCCAGAAGTGGCTTAGTCATGCTGGCCACATGACCCGGAAGCTGTACGCTGGCTCCCTCGGCCAATAAAGCGAGATGAGAGCCGCAACCACAGAGTCGGCCACGACTGGACCTAATGGTCAGGGGTCCCTTTACCTTCTAACAGAGAGGCACCCTTAGGCTCTCGGTGACTGTGATTTTTCCCAGAGTTCAGACAAAGTCTTTTTCTACTCTAGAGGTTGCATCAGTTGCTTTTAATTTCAGCCTGGACTTAAGGAAGCCGAAAGGTAAACATAACCAACAACAGTTCTCCAAGAAGCTGAGGGTCACATTTGTGCTCCTCACTAGCACTTCCACTACCTAAAGACTCGGAGAAATTAAGAGAGGAGCTCCCAACTGTCCTCGTCTCACTAAGGAGGACCACACCACGCTTAAACAGCCATTGTTTAAATCCCATGAAAATCCCTCTCGTTCATTGCACCCTTATCCTGCTCGGCTTTTTCTAAATAAGTGTGAGCTTTCCTCCCAGGAGAGGGCCAAACTTCGTTTGTGGGATTCGATGCCTGCTGTGCATTGTTCGTTGCAAGGCACTGCTGATGTGCCTATGCAACACTGTGTGGTTCAGAGCAAATCTACAGAAGTTTCCCATCAATGGCTTCCTTTCCTGATTCAGCTTTTTGTACACCTGCAATTTAGGGCACACCACACTTAATGCAGGACGTTCAGAAATTTGACTTTAAAAAAACAACAAAACCCCCCAAAAAGCACTGAGTGATGCGCTTTGTAATGAGGGACAGTTTGCAAGCTTTGCTCCAAGGGACATTGAATTAAAAACAGCCCTTTGGTACTTCTGGACGGGCTATTTCTATAATCATAGAGCTGCAACAAACTGCCTTTGCCATAGGCTTTTATTTGAGATTCTGATAACAGGCTGTGGTTTTGAGGAACTAGAGCTCTCTCTAGACAAGGCTCGGTCTTGTCGAATTATTGACTTTGTAGTGTATATCATTCCCCATTGTAGCGAGGTAATGGCAGCTCTCGCTAACACACTAGGAATATGTTAAGGAACTGCACAGTGCAGCGACGGCAAGTTTCTGTTTTATCTCGTTAGACTTACCCGACGTCACGTTGGTATTCAACCCAGCTAATGCCGTGCCGTTAAAAAGAGAGAGAGAGAGAGAGAGAGAGAGAGAGAGAGAGGGAGTCTTACATTAATGACTTTTGTCACAAAAGTCATTAACATAATAGGACTTCCACATCAAAATTGAATATTAATGCTACACCAGGCTGAGGTAGTAAGAGGGATAATTGCTCTAATACATTTTCCAGTCGGATTTTCGCATCGTGGTAGCAATTGCATTAGCAAACCCGATTATTAACACATCTGATACAATGGCAGTGGCTAATAGGAGTTAAGTTGGTTCTTTTTCTTCTCCCCACTCAGGGCCACAGCCCTTGTTCCAAAGCAAAAAATCACAGGCGCTGCCAAAATCTATGCACAAGTGTCAGCAGGAAACGTTTAATCAGGATGGCGAGCACAGAGATAGACCAGGAGTTTGGGATAAATTTGCGAGAAGCGCAAATTACTCCTCCCCACTTTGTTACTAGGGGCAAATTGCTCCAGCCTCCTGCTTTCCATCTGCGAAATGGGGGTGAGGGATTCCCTGCTTAGATATTGTGAGGAGGATCCTCATACTGTCACAAACAATGCTGAAAAGGCTGGTGATGATCACACGGAAATGAAAAATGTATGATTTTTTAAAAAAAATGCAAATGCAAATGTTGCAGTCAGGCTGATTGTGCAGGAGTGAAACCACTGTCACTGCTAACTCTATGAATATTTCCCCTAATATTTTAGGACCCCTGTGCAAGACACATAAACATGGAAGCAAGCCCTTTTGATGTTCTCATGCAGCATGCTTTGAAGTAAATGCACTGCTTAAGGAAGCAATCCTGCGATCAACTGGGCAGGCAACTGAGAGGCTGTGGGATGGCTGCAGACCCTCTCTCCAGGTGAGAGCAAGATCAAGGGCAGAATGGGAGCCCATGGGCAGAAATCTCCCTATTGTGGCACCTGAAAGCCCCACTGAAGTCACTCTGTAACTGAAGATGCTCCAAGGCGGAGTTTCTCAGCCTGTGGGTCCCCAGATGTTGTTGGACTACAACTCCCATCATTCCTAGCCAGCATGACCAGTGGTCAGGGATGATGGGAGTTGTAGTCCAACAACATCTGGGTACCCACAGGTTGAGAACCGCTGCTCCAAGGGGGAGCATGTCCAGAAACAGGGTGTGCTCCTGGGGCATGTTGGGGTGGGGTGGATGAGGGTGTTGGATCTGCCAGACCAGAAGCCGCTGCCCCCTCATTACCATGAAAAGACTGCATCGTAGAATTGTAGAGTCGGAAGGGACCCTGAGGATCATCTAGTCCAACCCCCAACCCCGCAATGCAGGGATAGTCAGCTGTCCCATACGGGGATCAAACCTGCAACCTTGGCATTATCACCACCATGCTCTAAGCAGCTGAACTAAAAGCAAACTAACTGGACAACATTTTCCCTACTGTTTGTGTCAGTGGCAGAATGTGTGTTCAAAATCTGCCTGCACACCTTCAGTCCTGGCTTGCTCAAGCTAACAGGGCTTAGGCAGTGGCATTTTTACTGCCACCTTAGTCTGTTAGGGCGTATAGCCTTTCTTCAGGATCGCAGCCAATTTTATAGCACACTCCTAGGCTTGCTTACCCAGAAGTAAGTCCTGCAGCGCATCAAGGGCATTTCAATCTTTCTTATCATTTCTCCTCAAAATACCCTTTGAAGTAGGTCTTTATTTTTCCTAGTTTTACAGATGGGGGAACTGAAGCAGTGGGAGTGTGGCTTGCCTAAAGCCTCCAAGCGGAAGTTCTGTCTGCTTGCAGTGCTCTGGTTTTTGCAGAATTCCAGTATTCTGACGAGGCTGGATACTGAAGGAGACCCAGACTAGATTGAGATGGATGTGGGAAGGCTAGGTTCAGCATTGGACAGTGATGGTGATGGAGTGCTTTGCAGGGCGTAGTAACCTTGGCTCTAACAATTACTCTTCCGTGAATTCTAATGTACTTCTGGAAATCAAATTCCTTGCCAGATAGCAAATTTCCAGTGATGTGAATGTGGGGGGTGGGAATAATATATGCAGCCAAAAAATCAAAAGTTTGCAGAAGATCTGGTACACAGGATGAGACCCTACCTGTCCACAGACTGTCTCACCAAAGTGGTGCATACCTTGGTTTTCTCCCGCTTGGACTACTGTAATGTGCTCTACGTGGGGCTACCTTCCAAGGAGACTTGGAAACTACAGCTGATCCAGAATGTGACAGCTAGACTGGTGACCGGGAGTGGCTGCTGGGACCATATAACACCAGGCTTAAAGTATCTTCACTGGCTCCCAGTACGTTTCTGAGCACAATTCAAAGTGTTGGTGATGATCTTTAAAGCCCTAAACGGGCACCGCCCAGTATACCTGAAGGAGCGTCTCCAGCTCCATCGCTTAGGTCCAGCTCTGAGGGCCTTCTGCTGGTTCCTTCACTGAGAGAAGTGAAGTTACAGGGAACCAGGCAGAGGACCTTCTTGGTAGTGGCGTTGTCCCTGTGGAATGCCCTTCAGATGTCAAGGAGATAAAGAACTACACAACTTTTAGAAGACATCTGAAGGCAGCCCTGTATCAGGAGGTTTTTAATGCTTGATATTTTTAGATATGCTGTAAGCCGCCCAGAGTGCCTGGGGAAATCCAGCCAGATGGGTGGGGTATAAATATTATTATGATTATTATGATTATTATTAAGCTTCTATCAAAAATTGGGAGGGGTTTGTATAAGGTCTGTGTGCCAAAATACCATTGCTTAAACTCCTTGGGTATTAATCCTTCTCAGCCTAAAAACTATACATGCAGGATGGGTTTCTATACAGTTTGATGATAGAGTTTCAACCTGCTATACCTGCAGGGCTTCAGCTCAGTGAAAAAACAAGGGTTTCACCTTAATGCACAAACAGGTTTATACCTACTTATCATTGCCTAGAGATCAGCTCAGTTGTTACCACAGGGCTGTGTGCTTTTGCTAACACACACACATAAATCAAATACAACCACAAAATGCAAATTCTGTAACCGGAATGCACCATGCAAATTGGGCACATTTAATTGTATAAACTTAGTGCGAAGCATGCGTGTTCTACTTCCGCAATTCAGATTCTGAAATAATGGTGGGAGGGGAAGGGCCTGGCCATGTTCTGCAGCTTTAGTGGCCAGTGCTGGCGCCATCATGAAGGCACACCATCGCTTCCTCTTCCGCTGAATCCTTGAGAGGGTTTTCCCCCAACTTTGCTTGGCCATCCTTTTCACAACTGCACACACCTTTTCCCATCTGCCCAGCTTCTGTTGCCTGCCAGCAGTTCTATATTTCTTTCCTTAAACTTAGTTCCAAGACACCTTTCTAAGAAAGGCTCACTTACCGTAGTTACATGTTGTTGTTTACAAATATTGAAATATTGAAACAAAAAAAATACTGTTAATAAAGTCAAATTGTTAAGAAGGAAGGAAGGAAGGAATTTACTTTTCCAACTTGCTATGGGTGGAATAAAGGTACCGTATTTTTCGCCCTATAGGAACGCACTTTTTCCCCTCCAAAAATGAAGGGGAAATCTGTGTGCGTCCTATGGGGCGAATACAGGCTTTCGCTGAAGCTTGGAGAGCGAGATGGGTCGGTGCGCACCGACCCCTCTCGTTCTCCAGGCTTCAGGAAGCTATCAGCAAGCCTGGGGAGCCCGCGGGAGTTCCCGCAGGGCTCCCCAGGCTGCGGATAGCAGCCTGCCGCCCGGCGTGCGGGGCGCCCTGAAGCAGAGCACCCCTCGCGCCGGGCAGACATCGGCCAGCCCCACAAGCTCGGGGGACAGCGGGGAGGCGCAGCGCCGCCATCCCGCTGTTCCCTGACCTGGTTTTGGGGGGGAAATAAAGGGGGGGAATTTCCTTTATTCCCCCCCCAAAAAAACTAGGTGCGTCCTATGGGACGGAGCATCCTATGGGACGAAAAATACGGTATTCGATTATTTGGTTGGTTGCTAAGTTTATACCCTGACCTTCAACAGATTCCCAGAGCCAGCAGGATGCCTAATGAAAAGTTAAAATTTACAGTAAAGCAAATGAAAACACAAACATTAAAAGAAGAACGAGACACCACAGGATAAATGAACAGTCAGCAGAATTACAAACAAATGAGCAGCACAAAAGCAATGTAGAAAGGATTAAAAAGCCTCTGGAAGGGAGAGGGGGTAAAAGGTATTTCCCTTGAACCAAAATGGTATCAAGGTAAGTGACTGGCAAGATCCCCAGGGAGGGTGTTCCACAGTTGAGTGTCACCACCAAGTACACCTTTTCTGCTGCAGCCACCTGGTGCACCTAGAATGTCAACAGGAATCCAAAAAAAGACAGCCACTTGAGTTCTTAGATTAAATGGTACAGCAAAGGAGAGAGAACCTGTAACCTGCCAGATGTTGTTAGACTTCAACTCCCATCAGCTCCAGCAAGCATGGACAATGGTCATGCTGATGGGAGTTGTAGTTGAGCAATATCTGGAGGACCACTGGTTCCCCTCCCCTAGTACAGGAAGGTTTTCTTGGCTGGTGTGGTTGGTCTCCCTGAAGTTCTCTTTTGGCCGGAACTAGCTGATACGCCAATGGCTAGATTCACATTTACCATTTCTTAGGTTCCCCCATTCAAGACCCACATTGGGTAACTGGAAAGGAAATTATGTTCCAACCAAAGAAGAATGGTTGAATAAATTATGCGAATACTTGGAATTAGCAAAGTTGACTGATTTGATAAGACAAAAACAAAAATAATAATAATCCAGAAACAATGGAAATGTCTAAATGATTATTTACTTAGACAAGGATTAAGGTATTGGTTGTGTTTAGAATAGATTTATGAAAGATTTAGAAAACTTATTGATTAGAATATTTGTGTGAGATTGTATGGGAAAAATACGGAATAACAGATACAATCTTGCTTAAAATGTATATAGGAAGTGCAGTGTAAGCGGTGGAAGTCAATCAATGAAATTTTATTATTATTTTCATATTAAGATATTTGTAGAATAAATTTGGAAGAAATTCTTCCAACTTTTCTTCTTCTTTTCTCTTTATTTCTTCTTCTACTTTTTACTTTTCTTTTTTTCTCTTTTGTTCCTTTTTTCATGTATATATGCTTATTTGAAGTGTATATGTGTGTATGTATTTGCAGTGTTTTGCTTATATTTTGTAACAATTATGTTAAATAAAATTAAAATAAAAAAGACCCACGTTGGGCTTCCATGCTGCTGACACTGTCACAGGTATAGCCAGCTAGTTCATGCCACCCTCATCATTCCAAAACTAGTACAGAGAGAATACCTCAGGTGGGCAGGAGCGAGGGGAGCAGGGAGGACCCGATTCTTGCTGGAATTGTGTATGGTGGCTTTTATGCCCCTGCATCTCATCCAGGGGTCAGAAAGTCATGATTACACCAGGAGCAGCATAGTAGAAATGGAAGCACAGAGTATGGAAAAGGTCTCAGGCCCTCTGCAATGACTTCCGTCCTTTCAGGCTTATGGGGCAGAGATCCCATTTCAATTATCTGGTAATTTCAAACAGAGGCCTAAAATACACCCTAAACTCCAATCCACGCCCTCAGTCAGTTTAAAAGTAGAAGTTTCCTGGCAACCCTAGTTCCTTGCATTCTTGTGGTTGTTGGCACTTATTTATTTTTGTAATGGAAAGGACAAGATGCATTTGCTCATGTTAAAGTATTTAAATTTATGCCCTTTACTAACAATGACCTTTGTCCAGCATGGAAACTGACTTTAAAAAAATAATCTACATGTCAGCTAAATTAGGGAAGCCATTTAAAACCAATCACAGGGTAAACCATCTTTTAATCAAGTCTACATGTATTCCAGACACAAGATGACATCTGATTCATAATATTGATTATTGATTAAACTCTTATTTTTTTATTTTTTATTAAAAAGCAAGTTTCTAGCCATGTTTGTGAGAAAGACATGCAAACATTCAGAGGCGCTTTCTGACTTGCAAAGCAGTGGAGCTGCCCGTTCTCAGTCGGATCAGAAGTTAGGCCAGCAGTGATTGCCCCATTGTCATCTCTGAGCTTTGCAGCCGAGGATTTGAACCCAGGTCTTGGTCCAAAGACAACACTTGAAACACTGCAGGCAGGATTCACCAAACCGGTCCCATCGGCAGAAGAATTGCACAAGGACTTCTGCTTGAGCAACAGGGCTTTCTCCCTCTTCTCCTCCTGCAGCTCCAAAATGGGTTTGTCAGTGGAGGAACCCCCAGAACAGCATACAGGGGGTGCAGATGGAATGATTAGAGGAACACAACGTTGAATTTTACCCTGCATCTTTATAGAAGACTAGAAACACAGAAACAAAAGAGCACTTTAAAACCAAATGCTATAAATAATCTATAGGTTTCAAAATTTTCTAGTTTCTATACCCCACCCATGCCGCCCAACTACTTTTTGAGCCCTTGTAAAGTCCCTCCATCAACCTATCTTCTCAGGTGCTCTTCTGTAAAGCTAAAATAAAAATAGATATCCAGAGCATGTGTTTCATTCTGACTTAGAATGCCTGGATGTCCCTGACATCTGTGTGGCTCCAGGAGTCAGATCCATGCTCGTTTCTTTACTCTGGTAAGCATTTCAAGTTTAATTTAGGGCACATCTAAATTAAACAAGAAAACCAGGTGGGAAAACTGAAAGCTGCTTAAGTAACCTGCCTGCCCCCAGCCCAGCATCAATTTGGTGCAATTTAAACTGAATTAAGTGCGGGTGGTGCTGTGGGTTAAACCACAGAGCCTAGGTCTTGCCGATCAGAAAGTCGGTGGTTCGAATCCCTGCTCCAGCGGGAAGGTAAACAGCGTTTCCGTGCGCTGCTCTGGTTCGCCAGAAGCGGCTTAGTCCTGCTGGCCACATGACCTGGAAGCTGTACGCCGGCTCCCTCGGCCAATAAAGCGAGATGAGTGCCGCAACCCCAGAGTCGGTCACGACTGGACCTAATAGTCAGGGGTCCCTTTACCTTTACCTTTAAGCCTGGTAAGAGTGTGTGAACCATCCCGAATCTAAAAGCAGCCTACAAGTACGGACCTAACTACCCAGAGGCATAGAAAAGCTTGCGAGTCTTCAGAAACTCAGCAAAACTTTTTTAAAAGGGGAAAAAAGGGGTGGAGGAGAGGAAACAAAGCAGATGTCCTTCATGATGAACATCAGAACAGTATTTGAAATCACCCCTTGCCCTAAGCTAACAGGCCACCTTTCCAAAGAAAGGCAGGCAAAACGGGTACATTGACCTTTTCCATATGAAGGTAGGCATGAATAGGACAATACCCAGGCACGTCACCTTCCTTGCCCCAGATGACTAACCTTGCACCCAGCCTGAATGCAATTAAATACCCACATACTTCTCCATGTGGACACGATGCTCAAGACTTCAGCTCACAGGCAAGGTGTTCTGGCGCATTTCTCTTTACAGCGGTGGAGTCCTCTGCCATGGGCTGAGGACAGCCTCTCCGGGCCTCAGCTACAGAATCAGTCTGAAACTTCCTGCTTTGCCCCCATAGGAGGTCTATGAGGTCCCCTGGCATTGCAGAAGGGAAGGGAAGGCAAGGCAGATAATGTCACCAAGAGACATTTCACTGGGGCAAATGCATGTAAATATATACAGTGGTACCTCCGATTACAGACGCTTCAGGTTACAGACTCTGCTAACCCAGAAATAGTACCTCGGGTTAAGAACTTTGCTTCAGGATGAGAACAGAAATTGTGCGGTGGTGGCAGCAGAAGGCCCTATTAACTAAAGTGGTACCTCAGGTTAAGAACGGACCTCCAGAACGAATTAAGTTCTTAACCTGAGGTACCACTGTGTACATATATATATGGGGAAAACATATTCATAGCCTCTTATTAAATCTGGACTGTATGGCTTGAGATCTGTCAAGCCAAAAACATCCTCCTGCTGAGCATTTGGGGCCTGCCAAGTGGTAGGGAGCCCGCCACTTGTGCAGGCCTGGGCAGGCAAGAATGTCTCCTCTTCCATGTGAGTGGCTTCAGTATGGGGATAGGTTGTGGGAAATGAGCCCCATATCACCTCTTGTTTCAGAAATCGAGCCGGCATGAATTCCCTTCTGTGCGCGAAGGTCCAAGCTGTGCAACAGGGGTGCCATGAGCTCAGAATGCGAGCTTTAACGTTGAGAGGTGAGCAACAAGAGAAGATGATAAACGGTTGGTCCCAGTGGGACAGGAAGTGATACCGCCAGGTCTTGTTCCAGTCCCTGCGGCGTCCCAGCAACAGGTAATGAGACATCCAAATTTGATTTCTTACTCATCCTTGCAACTCTGGTAGGGAAGAGGCAAGAGAGAGGGTGGAGAGCAAGGGATCTAACCATAGTCCTTCAAGGTAGGCATGGTGTGAAGGCAGGCAAGGGCAAAACAAGGTCAAGGAAACGAGGCACGTAGGAAGAGAAACAACGCACAAAATGTCAGAACCAGACTTCTGTCTTGTCTTCCTAGAAGAGAAGGTCATTTGCATAAACACTATTCCCTGGAATTATCTAGAGCAGTGGTGTCCAAACTTTTTTCAAAGAGGGCCAGATTTGATGAAGTGAAGGGCCATGGGGGCCAACCAAAGGGCCAACCAAGGTTGTTGACCTTTTTTTAAGGATTGAAGTTGTTGAGTTTTTTTAGGGTTGGAGTTGTTGAGCGTCTTTTAGGATTGAAGGTGTTGAGTTTTTTTTAGGATGTTACCCCAGGAAATAAACTGCCACAGGGACCGGATTAAACTGACCGGTGGGCCGGATTAGGCCCCCAAAACAGACTTTGGACATGCCTGATCTAGAGCATATATGGAGGACTTGTTTGGTCCACCAGATCAGAGACTGTTGGACTCCAAATCCCATTAGCCCCGGTCAGCATGGCCAATGATCAGGGATGATGGGAACTGTAGTCCAGCAACATCTGGCAGGCATTCATTCAATGCAGTGTCAGAAGACTAGGTTATAATATACTCTAAGAAGCCTTAAGGAATGAGCATCATTGGACATGGACACAGCCACACACATGGTGACGATCCTCTAATATCATATTCCCCAGCAGCCAGCTGCCTTTGTGACTGCAGAATTGAATTTTATTTTATTTTATTTATAGCTTGCCTTTCTCCCAGCGCAGGACTCAAGATGGCTCATTGCATAAATTAAAACAGATACAGCTAAAGCCACACAATTAATATAACACATTACAAAACAAATAAAGTAACTGATTTAAAAACAGTGCTGAAAACATTTAAAAGCACGCACAAAATCCATTCGTTTGAGAGCAGTTTCACTGCAATGCTGCAGCACAGCTCAAAAATAAGTAGGCATGAACACTGGTTGGCGTTTATGGAACTTCATATTGACCCATTGATACCCACAAGTCCAGGTACCATTTTCATTACAAAGTGGTGGATTTCAAACCAACCAGATGAAAATATTTCCCTTTATTACAGGCCTATGGTACTCCCTGCTACAAGACTGAACTCTTGCATGTGTGTGTGGAGGGAGGGGGCGCAGGGGAGGGAAAGGTGGAAAGCCGGGTCGTGAGGGAGTTTGTGACGAGGCCGGGCTGGCTCCTGTGGTGGCTGCTTCTGCAACCCTTCTGATGTCGATGACCTTCCAGGCATGAACAGACAAAAGAGGCTGAGGAAGGAGCCAGTTGGGAGCTCCCGGTGTCCCTCCCCCCCGCCCCCTTGGAAGGAAAAAAGTGCAAAATCCACTAGATTCATCCACCTCCTCCACCGGGCCATTGTTATGTCTGTGGCGCTGGGAGCAGCCGCGGAGTTTGTAAACTCATCTCCAGACAAGGACGGTGATATGGGAGGTGGCGGGGGGGGGGGGAGGAGAGAGAGCGGAGAGGAAGAAGAAGGGACGGCAGAAAAGAAACTTGAAAGTAAATGGCGAAGCTCTGGACAATGTTCCTCCTCGCCTCCCTCCGGCTCTTGCAGGGTGTCTTCTGTGGCTGAAATTGCGAGTCTTGTGGGGGAGGGATTTAATTGAGAGGAGCCTGCTGCTGGGGCGGTGAATGGGAGCTTCTCTGGCTGTTGTGGAAGTACGTGTGGCAGATAGGCTGTGCAACACACGCACAGAAGGAGCCAGGGAACGCAAATCTCGGTTTCCTCTTCTGGTTTGGAACGCGGAGGTGCTGGGATTTCCTCTGCTCACTCCACCCCCCCCCCGCACGTGCGCGCACACCCTCCCCCGCGCTGCGTTTGCAGCTGCAACAGGGACGTTACTTTTGTCTTTAGTCCAACAGATCCTGCTTGGGGTCCCCCCCCCCCGCCTTCCTCGCTCCCTCCGCCTTCACTCCCCCTCTCCTATGTGTGTGTATGTGTGTGTGTTGACGAGCTAGATAGCGCCTGTCTTCTAATAGAGGCGGAATGTAGCCGGCTCCAAAAGAAAACTTCTCATTTTGCGCATGAATATTTCCTTTATTTTCTCTGTCTCCCAAAGTGTGGCACATTGAGAGAGAGAGAGTCCCTCCCCAACTCACACACACAGACACACACATATCCGAAAAAGCAGGGGTTCCGATTGTATTTCTTGAGCCAGGGAGAAAATGCCACTTTGCACTAAAAAAAAAAAGTCAGGTAAATCTCCAAAGCCCAAGCCGCAGATTCAAAATAAAATACAGCGAGATAAAAAGGGGGCGGGTGAGAGGGAGTGGAGAAGATGTGCATGAACTAGGATTGGGGGCGATTTCGGAAACTCCGGCAAGCCCCTTGCTCTCCCTTAGCACATGCCTCAATTGTACAGGGATCGCGAGAGGGTAATGAATAAATGGTTCGGATCATATTTGCCTCCGGAGACTATAAACTGTACTGCTCTCCTCCTCCCACCCCCCCCACCCCGAGCGCGCTCTCTTCTCACACCCACCACCGCAACCAACGAGAAAATCCTGTCTCGCCCTCCCCGCCCCCCACCCCGCCGCTCCAAACCATAGAAAAAAAGGCCAGCGAGTAGCAGCAGCAGCAGCAATGGCGTGGAAGAAGTGGGGGGAAAGAGATTAGATTTCGCTTCTCTCTCATCAATTTTCTGTTTAATGTCACTGGTCTCCATTGTGGGAGAGAGAGGCACGTCATCCGGCCATAAATTTGAGATTATAGAGCCTCCAGCTCCGTCTTGGTGCCCTAATTGAATGGATTTACTCCACACGGGCAAGTAGGAGGGGAGGGGGACGTCGGAGTGGGAGCAGAAGACTCGCGACTAAATGCCAAATTCGTAATAATAATAATAATAACAACTGCAGCAGCAGCAGCCAGAGAGAGAACTGTGCCGTCGCCGTAAAAAGCAAATCCTCAAACGCCTCGGCGGCGGTGTGGGGAAAAAAAAGAGATCTGTGATCTTGCGCGCACACATGCAAAAACCATCTCCAGTTTCCGCTTTCTAGAGACAGAGAAAGAAAGGAGCTCCGGGGAAAGAAGAGAGAGAGGGGGGGGATCACCTGTATTCTAATATTGGCGTTTTCCAGTCCACGACTTGGATATCTCCAGTGGCCCCCCCTTTTTTTACAGTGAAGTGGATTTTTTTTTGTTTGTTTGTTCCTGCGGTTTGTTAAACAGAACTTTGACCCAGGAAAGCAGCGATCTGTAAGTAATTGTTTTGTCTCGATTTGTTCTCTTTGTTTGTATTTGTGAAGTTTCTCTCGCCCCCCCTTTTTATTATTTTTAACGCGTTCTCTTCTTCTGTTTTCCTTCTCATTAACTGCCGCATGAATGGAGATTTAATTCCAAAGCGGGAGACGGGGGGGGGGGAGAGAAATGTCGCCTTCTTCCTCCCCCACCACATGGCAAAAACATTCCAACTCGCCCAGCCCCTGCCTGCCACTTTTGTACATCTCTCTCTCTCTCCCCCATCTTGTAACTCAAGAAGCTCCTTGCAGATTTCTCCTTCAAAACCTCCACGCGCGCATACCCAGCCGAAATCCCCCTCAAAAGGAAAACATTCATACATGAAAAATATATATATCTATATCACAATGCCCCTCCCTCCAAAATGCAATTTTGCTCTGTATTTACTTTGGCGCTGTAAAGGAACTTTATTCATTGAGAAAGAGTGTACAATTTATTGCCCCCAAGTTACGGTTTTGTGTTTAAATGGGGGGGGGGTTACACACATACACCTCCACTTAAAATGCCCGCACCCACAAAAAAGAGGTACAGGGCTTCACACATCCTTTTAGAAAACCCAAGTTGGTTCCCCGTAGCGGTATCACCTCGCTTATCTCTTAATAATTTTGAAATCGGGCTGCTAGGAGATAGCCCACACCGTTTTGCAAGGCTGCGTGGAAATGGACATTTCTTCGCCTCCTCTTTTTTGTTAACTTTGTAAACAACAACAATAAAACTAATGCGATGCCCTTGCATAGAACTGTGCTCAGTTTAGAAGGGGGCAGGAGGGTTCCCCGTTTAAAAAAGATTAATAAGGGGGACGTTTCGCTTTTGAAGCGTACCAGCAGTCTGAGCTACAAAGCCTTAGCTTAGAACAAAATCCGCGGCGCCTTCACGTTGTTGCAGGAAGGAAAGTAGAACCCCCTTCCAAACGTTGGCCGCGACTCGCAGGCAATGTTTTAAAGATAGCCTTTGAATCGAAACGCAAATCGCCCTTCTTCTCCCCCTTCTTTGTATAATCAAAACCCCGAACTAAAGCTGCTTGCAAAAGCATTTTTTAAAAAATATAAAACCCCACCTCGTTTCCCAATTGCAACACTCCCAAGTACCGGACTTTTTCTTTACGCCCGTTTTTAAGCTTGGCTCCCTGCGATCTGCTTTGTTCAGGCCTCGCTTTTGTTTCCCGCTCGAAGAGTAAGTAGCCGAGCAATAATAGTCCGATGCATGTTTATTCACAAGTAATTTCAATAAGGCTTATTCCCTCGTCCGGGTGCGGGCCTTACTCAGCACCCCCATAGGCAGCACCGGGACGCTTACTCCCGAGTAAACATGTGCAGGGTTGCGCCGTGAAAAGAAATCTGAGAAATCCAGTGCCTCGGACAAAAAAAGCTTGCTCAGAGACACAGGAATTTCTGTACGAAGAAAAGCATTAACTTTCTGTTTTTCTGAAGAGGCCAAAAAGCACGTAGATGTGCATCTGTGTTATATTTTAAAGTCTCTTGTTTCTTTTATTTTCTCTTCCTCCTCAAATCAAATTATCTCTGGACCTCGCCGCGCGAGAACCTATCGATGTCTTTGCAAATTCGGTATAGAAAGTATATTTGTGCTAGTAAAGAGATAGATTTATTTAACGATTTTTAATTAAAGGGATTGACTTTTCTGTTAACAAAAGAGGTAGTGAAAGGACGGGTTGGCGAGGCGGCGGCAGCTGGAGGGGGCGGCGGCGGCAACTGTGCTTTAGGAAGGAGGCCTCGTAACCGGGCAGCCTTTTTTTGCAACTCCCCGGCGTCCCCTTCTCCCCATTCCCCGGCCTCTTTTGCTAGATCCTTTTCAGATTTCCTTGCCGGTCGGAATTTAGTTGCGAAAACGTTGTTTCCTTGCCTCTTTCTGGTGCGCTCATATAGTGTGGCGTTTTTCCCTCTATTAATGGGTGAAACTCATCCACTGCTAGGATAAACTGAGGGGAAACCCTGGTTGTTGCTGTCTATTTTGTTCCACCGACCAGGGACCCCCGTTGGCACCTTTCTCTCCCATTTCTTTATTTTTTAATTAAACCGTGAAAAGGGACTATTTGGAAGGGGGGGAAAGGGAGCATTTGCCTCTGCGCGCAATTTGCTAGCAATCACAGAGTATGATCTCTTTTTGATCAAGCAGGGAGAGATCGCGCACACTTAAGATAAGAGGGGCGCTTTTCAAAGGGGGGGCTGGGATCCAATCGCGAAACCGCACCGATCCTAGGGAGAGAGCGATCGGCGTTGGCGAGGGGGACGAGTTTGTAGAAACCCAGGCCTCCTGCTGCTGCTGCTCCTCCCGGCCCTCCTTCCTCCCCAACATACATACGGCTCTTTTTGTTTTGCTTTTGTTTTTGCTCCTCGGAGGAATCGGAGCCCAGGAAGGTGAGCAGAAGGCGGCTTGCCCAACCAACCAAACCCAGGGTAAAAGAGGGCGCGGGTCAGCGCGGGAAGAAAGCAAAGAGGCCGCGAAGATGGCCGGCCGGCGACTCGCTTCCGAGCCAGCCGAGCGCAGCAGCTTCGTCTCCCGCCGAGGCCGCTGCTCCCCTCCGAGCCGGAGCTTCTTCCCTCGCTGGCCAAGACGAAGGAGGCGCTGCGGCTCTTCGCTTGCCTGTTTCCGAGGCGAAAATAGTCCAGTGTAAAAATGCAAAAAATAAAATAAAATTAACTTCTGCGTTCTAGCCGACGGCCGGGCGCACAGCTCCGGCGCCTGGATCTTGAGGCCGAGGAGGCTAGGGAGGCGGAAGAAGAGTCCTCCGATCCCTTTCTACCTTTGTGTGCAAGCCGAAGTTAGAGAGCGGAAGATCCTTTCGCCCCACGATCTCTCTCTCTCACCCTCCCTCGCGATGGCAGAGGCGCGGGAAAAGGGTTTGTTTAGTCTGTCGATCCCGGAGAGGCAGCACAAAGGCTGCCTCCCTTTTTCTCCGTTTCTAGGGTAGACGAGTGGGGGAATCTCTTTTTCTCTCTCTTTCTTTCCTTAACCCCCCTTGCCGCCCCTTTGCAACAGGAAACTGGAAGCTCCGTTTGGGGAGCAGGGGGAGGAGGTTTGGGGGAAATGGAGAAATTTAAAGCGGGGGGAGAACCTCCATTAAGGAGAGATCGTATTGTTCCCTCTCTGATTTCGGAAGGGAGGCAGAGAGAGAGAGAATAAGAGAATCTTGGAAGGACTTAAGACTTTCTCCCCACAACCACCACCTAATGTTCAGCGTAGAATGACTAGTCTGTGCCCCATTTTTGGACAGAAAAAATAAAAAGGTGTATAAAACGATGGCGTCTTCTGTCCTGCATTGAGGAGAATGTAAGAATTATCTGCCCCGAACACTGGGCTGAATCTAGTTCCGCTGGAATATTGTACAGACGATATTTCATTCATGGATTATCTGGGGTCTAAAGGGAGGAGGGGGGACCCCAGATTCTCGCCCGCTTCTTTTTCGGTAGGGAGAATGGATTTAGAAGCGGAGGAGCCGGCTGCAGCTACGATATGATGCCTCCCGTTTTGAAAGAGAAGAAACGCACGAACTTAAAAAAGAAAAGCTCCCCCCATGAGGTTTACGTGGTACAATTTAACAACGTGGTAACAATGGTTGTATTCATGGTGGGCGAGAGGGGGCTGCTAGTACCAAATGGGGAATGGAAGCGCGTGGAAACGGGCGATGCAATCAAAGGCAGGAAAAATGGCATGAGAAAAAAAAGATTAATTCCTGTAGCTTCTCTTAGAATCTATTGATCTTTAATAGGAAAAAAAAATAGGACCAATGCATGGGGCTTTGGCGAAGTTGCTGCTGTGCGCCCCCCCGTTTTTGTGTGTGTGTGTGTGTGCGCGCGCGCGCCTTTCTTTCTCACTCACACAAGAGAGTTTCAGTGACTTTTAGTCTTTCACCAGCAATCCGGTGCAAACCCTCGCCGCTGTTTTTTATTAGAGAGCCGTGAAGTTAAGAGTGTTAAAAGTTGCTTGGGGTGGAAAGGGGAGTGGGGACTTGAGGAGTGGGGAGTTGAGGAATAAAAACAGGGATGTGATGTCAGCCAGTCTCTTGGATGGCTTCCTTCTGCTTCTTCTGGGCATGGCGTTTCAAATGCTCCCCTTATGTGTTTTGGGTTCTAGAAGACACTGCTTAAAGAGAGAGAGAGAGAGAGAGAGAGAGAGAGAGTAAAAAAGCCTCTGCAGGAGGAGCCCCTCCCTCCTATCCCTGAATCCCCCCCAAAACCCAGTTAGTTTGCATTGATTCTTAACGAGCCCACAGTGCAGAGGGAGAGGGAAGGTGCGCGGCGGACACTTCTTCTCCCTCGCTCTCTCCCGCACTGGAAGCCGCCTCCCGCACCTCTCCCTCCTTTCTGGGGGGTGGGGAGAGCCTTGAGTTGCTCCCTTCTCCTATCGCAGAAGACCATTCCAGGAGAGGAGAGAGCTCCCCCCTCTCTTTTTTAAAATGAAGACGATAAAAGGGGTCCCTTCTGAAAAGGGGTTCTGGATGCTCTAAAATCAAATTTGGAGACGGGGGAGGTGACCGGGTTTTTACGTGGTCTTCGTTCCTGCCTGCCTTGGAAGTAGGAGCCCCCTGGCTTTCTGACACACACACACACACACACACACACACACACACACAGAGAGAGAGAGAGAGAGAGAGAGAGAGAGAGAGAGAGAGAGAGAGAAACCAGGGCCTTCACTTTACACAACAATAAAAGTAGTTAAGCATCCAGCACCACCGCGGGAACAAGGCAGAGGGAGGGAGAAATGGACAGAAAGCATTGGACCCCCCCCCCACTACTCCACCCCAGCAATGCATCCTGTCCACTGGAGCCTACCTTAGGAATCACTTGCTGCTCCCCCCCTTTCTTTGTGTGGATGTGGGTGGGTGTCTGCGAGGGGAGGGCGTTCCCTCCCTCCCTCCACGCTCCCATTTGCCTGACCCCCCCATCCGGCTGGGCCCCCTTCAGCCAATGGGGGCCCTAATGACCGCTTTAAAAGCTCTTTGGGTGTGTGCTGCTGCTGCGGCTATTATCTAAGTTGCGCCTTTTTACGCAGCTGCTCATACATCCTGGCACTAATTATGTGTTTATCAAAACAGGCACCCTTATGACATGTCACAACATGTTTGCGGGGGAAACGGTCTCTCGTCTCCCCACCCCCACCCCAAATAACTCTTCTTTCCTTCCCCAAATACTTGCTGGGATTAGGTTGCCTTGACTCTAAAGAAGGGACAGTGGATGACATTCGAGGAACCTTTATTTCTGCATCTGCAGGTAGCTTGGGGCGGTGGGGGCAGGGTCCTCTGTGTGTGTTTCTGTGTATTCGAGATCTCTCATCACCAAAGTGCCCAAACCCACAACTTGATCCAGAAAGCGTTGAGGGGAAGTTATAGATGCTCGATGGCTAGTTGGTTTCGTTCTTAAAATAACAGGCGCGCACAGACCACACCTCGCCTCTTGCCTCCGAAGGTTTGTCCCAAATCTGGACTACTTTTTCCATCCGCAGCTCAAATTCTATACCTCCCTCTTTCTTAACCAAAAATAAAAAGGTGGGGGTGGGTAGGTGGGAATTGTATCCCATCGATCGATCGGTGCTGTATATCTGCCTATCAATCTGGCTCCAGAATGGAAAGAGAGATTTGGCTACGCCTGGGATCGTTTATTAAACTCGCTTTAATTTAACCCAGATGGGCGGGTTGCTTGATAACCTCACACAACAAACACAGTGAATTATACTTCCAGTGTGTGAACACACTAGGATATATTTAGCTACAAATTACAACTCTGCATTTAACAGGGCTTTAGCTCAAGGTTTGGGGGTCCGGAACACCGACTTGCCCCCACCCTTTCCCTTTTTTAAAATCCCTTGTTTGGGGATGATCCAACGGAGAACGTTTTTTTTTGGGGGGGGGGATTCTACGCCAGGTTGGCCTCTTCCATCACACTGTCCACAATTTCTTTTTAAAGCTAAACTACGCTTTCCCTTATGACTTGTACAGTTCATTGGGATTTGAGGAGAGGGTGCAGGGCTGAGCCGCCCTCTGTATGGACTGGATGCATGTAAATAGTGTGTGTGTGTGTGTGTAATATATGTGCACTAAGATTCTTGGTGGGTTATAAATGCTCATTAGCTCTGAGCAAAGTGATTTGTTAGAAATCACTTCTTGCTGTGTGCAAAGAGCCCTCGCTCACACGTAAGCACGCGCACACACACACACACACAAACCTGCCTTTGGAAGCAGCAGAGACGTCTCTTTTGAGATTAAAAATGTGTTGTAAGCTCCGTGCAATATCGGCCTGTCTGCCACTATAAACTTTATCTATTTAGATTTATTTGATTAACAAATTTGTCAGTTTTCCTTTGTATATGCATAAAGAACCGGGGCTAGTGGGGGATCTCCCTGCCTAGTGCAGAAAACATCTTGTGTTGGCCTGGGGAAGGGTGTGTGTGTGTGTGTGTGTGTGTGTGTGTGTGTGTGTGGATAGATTGATAGATAGATAGTATGTTGGAGTGGGAGGGGGAGGAGAGGAATTTGACCATTTGATATCTTGTCCAGGTTTGATCGAAAGGGGGGGGAGAGAAAGGGAGTAGATCTATTTGGATTCTGCCTCTATCTCGTTCTCTCTCTCCCCCCCCCATCCCCACTTCTCCCGGCTGATTGGACTGTCCAGATCATTGATATTTCTACTCGCTCCTGCCGAATTTGCTTCAATGCACACTCCCCCCCGAAATCTACGCCTTTTTCATTTCCCTGACTACTCTTTGCTGTCTCCATGAATAATGCAAGCTCCTAAATTCTCCCAGCTTCAACAAACATACATACAATATTTAATTAAATAATAATAATAATAATAATAATAATAATAATAATAATAATAGGTCTATCTTAGCAGGAGGGGTGGGGATTCTCAAAGAATCTGAATTCCTTCCGACCTCTGGATTCAGAAAACCTGGAAGACTTGGGAGATGTGTTGTCTTGACTTTCCCGCTTTCCTGATCCTGGTCTAGCTCACTTTGAAGGGACTATTTCTGAGAGATGGAGGAAGACGACCCAGGGCCAAAATCTCCAGCCTATGTTAGTGTCCTGTATTAAGGAAAGGGGTCAGTTTTGGAGAGGGCTGGGTGACCTTGCTGTGGATCCCTGACCACGAAACTGCAGCGCTCATTCGCTTGCAAGTCTCTTTAAGCGACTGAGGCTTTCCGAGGCTGGCCAGCAGGCTGGTGCTCTTCGGAGGAGCTGCAGCCCGGTTCTGGAGTGGGGAGGGGGTTGCGCCCATCTTGGATGACTCGGGAGCCCCCCTTTCCAGACAGCGGGGAAAGCGAGGCGCGGAATGAACCAAGGCAGTAACGCACTGCGAGCGGCGCTCCTGGAAAGTAGGCATCGTCTGGTGGAAGAAACCAGAAGGAAAGCCCGGCGCAGCAACGCAGGAGTTGCTTTTGTGGGTGTCACTGGAGGTGTTTGGTTCGCTTGTTTGTTTTGGAAAGGAAGAGGGGGAAGATGCAAGATGTCTCTTCCCCTCCAACAGTCCATGGAGCAATTTTGGAATAAAGGAGCAAACATTTCAAAAAGGGGGAGCATCCTTCAGAAGGGAGAACAGGGTTCCCCTCCAAGATATTTCGCAAACATAAGGGAGATTATATATATATATATATATATATATATATATATATATATATAATTTCTAGGGAATGAATGAATATGAATATATGTGTGTGTGTGTACACACCCACACACCCTAGAAACCGTGTGTCCAGTACACAAGCCCCAGTCTGTCCTTTCCGCTCTTGAAGATGCGCTAGGCCTAACCTTTAGCAGAGAATCCCCTGAACTGGGTCAGAGAGAGATTCGTGTACAAGCCTAAAACGTTTGTTTGTTTTTATGCTTTTTAACTGTCCCCCATACCAGCCAAAAGACTAGATCGTGTGTTTATATATATTTTATTTTAAAACATTAATGCAGGCGCAGCGCAAACAGAGCGCCCCATAAACTGGGTTTTCCCTCCTCTCGCCTTTGTCCTTGTCAGATAAGGGGAAGAGAGCAGGTTTTCAAGAATCAGTTCAGTGGGACAAGAGATGCGGCGGAGCTGGGGGAGAAGAAAAGGGAAGCTCTGGGCATCTAAAACGATGGCCGAAGGAGCCTGACGCCCCTATCCGAGGGGGGCTCCCCTTCCTTGGAAGGAGCACAACTGGGTTTTAACCAGGAAACCTCCGTGAACAGGCGGCATAAGCCAGTTGAGCCGAAGCACTCAGACTGAGCCGAGCCAGGTTGGACGGGGGAGCTCAGAAAATAGCTGGTTTTGGAGGCAGATGCGGAGAGACGTGCACCGCGCGACCAAGGTGTCTCTTATTCTCCTTCCCCTCCCCCGGAAAGCCAACCCCCCCCCCGTGTCTCTGTCCCCGAAGGGTTTGGATTTGCGTGTGGTTTTCTCTCTCTTTTTAATCCTACAGTAGTCTGTTTTTTAGCATGTAAAATAAAACAGGGCATGTTCGCGCGGGGCTGTTGGCAGCCAAAACGCAGCACGTGCTCGGCCTCCCCTCCACCCGGGGACACGTGTGTGTGTGTGTGTGTGTGTGTGTGGGATCGCGGGATAGCTCATTGGCTTTAAGGAGATCCGGGCTGCCCCCTCGAACAAATCGAGGTGGGCTGCCTGGGAGCCCACCGGACGGATACTTTTTTTCCAGAGGAACCCAGGAACGAGATGCTGCAATGCTTTGCCTTCCTTTCTTTACGCAGAGATCAATTGGATGTACTCCGTGTACGTTCAGGATCGTACCGTGTCATTCATTCATTCATTCATTTGTTCGTTCGTTTCTCCCTCCTTCCCTCTCTAATCCACCAACTACTCTAACCCCAGAAAATCGGAGCCCGTTTTTAAAAGTTTGTTAAATGTACTGAGCGGGTAGGTTCCCCCCCCCCCGCACCCTCCTCTGCGCCGCTTCCTCCCGGTTTCCAATGAGCGTTTTGTGCGCGAGAAGAATTAAGAGTAATTCTTCCTAGCCAAGAAATTGTTTCTAATTTGCTCGTTGACCAAATAGCACATGGAACAATGAACCGGCCCCAAACAATTGCATTAGGCAAGGCACCCAACATACAATTACCCAAATGCAAAGATTTGAGTCTCCCAGCCCTTATTAGGCAATTATTTAGCGTGCTGAGTTAATCCATAATTTTATTTGACATACTGGGGGGGGGCGGGTCCCCCGTCCTTCCTTCCTTCCTTCCTTCCTTCCTTCCTTCCTTCCTTCCTTCTCTCTTTTCCAGATGGAAAGATATTAAATTGCAATATTTTAACACATTTCCCCAGAGTGTGAAGGTTAGCTGAGGTCTGAGAATTTAAAATGATTGCATATTCATTTGGACATGAAAAGGAGATGTTTTCATGTTGGTTACCTTGAGGAAAAAAGAAAGGTGCGGGGGCGAGGGGGGGGGGGGAATAATCTGCCATTTCTTCCAATGCCAGCTTGTTTGAATACTGAACTTAATGTGAAGATTCGTCTCCCAGCGCGTTATAACAGAGGAAAAGATGCTAAGGGGCTGCACAACAAACGTTTTCCCTACCAAATAAAAACATAAAAAATGGGAAGGATATTGTGAGCTTAGATCGCAAGTTAGTTATGTGGAACAGCTTAATAATTATGATAATAACAGACCCACGGTGTTCTTTGAAGGGAGGAAGTGGGTGGCAGGTCCCTGCCCCGAGGAAATTGCATTGTGCGCTTTGACAGCGGGGAGACAATTGCGGAGGGAAGACGCAAAGGGAGAGGAGAGAAGAACAATGCCCTTTTTTATTTTTTTTATTTTGTAAGGCCACCTCTTTATTTCGCCAAAGCAAAAAGCCACGAAATAGTGTGCAAACTCCCGAGTTATCCAGAAGTCTTCATCCGGGTGGATGGCAAACATTAAAAAAGACAAGGGCACCACTCGCGACAAGGTGGCAGAGACCTGGGCTAACGGGGAAGGAAGCCCACTGGAGTCTTCTGCATCTGGTCCAAGTCTCGATGCAGTTCATAGTCTGGGCTTTAGAAGTGGGAATCAGAATTCTCTCCTCTTCCGAGTAGCTCGTGAAGGATCGGAGCGAGATGGCTTTAAACCAGACTGAAAAGAGAGTCGAGCTGCCTACGTAAAAGTGGTTTCTGCTGGAGCCCGATCCTAAATATGTCGGGTGTGTGTGTGTGTGTGTGTGTGTGTGTGTGAGAGAGAGAGAGAGAGAGAGAGAGAGAGAGAGAGAGAGAGAGAGAGAGAGATTTCCCTGAGGGCTGAAGAGCCGCGCTGGACACGCATCCTGCTCTGTATCTGCTCGACCCCCTCCCTCAATACTTCGATTTCATTGATTCGCAGACAGAACACGACACCGAGATTTGCGAGGCCTTGTGCCAGTTCTGCTTTAAACGCGATTCCTTGACAAGGCACTTTTTTCCCCCCCTCTCTCTCTATAAGAGAGAACGAAACTGACCAGGATCTTGCTGATCACCAAACCAGAGTTCTAGCAATTGCTTTCGAGAGAGGAGAGGAGAGAGAGGGAGACAGTTTGGCTTTTAAATCTGGCCTTGAGAGATGAACCAAATCTTCTTAATGTGTCCCGAGATAAACGAGCTTAATTCTCTGCATGAGACTGGCTATATTAACGGAGTCCCAAGCGCGGCTTAATGGCAGCAGCGGCAGACCAAGCCTGCGCGAGTCTTACTTGCGAGTAAGCGCCCACTGAACCCAATCCGGATTACTGCTGAGGAGGAGCAATGAGGGTCGCCAGGGGACCCTGATCGATCCTGGATCGATTTATCCCACTCACTTCAGCTTCTAAACACCCATTATCATTTTTTTAAAGGAAAAAGAGAGAGGAAAGGTGAGCGTGACGGTTAAGCGGGCGCTTTGGACGAATTTACAAATAGATATATATATATATATTTTTGGGGGGTGCCAGGCGATCTTTCTGAAGCCTACTCTAAATATTTATTTCTCCTTCCATTATCTTCGCTCTCTTATGGAGGAAGTCTGAGAGAGATACCGAAGCTTTGCTCCTGTTAAATTAAAAACATTTGTTACCCCTGGACAGATTTTTAAAAATGGGGAGGGGGGGAGAGAAGCTGTAACTTCTGCTGACAGTGTACTTGCGGCCCATCTAAAAGCTAAATGGAGTTTCCCCCTTTCTCTTCTACCTCCTCTCCTCTCTCTCCCCCCCCTCCATTCCCTTCGTGGAGAATACAAAACTATCTCTAAACACACACACACACACACACACTTTGTGTAAGTGAGCAGGCAGAGTACGAGTGAACTGGTAATTTGCCAGCAGACCTCTGGTTTATACACTAGTCCTGTCTAAAGTTATTTGCTGTAACAACTGTTTTGAAACAATAAAAGAAAAACACAAAAAAATCTGAAGTGAACAGAAGGAAGGGACGGGGGGGGGAGAGAAACTCGGGGGGGGGGAGTACGCTGTGCAGATATGGAAGCCAAAATACGAATCTTGGACATCCGTTTCATATTATTATTATTTCTTTTAAAAAATCTGGAACTGTGGATTGAAAAGGGGGGGGGGTTTCTTTCCCCCTGACCCAGCAAGTCCTAAGGTTGTCCTGATCAGAATCCTAGAATGGTAAAAAAAAAAAAAAAGAACAAGGAAAACAACAACAGAGAAGCTTCAGGATGCGATTCAGGATTTAGATAGAGACAAGTTGGGTCAGATTCGTTTCTGGTCAGCTTCGCTTATGGGCGCATGTGTTTCTCGACTCCATTCCCCTCGCTGATCTCTCTCTCAATTTGTTAGTCTTTTTTTTAATTTGAAATTATTTAAGGGGGTGGAACATACACATACACACAGTTTCTTACTATATTATCGGTTCTGGAAATATATTCGCCTTAAAAACAGAACCACCACCACCACAAAAAACCAAACAAAAATCCCGTAGACGCGCACACAAAAACCATCTTTGCTAAGCCTGTTTTGTCAAGATTCTGCGCCCCCGTGGCCTGAGCCGAGTGACAAAACGCAGCGCCTTCGGGTCCTCGCCTTCGCCTTGGGGCTGGGAAGGAAAGTGTCAATCAAAGGACGCTTCAATGACCAGGGACAATCCCCTTTGCTGGACTGGCCTTCTTCAAGAGCAATCAGTCACTTTGCATTAATTACCCTTCCATCCATTCCCCACTGCAGGGCAACCGCTGCTTTCTCGGAGACCTGGCGCATTCATTACAAAACACCACCTGAAAGAGTGGTCACCAGCCCGCCTCCCTCCTCTAACCTCTACACCCCCCCCTCGTGCAAGCCCCCCCAACAAATAGTTGAAAAGGGGAGGGGAGTAGAAAGGCCTAAGAACTACTTCACATCCCCGCACTTCGAAGTTTTGCAGTCTCCCCCTTCTAATTCCCCCCCACCCCTGGAATTGCAGTCCCGCCCTTTGTTGTTGTTGTTGATACAGTCAGTAATCAACTGTTTTCCAAGTTTCCCGCCCAAAGGCCCTTCGGCTGCAATCCTCATAACCCGACTTACCTGGGAGTAAACCCAATTGAATTCAACAGGGCTTACTTCTGAGTAGACGTGATTAGGCTTGCGAATGCAATTTTGTGCAGAGTTGCAATCTTAACAGAGGTGAGACTTGCGCTTTCGAGCAAACTGTCCAGAATCGGGCCCCATACCCACCAGGTCATGCTTCAATCCCGAGGGTAAACACGCATAGGATTGCGCGTAACGCTTGCTGTTTGCACGGTCCACGCCTCCCCGCCCCCAACCAACTACATCAGCTTGGAAGTAAAGTTGTATATATTTCAAGGAGACTTTATTAAAGGGTGTTTTAGGATCGCCTTTTGCGCTCCTAAATATGATGACCTGCAAAAAGGATCCAGGAAGCTGGAATTTGCTTCCTCCCGGTAAACGCGTCCAGCTGCTTGTGCTAAGTTCCCTTAATTTGAAATAACAACTCCAAAATCAAACCGATCAGCCTTATCCTCCCCCGCAAAATGGGATCAAGGGGCGAAGCTTTTTTGTTCGGACGTTGCGCGTCGGGATAAAGCGTCTTAGTGGTCTGGCTGTAACGTTTGAACGTAGCCATATTTGCCTTTATCTCTGGACATCTGGAGAGGCGATACGAGCAGGCGGAGAGGAAACCTCGAGACCGCATTTCCCCTCTCATCTGTTTACGGATGCGGAGTTGAAAGCTCTCCTCTGGACCTTCAGACCAAGGCAGAAACCTGGGGAAACGGCGGAGAGTTCTCGCACAAAGGGTTTCCTCTCACGTTGCTGTTTAACGCCGGATCCACAAAGGTGGAGGTGGAAGGGTGGACGCGGAGCCCGTTTGACAAGGGAGCCACGGTTAAAAGGAGTTGGAAATTTAAGGGCGGGCAGGAGGGACTCCCCAATGATGGGAATGCAGGAAAGGAAGAAAGGTTCTTAATGGGTGCCAAACTGGATATACTATGGGGTGAAGGAGGAGGACACCCCCACTGTGCCGAAGCTAAGCTGGTCTGGATCTGGTCAGGATCTGGATGGGTGACCGCTCAGGGACCACATGTATGCAGTCTTGGGTTCCATGACGGAAGAAAGGCGGAATACAAAACCGAGGAAAATATGTACAACTCACTCGCTTTTCTGTTTTTAAACCTACTTCCTTTCCTTCATTTGTATTTCAGAAGATGTAGGCTAATAATAATTTAGAGAGATAATGCAGAGGACACGTAGGCACGTTGCCTCTGTCCCCCACTAGAAAAATCGTGATCCAAAAGTTTCCCGTGTTTCTTCTGTGCTGACCTGAATTTTCCTTAGGGCGAGTGGATATTTACAAAAATAAATCTGGACTCTCTACTTGCAGCTTACTGTAGATTGCTGAATGTATGCCTTCATATAAGTTTCCCTGTCAAAATCCAGAGCCTACGGCTTTTTGTTAGAGAAACAGTCCATATATATATATATATATATATATATGTGTGTGTGTGTGTGTGTGTGTGTATACACACACACACACATATATATATATGGACTGTTTCCATATACATATATATATATATATATATATATATATATATATATATATATATATATTGGAAGGCAGGCACAATCGCACCTCTTGTGACACAGAGTGTTCCCCCCACCCCACCCGCCTGTGTCCTGGCTAAAAGCCTGGCTTGATGGATGAGCAGAAAGAGGGGCAGATTGAAGAGATGGAGGACAACACACAATCGTTATTTTGTGCATGCGTGAGAGTCGTGTGTGTTTACTGGTGATTTTTTTTAAAAAAAAAAAACCTCTGGAGAATACCACCCCTCCAATTTCCACACTCCACTTCAAATCTGCATGCCCATTCCGTAGCTTCTCTTATTCTCCCGGACTCCAGGTGAAGGTACCGTCTGAAAGTGCACTTGCGTGTCTTCCTCCCACTCGTCACTTTTTAAATCAGCAATTCAACAGCCTTGCTTTGTATTTGTCAAACTATTCCCTCTCCCCACCCCCTGGTCACAACACGCTCCTTTTCAAAACCCCATTCCCTCTTTAAAAAAACAACAACAGAAAAACAATGGCTTGCACGTTTGTAATTTCTTCTAGATACAATATTAAGATTCTCAGTAGAACTCTCTCAATCACTCTACACACATATCGCCTGTGAAATCACCCAGGGCCTCCTGGGTTAAAAGTTTCTTTCTCTTTGGAGATTCTCTCTTCCTAAGCAATTTTGCGCGTGTTTTATTGGGAAGTCAGTCCGTCGCCGCTGCGTCCAAGGGCCCTTATCCTAGGAAGTGTCTTCCAAGTGGAACCCTTCCCAGGCTTGCCCGCGCGGCTCGTGCTTACGGATCCGCTCTTTCACAGTTTAATCTAAACACAGCGTTAGGAGCAGAAATAGAAAACTTGGCAAGTGAGCACCCAAACAATCCGCGGGCTGGCAAGTTTGCTTCAATCGGTGCCCTTCCTAGGTTTTAAACACGAGGCGACTTCGCTATAACCCCAATAGTCACCACCGCGGTGAGAATTGCAAACACACACCCATTTGCGTGTATACAGGCGGGCGCACGCTTGCTCCTTCTCGGTCGCCTTAATTCAATTTGCCCCACCGGTTAATGAATAGCTCCATTGTAATCTAATATTACTTACGGGTTATTCTGATTTATTCTGCATTTTCCAAATCAATTACACTCCCTTTTAATTTTTTTTTTAAAAAACCCATCAGTATAGGGAAGAGAATCTTTGCGCCGCCACCGCACGGCAAGCGCGCGCGCGCCTGCCTTTCCACCTCGCTCGATCACTAGGGCGCGGGCATTTCTCCCGCTTAGCTTCGCTGCATATTCCGCTTTTGCAAAAAAAAATAAAAAAAAAATCCTCGGAGGAATATCCCGAGGCACGCAGTTTGGCAAAATGGAGGGCGCGATGGCCCTGTTGGAAAACTGGGGGGAGATGTGGGAACCAGCTGCGTTTGCAAAGTGGGGAGCGGAGCCGGAGCCGGACCCGCTTTCCCGGGGCATCCCGCCCATCCGGCTCTCCGTGTACGGGAAGGAGAAGCCTCGGCTCTGCCTCTCCTCCCCTCACTTCCCCGGCTGTTGTGCCCATTCTGCGCTGCTGGTGCTGCGACGGCGGGCGCTGCCGGGTCCCCCGGTCCCCAATCCTGCGCAGGGAGGCGAGGCTGCCCGTCCGCCCCGCGGTGCCTGAGCACCACCCTGCCTGGAATGAATGGCTTTGCTTTCAGACTCGCTAATAGTGACTCAGTCCGTTTCCCCTTTTCTTTGCTCCTTTTGATCCTCTCCACTCTTTGACCTTCTTTTGGCTCCAGGGACAGTCGGCTCGGCCTCGGGGGTGGGGGGGTGCCTGGGGGGGTGCGCTGGAAACAGTCCCCAGCTTATCTCCTTTCATCAAACCAGCCCCGGGCCCCCTGCAAACCGCGGGGCCAGTAATTGCTTTTTTCAGGCAGCCCAGTGCGGACTGGCGAGCAGCCAATCAGCGCCTTGTTTACACTGGGTGATGGACAGCGGGCTGGGGGACTGCCAACCAATCCGGGCGTCTCCTGGAAGTGGGGAAGGGCGGGTTGGAAGAAAGGAACGGGGCGGGGGGGGGGAGGAGGAGGAGGAAGGGAATAAACGGAAGGCGGTGTGGTTAACCTCTCCGTCGCCGGTGTAAAATCGGAGGCTCGGTGTGGGGTGTGTGTTTTTGCACCATGCAGCTATTTTTTTATTTAAAGAAATAGTTTTAATACTATATAGGAAGGAGCAGAGAAAATTATGCGGCCTACTTAAGAAGCAGAATGGCAGGTAATCGAGGGAAGCATAGATAGTTGCAAAAGAACAATCTGCCAGCAGAATCGTGATTGCAGTTTGCTTGCTTGTTTGGTTTTTTTTTTTTTTAACAATTTCAGCGAATGCGTCGGGAGCTTTGCTTTGAAGGTGGTTGAATGATGGGATTAATGGTGATGCGAAGTGTGCGGCGGGTGAAAGAGAGCGAGCCGGGCGGAGGGAAAAGGATGACTGTACAAATAAATAGATCTCGGTTTATGGTAACCCACCTGGGAGCTCGCATGTGCCTCGGCGTAGCGCGAAAGAAGAGGGGCTTCCTTTGCGTCTGGAGAAGCACGTGCTCACGAAGCAGTTGCGCCCCCCCCCCCGCTCCAAATCCCCATGGGAACTCGTGTCCTTGAGCGCTTTAAAGACTCCTCACTCACACACCCCCCCAGCACGGAATATCATCCAGGGATGTTGAAATGCACGGGAGTGCTAGGGACCCCTACGGTCGTAAATCTCTCTCTTAAGTGTTTGGTTTGTAAAGGCATACCTTGCTCGAGAAAAAAGTTGCCGTGAGCCAGGCGCTCCCCCCCCCCCACGCACTGATCGGTGCAAAGGCGACTCCGTAGCGATGACTGGGCTCTGCCGCTGCAAGACACACACACGCACTGGCCAGCCTTGCTAAAGCGAAAGAAACAACAACAAGGCAACCCCCCATCTAGAAACCCCTCACCACCCAGCTGGCGTGCGTGTGTGGGCTGGAGCCGCTCTCTCTGGCAGGGCTCTTCCCCTCCCCATTCCGCAGCGCTTTCTTCCTTCCCCCTCCCTCCCCCGCGCTTGCTACGTATCCCCCCATTCAGCAAAGCGGAGGCTAAGCTGCGCGATGGGAGCTGCGCAACTGGAGGGACTTGAATTAGGCGCCATTGGGTTGAGTAGTAACCCTGCTGCTCTCTGATTGGCAGCTCCCTGGCCCCGCGCCAGCCTATGGGGAAGCCTGTTTACGCAGGGAGAGTGGCACGAGCTTATTACCGTAGAGGGCCGGGCGTCCAATCAGCGAGCGTGCTCACCCTGAGTGAGTGGCACGAGCTTATTAGTATGCAGGGAGAGTTGCTTGCAGGACTGAGCTGCGAGGTTGAGGAAGCTGGAGCCCGCGACAGGGTCTTTTTTTCCTTTCTGCAAGGAGCAGCAGCCAGTGCATTTACAGTGCAACAGTCAGCACAGTGCAAATACCAGTAGGAATACAACAAAGTCCCAGTCACTGATTTAATTGTATTGCGTTCCCTGTGTGCAAAGGAACACCCCTCCCTCCAGTAAGTAATTGAAATTTATTTAGTATATATATATATTTTTGAAAAGTGCATTATTTGGTTTTTTATAAAAAATATATATTTTTTTATTATTATCGAGCACACCCTCACGGTGGTCAGGTCTGAATTAATTTATTTTTTACATTTTTTTTGCAAAATATTGCTAGCAGAAATTAATTTGAGCTTATTTTTTCATTTTAAAGGCAATTCAGACACCTGGTATTCGCTGTGTGTAACATTGGTATCAAACCTCTGACTAAATTGTATCAATTCCTTAACTAAATTGAATATAATTTAACGACATCCTTGGGGGAAGGAGATGCGTATTGTTTCTAACGAAAAGAAAGCCTGCGAAATACGTGCATGAAGGTTTATTTTATTTCTCAGTGGTTCAGCTGTGCCTTAGAAATGTTGTACCGAGCTCCGGGCAGTACTAACAAAACCCACGATTGTTCGCATATTTCTTACTGAAATTCAAATTGTTGAATTGTGTGGGGGGTGGGGGTGGTTTTTTTTCCTCATAACGGAGTCGTGAATGGGGGCTTTGCAAGACAAACAAACGCAGGCATTGTAGTATTTTTGGGGGGAGGGAGAAGGAATGCATGCAAATGTGTAGCCTCCCTTGTTTAAAAATTAAATCACAATAAAAATTAAATCACAATGCAGGCGAGAGTTAGGGTTTTCTGCTCGACGCTAAGTGCAGTCTGCGACCGAAAGTGTTTCATGCATATTCGGCTATTCCGAACTGCAAAGGGAAAAAAATTAAAATACTTGGAACAGATGCATTCTAATTTATTTATGCCCCTGTCTGTGTTTCTGCGCATGTATGTCGATTTTACGTAGGAAGTAAGGCTTTTAAGTTTTGCAGTGGCGAGGAAAATGCCGTCGTGGTGTTGTGAGGAAATGTTTCATTAAGATTGGAGGTAAAGGCCTTTCTTCGTTTGTTTTTGGTTCAGCTTAGAAGGTTGAACCAGGTTGCGTTTTTGCACGGGAGAGGCAATCGTCTTGCAAGGGAGCAGCTGGGAGAGGCGCTTTGTCTCGCGCTCTCCGATCTCTCCCCGCGTCCGCCCCTCTCTCGGTCCTTCCTTCTCGGATCCCTTTAGTGATAGCTTTATTTTTAAGGGGGGGGGCGGCTCTGGCCGGAAAGCTACATGCACAGCAATTTCAGTATGGCATCCTTTAAATCTCTCTCTCTAGATTCAAACACGCACACATGCGATTTGGCAAATAACAAGATTTGGAAAAATGTATAATATTGCATAAAATGCACTGTGGGGAGGCGGGGAGGCGTCGGTGGAGGCACTTTTGGGGCTGATCTCTCCGATTTCTTCGCTGGCCGATGATGCCTAGCGGAAGCTTTCTAGGTTCCCGGCACCGGAAGATCATTCTGCTCGCGGCCGCTCGAGAGGCCTCTTCGCTGGGCTATAGAAACAGCAAGCACCGCCGAGGCTGGTGGTCCTCTCCCTTCTCCCTGCCAGGCCCGAGATCGGTGCGCCGAAGCGTTTGAAAACTCGCCGGATTTCCCAGTCGTCCCCCCCCCCCCCACTAAACGCCTCGGAACCGTCCGAGAGGATAAAATATTTCTGCTGCGCGCAAAATCGGTAGATTTGACAACAACACAGTATAAAACTGGATTATTCCATTTCCCCCACCCCATTTCTTTCTCTGCCCCCCATATATATATATTTATCTGTATATATTTTTTGGGGGAGGGGGCGTAACTCGCTGGAACCGAACCGTGCAAATTTGCAACATCCTTTTGTTCCCTTTGCAACGTCTGAATCCTCCGATTCATTCCGAACCTCCTCGCTCTCGCAAGCGTTTTGTTCTTCTGAAGAATCGCCTTAGTCGTTTTGGCTATGCGGAAAGCAAGCGCTCCGGATCGAAGCCTCCCGCGAGATCCTCTTATTTTTGTTTTGTTTAACGCGAATGGATCCTAAGGCCCTCCTTGTTCTGCAGATAAGCCCCCGTGGAAGAGGCCGCTGGGGGAAGCCTGGTTTCCTCCTTCCCCTTCGGCTCTCACTACGACCAGGATGGACACGATCTTGCAGCAAGCCCTCTCTGCGGTACGGCGTGGTGAGAAAGCCTTGCTGGAGCACTCAGACCGAAACTTTGCATCGGCCTGCAATCGCGTTTTTCCAATCAGCTGCTTTATTTCAGTCTTGCACCTCAGATTTTCTTACTGCTTTCCTTCTCCTAGAGAGAAAAGGGGGCGGGAGGGAGAGAAGAGAGAGGAGAAATCCTACACAAGACGTTTCCATTCACGTTGATGTA
Organism: Podarcis filfolensis; assembly: GCF_964270895.1. Classification (NCBI taxonomy): domain Eukaryota; kingdom Metazoa; phylum Chordata; class Lepidosauria; order Squamata; family Lacertidae; genus Podarcis; species Podarcis filfolensis. Next base: position 96,223,594 of record NC_139605.1, on the reverse strand, counting down.
TCGAACCCCAAAGTTGCTGAAGCTGCTAATTTAGCTTTTGTCTTCCAGGCTTCAATTCTTCTCTCCCTCTCCCCCCACCCCCCCATTTCCCCCCTTTCCTGACTCTTTGAAGTGAGTCCCTCATATATAATCCGCTGGTTTTTACATTATTTTTGTTGATTGCTGAAAGGGAAAAACTGCTCCCCCCTCATTGTAGAAGACAGAAATCCTTTATAATTCCTTTTAATTGCAAAGCAGAAAAATCTTAGTTGAGGGCAGAGAGATGATCCATTCAGGGAAATAGAGAAAAATCCTGCCCTTTTGTATTTAGTAATTTCATTTATTTACAATGCAAAAGCTGCCCATATATTTATATTTTTAGCGTGTGTGTGTGTGTGTGTGATATATATAAAGCTTATCAGCTGTGCAAATATGTAGTCACTTAATACATTATGTTTTCAGTTGTAGATTAAATCAAACACCAAATAGTCCGGCACTGTTAAAGAGCTGCAAGCGTTGAATCCAGCAATTAAAAACTGTATTGAGTAAATGGGAAGCATCTCACAGTGCAATCCTCTGCCTATTTACTTAGAAGTACATCCTATTGTGTTCAATGGTGCTTACTGCCAGGTAAACGTGCACAGGACTGCAGCCTGTATGTGGCTTTGTTGTGATTGAGACGCAATACTGTGTGTGTGAATTCTAAGATTTACAATTATGTATTTTCAATACACTGTAGTCTTTACCTTTTTTCACACACCCCACCCTTTCCTTTTGGGTTTGTAGGTGATATCAATCCTTGAGACATTATTGAGTCCCAGAAATATTAGATGTGTACAGTAGTCTTAATTGTCTGGACATGGGGGCAGAAGGGATCTAAATAATTTGGGTGTGTGTCTCCACCCCCCATAGCAGATGCAGTAGGATACTCCCCCCCCCATTCATATATCACATTTTTACAGGGGAGTTGCAAATATTTGTAGTTAGAAATCAGCAAAAAATATTCCAATGCAACACAACCTTGCTTGGTACATCTGAAGGGGGGAGGGGGGGAGGAAGGTCTTTTATTCCCCCTTTTCCCTTCCTCTTGGCTTAATGTTACACATTGGTCGTAAGCCAAAAAAACCCCTTACGTGTAAATGGATTGAATGGATAGGAAGGACTTTACATAACTGTTTTGTCTAGGAATACAGTTGTAGGATTTAAACCTCTGTCCTTGGAGGAAGAATGCAAGGCTTTGCCACTAAGGTGTCTTGTGCAGTGAAATATTTGTTCCTGGGCTTGAGTCGTGGAGGGGGAATCAAGCTCTTTTTCTCTGGGCTGATCTCCTTTTTCTCTAGTTTGCTGAAGGGGGCTTTCTTTTTGGATCCCATCAGGGCAACTCTCGCCCATAATCAAAGCCCGTGTACTGGGGAGGGGAGAAATTTCTTTTTCTCTTCAAAATACCCTCACCCCACCCAAAATAACTTGAAAGGCAATTGATCGAAGCTTAATAAATCAGGTTGGGACCCCCCCCCTTTCCACTGTGATGAAAATAACGACGCATTCGTCTGGTTTGGTTTGCCCATGGAAGAGAGCGGGATAGAGGACCCAAATACTATTGACCAGCTCTGGAGAGAATCGCTTAGCAACTCAAAGGGGGTGGGTGGGAAAGGGTAATAATCCAGTGATTTAAACTCGACATACAACTACAGCAGGCAAATAAAAACTTAGCCATTCGGGAAAAAGATGCATAATTCCATCTTCGTTCCCAGCCCCCGCTCTCGGTTCCTGGGCGCCCTGGGGGGGTTTTTTGGGGTGGGGTTCTTTTCTCTTTTTTCAACACCTTCGCCTCCGTTTCTCTGCCGGGGGAGCCGCGCAACGCGCAAAGGGGCCGAGCTACAACCGCCGAATCGACGGGGGTCTTACCTCTCCAAAATAATTTTTTAAAAGGGCTTGCTGTTCTCTGCGATAAATCCGACGCTCGCTTCGGTAATCGATAAGGATGGCTTGCTTAATTGTGTTGGGAAGTCTCCTATTATTTATTTTTAAAATAATAATACTAAAAATCACCGGTAGCCTTTTGCTGCTATGGCGGGGAAGCCTTGGGTTCCGTGGGCTCTCGGATCGCCCCCTTTCCCCGCTCACCTCCAGTTCCCGGCTGCTTTCTCACGCTTTTCTCCGCTCTGTCCCTCCCCTTCTGTTTTCTGCAGAGAATGAGGCTGGATCCCCGGGGCCAAGAGAAGCGGAGGAGCCGCGGAGGGCTGTCGCCAGCCTCGTGGTGAGAGCGGGGAGCCCTCGGTCCCCGGCTTCTGGTGCGCTGCGCGCTGCCCGTTCCCCTCCGCGGAGGGCGATCCGCCTGCCCGCTTGGCCGCCCGTCGGTGCCGCTCGCTCGCTCGCTCTGCTGGCCTCCCTTTCCTGCTGGGGCTTCGGCGGCGGCTGCAGCAGCGCGGCCCCGGGATGGATGGCCGCGAGTTCGCGCCGCCGCCTCACCTCCTGGCCGAGAGGGGCCACCGCAACAGCTCCAGTCGCCTGGCTTCCTCCGGGCACAACTCGGTGCAGCACGCGGGGCACTTCCAGCCCGGGAAATACTTCCCCTCGCCCATCTCCATGGCTACGCACACAGGTCAGTGGGGGGCACCGGGGTGAGGAGAGGGGAGCAGAGGAGGATCGGGCCTGGGAAGGAGGGAGGGAGGGAGGGAGAGGGGGAAGGGCCCGGTCACTTTTCTTCCTGGCTGCAAAAGGGTCGCGATCGCCAAAGGATGGGCGCGCAATTGTGCAAAGATTATATATTTACTTTAAAAAAAATTAATATTGCGTCTTGATCTTGAGGCTGATCGATCCTTGCTCGGGTTGCATCCGTGCAGAAAGATCTCAACAGCTTACTTAAGAGGAGCTTTCTCCCCCCCCCCCAAAAAAAAATAGAGTTGAGGGGAGAGATATGTTGCAATTAATAGATTCACTACTGTAGACCGGCTGCTCTTTGCAAATGCTCTTTCCGCTAACGTATTTTGTTTCTTGTTTTGGTTTTATTAAGCATTAATACTTTCTAAATTTTTAATTAAAAAAAAAAACTCTTGGAAAGAGGGGGCGCGGGGACAAACAAAAGCCCTCAGCTGGCCTTTGATTGCATGGAGGGCCGGGGCAGAGATTCCATCGCATGCAGAAGCCGAGGCGGGCATGTTAGAAAGGGGAAATCATCATAATTCAAGAGGATTCGGAGGGTGGGAGGAGGGGAAGAAAGGAGGCACGGTTTTCTTTTCCTTTCCTTTTTTTTTTGCAACATCTTTTATATGGTAGAATGGGGGGTTCTCAAAAGTGAGGGGGAGACGGCCCTTTTGCCCTTGGCTAATAATTCATAATGATGGGGGCGCACGTGCAGCTCGGTTTAGTGGATGTGGAAGAGGAGGAAGCTGTATATTTTCTCTCAAATCTGGATGTACCAGGCTGATAACAAGCGAAATGCGTCCCGTCCTCCCTCTCTCCCCCGCCCCGCCCCTGGCAACCCACATATTCCTTACCGTGGAGTCTTCCTTTTTTTAAAAAAGAAAAATTTAGTCATGGGGGAGAAGTGGTTAAAATAAGGGCCTTTCCACCCCCTACCCCACCCCCTTAGTAGCTGGAACTGAAGGGAAATAAATCCCACAGAAGAGAAGAGGAGGGGGTGTATGGGGGGGGGAGAGAAACCCTTTTTCTGCATTAACATCCTTAAGAAATTCTATTGCCTGAACAAAAAGGCTGTTATTTGCCAGGGAAGGGTGAGCACCCAGGAGCCGGCTATGCTCTTTCAGATTAGGGGTAGCTGTATGTGCAGGGTTAGCATTAATAGAGCGGGTGGTGTAAGACTAGAAAATCCTGTTTCTATATAAAGCCCTGAAGTGTCAGGGTGAGAATGGGTTTGCAGTGCATGTGTTAGCTTTAACAAGTGCTTGTGGTATCCTGCTAAAGACACAAAGTTTGGCAAGAAAAATCAGAAGTGGGGGGGTTATATGTGCCAGGAGATGGTCTGTGGCATCAATTAGTTGTTTGGGAGAAGGGGAACGTACCAAATAGAATCTATAGGGGCTAGCTAGCTAGTTTGCTGGATGTCAGGACACACAAAATTTAAACATCCACTGTATCCTAAACGACCCAACTCCAAAATTAAGAATCTCGTTGGAGGTAAGAACTATACCGTCTTGGAAGTCTTCGTTAACATCCTTGTATACGATGAGGAGAAGGGATTTAAACTCACGAGGCTTGAATGCAAAAATTCCCTGGATTGGAATTTTCCCCGAGGAAGGAATAAGAAAATGCTGAGTAAGGGAATATGACTTTGTATATTTTGCCTTTTGTTTCTGAGTATTTGTAGTCTTTTTGTTTGCGAAGGGCTTGATTTAGCTGTACTGGATTTATTTTTGGAAATGACATTGCTCTTATCAGGGATAGATGGTTTGGAGTTAAAAACATTTTGTTTTCACTGTGAATGTTTGAATTTGTTTTCAGTGTAACCTAACCAGACTCTATATTTAACCCAAAGTCGATAAATGTATTTCTGTCCTCAAAGTTTTTGTCATATGGTTGATTTTCAAATGCTGTGGCAGCCTCTGAATATGTAGTGAGCACCTTCATTTTGTGTATGTTGCATATTGGCTATATATTTATGGTAGTGGGGATTTAATCTTAGATTTACAAAGCCACACACAGCCAATTAAGTTTTGTTTACAAGTTACTTTAAACATCAGAGCAAAAAAGAAAAAGATGTTGCAGTTTTTATTTTTCTCTAAACTCAGCAGTCACAGCCATTGTTGTTAGCTTGATGAACTGTGAATGCTAATAAAATTATATCTGCTTTAATGGGATTACAATTAGTACATGGATTAAAAAAGATGGCATGAGGTAAAATTATCTACTGGGAGTGCAACCCAACGTTTATTTATTTATTTGTTTAAAAATACATACCCAAATTCAGAGTTCTTAATGGACTTTTAGCACGATCAGATTTAAAAAGTGCTAACAAATGTTATGTGCAACACAAGTTACTTGTGCTTTATTTGAAATAATTGAATCGTAGATTTGCAGGGTTTTCTCTAGGCTTTAGATTTTATCCCTTTTCTTTAAATAAAATAGAAGATGCTCATTGGAGTGAAGTCGTCTTCTTTTTTTAACCTGTTAGGTTCAAACAACACCAGGAAAGAATTTTAAAATGCAAACCCAGGCAAATTGGATGAGGAGTATGATTGGTGTCAATCATTGTGCTTTTCTTCCATAGTCTGGATTCAATACCCCTTGTCCTGCTTCCAAGCCATATGAAACCCTTCTGTTGATCTCTTTTATTTTTCTATTCTATTGTGGGGGTTTTTCTTCTAAAAAATGAGAATTTTGATTAAGCTCATAATTAGAAATATGGGGAAGGGATTCTGTTCCTACAGCCTCTTCTCCTTTGGAATGTGTGCTTTTAATGTTTTTTGTTAGGTGGATTTTTTCCTTTTCCTTTTCTTTTTCTACATTCAAGAAGCAAACTGTCAATTCCCATAGAATAAATTATTGATGGAATCTTGACACTGATGCACAATTATAATACAGGGAAAGGCCCCTCCAAAACCAGAGGTCACAATATGTGAATATACAGGCTCGGCTGTGCTGAATCTTTGCCAGGTGCTTTTCGTTATTATTGTTGTTGTTGCTGTTGTTGTTTGTTGTTGCTGTTATTAAGTCTATAAAGGACGGTAAAGTCTGCCTAAGGTTTCTTTTTCCTTTTACACTTGGAACAAGCAACACACTTATCTCCTTGTATCATTTAATAGAGGTAGGCAAGAGACCTTCCCGTTTATATATAATATAGTTAGTTTAATACTTAGGGCTTTAGTCGCTCAAAAGAAATAGGTTGGGAGGGGCCGGTTCCGTTCGTAAGCTGCGTTTCGGGCACCCACAACTCTTTGGGCAACTAAAGCAGAAACAAAAACCGAGCACAGAATTCCAAAAGGCCGGATGCAAAGTGAATCCACTGGGAAAAGACTGGAATGCAAAGTGCTCTTGCAAGAGTGCGCTTAATTTTTATGTCCACTCGGACGAAATTCCACAAGGCATGCATTCACCGTTCAAGCATATATTCCAACACTCCCTTCTCTCTGGAATTCTTTCCCCATGGAGATCTGGTGTACCCTCCCTATTCCTTTCCTCAAACAGTTTCTCTCTCTCTCCCTCTTTCTCTCTTTGAAACAACAACAACAACCTGGCCAACGAGACCTTGGATTTTTTTTTTTGAAGCTAGCTTTTAGCGTTTAGCAAATTGTTTTTCTTAAAGCAGAGTGCTGATAGTTTTATAATCCCGCTGTAGAAATTTTATGGTAAAGTGCTGTTATAGTAACCTTGTCACAAAAGGTGCAATTAAAATGTTTTGTCTCATTATTTTTCGCACAGCATTAGATTTGTGTGTTTGCGCGCGTGTCTCTAATGCAGATGGTCCAAAGTCAAAGCTGTGAAAAAAAAATATTATTATTTTTTTTAAAAAAAAAGGAAGGAAGGAAAGAAAAGGATATTAGCAGCATTATTCATCATTACTCCTGCCTGGAGCTGTTTGGATTTTCACATTGCAGTTGACTCTTATTTGGTATGCAAACGAGAGTCCTACCAAGAGGACTGGTGGAAGGAAGGGAGACCCAAATGCTATCTGTACCCCCCATATCTGAGGAAGGTAGTTGCACGCCATTCAATGCCCCCTCAAAGGTTGGCTGGAAATACTTGCCTGAAATAGCTTGCGCAGGTACATGAGATTAAAAAGAACCAATTGTAAGTAATTGACAGGAAAAAGAAAGCACGATAGCTGCCAGGAATGGGCTTATGCTTCCAGCGAGCATAGCAAAGGATCTCAAAACAGACATTTCTTATGAATGAAAACTGCAGCAGTCCTAGGCTGGAAATTTTCTTGGGAGTAATAGGGTTGGGGTTTTGGTTTTTTTGTAGATGTAGGTACCGTTAAATCCAGTGATAGGAAGAAAGACAATAAATTCCTGGGGAGGGAGACTCCGTTGCAGGATTCACCCCACCCTACAGTTTCCTCATCTGGCATACTTCCCCTACCTAGCCCTCTTTTAAAGAAAATACATTTTAGTAAATACCTCATTAACTATCTAACACCAGTGGATGTTTCTGCAACACAGTTCCTAGCATTAAATAGGTGCTAAAGGAGTTACTGTTCAAAGGCATGTTCTAAAGACTCTAACCATCTTTACTTATAAATGACAAGTAGCATGAGACATCAAAGGCAAGGCAGAGATAACAGCAAGGAACTGCCAGCGCTGATCTTTTGCACAGGAACTGCAAGGCGCACATGGTTACACAAGGTGGTTACGGTTGTACACGAGAGAGGGAGAGGGAGAGAGCGCACAAAAATTAAAGTTCAAATTTGAAATGTACATTATCCCACTGGGAATTGCTTTGCCATCATGTCTAATTATTCATATAAGAGGTAGATTTCCACCCCTACAGGAGCAACTAGGCGCGCTGTGTGTGTGTGTGTGTGTGTGTGTGTGTGTGACTGTGATGCTAATTTAGAGGCTAGGCAATATTTCCACGTGCAGAACAAGTTTCCCAGTACAAAATTTACACCACTGCTTCGAAATGGGCCTTAGCCTCGGAGCAGAAGAGGCTGTTCAGCATATGGGAGTCCAAATGCAAAGAAGGTTGTTTTAAATAACAGGCAGAAGCCTAAAAATATCCCTTCAGAAATATATATATATATATATATATATATATATATATATATATATGAGAAAGAAAAATGCCAAACCCTAGAACAGAAAGATCTAAAAATATTCAGGGCTTTGGCAAGGCTCATGAAGTTAAATAAATTATACAAGAGCCATTCATGGGAGAGACTACTTTCTCTTACAGGAACATTGTTCAAGCTAATAAAAATTATAATTTACTAGCCACCAAGCTTTTCATGAGTCTAAATTTAATTGGTCAGGCTTCTGGAGTCCATCATTTCCTGCTGGATTAGTAGATTTGTATTGGAGTTTTTGACATAGCAGAGAACGAAAAAAGACAGAATCATGAAATGGCATATTTCTGGGCGAGCGCACAAAGCGGGTGGAGTGGGGGGTGCTGCGTTGCTTCTCCTCCCTCCATCCTCCCCCCCCCACCCCGCCCTGCACCCGGCAAACTCCCTCTTTTATTCCTCCCTACCCCATTGCATCTTGAGTAGCTTGGAAAGGTGGGAGGAGACTTCAGGGTTTTTTTGGGGGGGGGGTTGTGCATAGATGCAGGGGGTATTAGGGACGCGAGAACGCAATTTAGATCTTCAGAGCCCTTTGAAACACAGCACAGTTATTTTAATTTGATAAATGATCGGGCACCTTTAAGAGTGTGTTTGAACAATCAAGATACACTTCAGCAAGTTGATAGGATGTATGCTGTCAACTTGCATATGCCATTAGCGTAGACTGCACGCATAAATAATGTGAGAGCACAGCTCCTCTCCCTACCCTTCAATTCTCCATGCGCTACCCACTTACAAAAGAGCCCTTTACCCATTAAACCAGGGGTCTTCAGAGCCAAAAAATCCCAATATTTCTGGCTCCCCTCTCTTCCTCCTCCTTAAGGACAGACTGTTCTAGCTGAGTGCCTTTAAAACGGGAACATATTAAGAATAATGAATGTACCAATCCACTTCAACCAGGGTGTGTGTGTGTGTAGAGGAGACAGACAGACAGAGAGACCCTGTTAGCTATGAAAACTGCTTTCTTATCATCTCAGCTTTTTTTTTTTTACCTTGTAGCACAATTCTCGTCCTTTTCACTGTTTTGCCTGTGGTATGTAAAACTGCGGGGTTGGGGGGGGTGGAGTGTGGTATATGTGTAAATGCGTAGGGGGAGCTGGCATTTAAAATATGGCATGTAATAATTAATTAGACCCAACTAATTAACACCAATCATTCCCAATAAATAATAAAATAAAACCATCAGTTAGCTTTGACTTATGGGCGAACATCAGAAAAGGCTTTTGTGATAATTCATAGGCTGCTTGGTGTGTGTGTGTGTGGATCAGTGAAACTAACACGAGAGGGTGCAGAAATCCACCTGCCTTCTTCGGTCAGTTCCTTCTGCAGTTGTAAACCAGCTGTATTTCAACTTCAGGGTTTAATCCACTGGCCTGCCTATCTATCTATGTTTGTAGGTTAGGATTGTGCAAACTTGAGTCTTGCAGACCAAAGCGAAAAACTTGTAAGGCTTTTCTTGTCGGTCTGTTTTGGAGTGCCATCTTCCTCACTGTATCTCTCTCTCCTGCAAGTCAAACTTAGAACGATTCTTATTTTGAACAGAAAGCTCCAAACCACATGGAGAAAATCCATTTTGGCCTTGTTTACTGCTTCGTAGGCTCAGTGACAATCTAAAAATCTATGGGATGGGGTGGCCACACAAATACATGAAGCATCATCGGTATTAGAAGTACAGCATGTAGACTCCTGAAATGTAATTCTTAATTTTCCTTTCTGTGTGCATATGTGTGTCCTTTCTGTTCCTCTATTTGTATATCATTGAAATATGAATGCAAGTACTTAACCCATTTCTCACCAGTGATTGAATCTCTATAATCAAAAAGGAGAGGTGACGCTAACCGGAGATTCACAAAACACAGTTGTGTTCTTTTAGAGTGGCTATTGTTCTAAATATCTTGAAAACATAACTGAAGAAGTAAGTAGGCAACTCTAAAAGGTTCAGAGGATTCTTATTTCCCTAATTTACCAAAAAAAGGGGGGAGGGAAATCTTGTAAAGTGTAGCCGTAATAATTTGTGGTTTATTGATCTGTGTAATTTCTAAGAAAATATCCATTGATGTTGGTGTGCTCTGACCACTTTGCCGCAGAACACATTCAGGGGATTCAAAATATATATACACTTGAATGTTGAGACTCTGGGCTGAATATCTGAGAATCTACTCAGAAAAATAGTGGAGATATAGTGGATAAGATATAGATAAATATCAAAATCCCACAAAACCTTTCTTTTGCATGCTATAATTTGCAGAGTTTTCAGACTATATCTGAAACTGAAGGCTTGTTCCAAATGTATGTGCTATAACCTTAAACAGGCTCCGAATATTACGCTTCCTGCATATAGTACTCCTGAGAACTTTATTACCAATAGATCATGTTTCCTGGTGTGTGTGTTTTTTTAACATCCGAAATCTGCAAAAATAGCAAACAATGTACTTTTATACTTCCAAACCTACAGGGCCAAGTCTTGATCATTCTCCTAAAACTGTTGAAATAGCTGAAAAGTCTAATTAGAGTGTTGTAATTAATAACATATAATGGTAGTAAAGCCTTTGAGCAATTAAAATTCTCTCAAGTGACCAGAAGGGCTATTACGGCAGGCCCACAATCGCCTTGTAGCTATAAGGATATCATAAAGGGAAAATCCTTGAGGGTGGTGAATTTTAGACAGGGGCAAATTAATAAAATTTCCTCTGGGTTCCCCCTGGTACTCTTACCAGCGGTGCCTGCCCCTTTAGGTTTACGCTAGAATGTCATTTCAGTGCTCTGGATGAATACATAAAATAAGAGATGCCACGATACGGGCTGATGTGTCCTGCAAACTTATTATTGTACAAGGGGCCTGAATTGGTTTTCTCCCCCTTGGATATCTTAATAGCGCAATACAGTAGAAATTTCCATTTTCTAAAACCTTGGTTAGCTGAAGCTCGCGACTACCAAAACTCACTGTGGGTCTTCCATGTTAACACAACCCCCACATGTAAATGGCACACCCATTTATTCGTACAATTTGGATGTCCTTCAGACCATGCAGATGAATGAGAAGCTACCGTATAGAATACAGCGTGTGCCTGTTCCGTATATATGCAGCAGTGTTGTTTTTTCCCCTGTTCAGCATTATGCGCTAAATAATACTTTTGGACGGTGCAGCAAATTGCTTTGCTGGGAAGGGGGTTTGCATAAGGAACAGTGGGAGTTCTGTGCAGGCAATCTCTTGAGTGTAAGCAAATGGCTGGATGAGAAGGAGATAGTGTCAGCTCTCTTTGGGCTAAGTCTTCCTGGCAAATTGTTTATTTCTTTTGCCTATCAGATGGTTGTGTTCAGTGCCAAAGTTGCAATTGTCTCTCCTTCCTTCCCTACAGCTGTCTCAATGGATTAAATTCCAAACTGGGATCAGAAGCTGTTTTAAAAGGGAGGGGGAGGCATTACTGGGAAATTGATGGGGCCTAAACAGGTGGGGTTGTGTACTATTTAAGAGAGAGAGAGAGAGTTGTTGCTTTTGATTTTCTAAGACCTTGAAAAGCAGCGGAGAGAGTCCAAGTCACCCAAGGCTGGTGGTAGGATCCCTTGATCTCTCTCTCTCACACACACACACTAATATGTAGCTGTGTCTCCAACGCAGATCCATTGAGCACGGCAAATAAATAAAAGCAGCTCTGGGTGGGAGTGAATGGATCAAGCGGCAAGCTATCTTGAAACCTTCTATAAAATACTTTTTAAAGATTTCATCTTGGTGATTAGCGAAGCATGGGTCGAGAACACGCACGTACCCCCCCACCTTCATCCAGCCAGTTGCAGCGTGAGATGATAACCCATCATCTTTTATGGAGCAAGCTGGAAGATTTCCCCAAGTTTCATTTAGCTATTTATCATCCTGGCAGGCGCTCTCCCCCTCCACCCCATGCACATACTAGTCCTTCTCTTGCTCCTATCTCTCTGCAACACCCCCCCCCCCAAACACACAAAAATATGCCTCTGCAGACTCACTAGAAAATGAATTGTGTATTCTTTTTTTCCTGGAGAAGGAAAAATAAAAAGTGTATGTCAAAGTTAAAACAGATTTTGAGATTAACTTGTCTACTCCTTATTAGTGGCACTCCTTCTGAAGCTTACAGAGGATGCAGATAGAGACACATGTGTCAAGCAGAATCCTGAGAAACCAAAAATCTTAGAGAATTACAGTTTGAGTAGTTTCATCTGTTTGTTAGTGTTTGTTTTCTGGATCTTCCCAGAGATGCTATTTTGCCTGCTTGCATCTGTGAGAGATCGGATGGGTTACGGGGCCCGGAATAACCATGGGGCATGTTTTTCACTTGTGGGTACGAAAGGGTTTTTGGATATACTGTACTATCATTCATCCCAAAATTTTGTAGCCCGGGATGTTGTTCTTGGGGCTGCAAAGTGGGCCTTTGGTTTAGCAGTGGCGGCTCTCTCTTTGATGTATTGAAGCCTCCTTGTAAAATTGTGAGTCATCATGGTGAAAATCAGAGGTGTAAATTCAAGCAGTTGCTTGTGATCTAAGCTGTATGTTTGTGTCTGTGGGTGAAAGAGAGAGAGAGAGAGAAGCAGAGCGCACAACACATGATTAGGACAGGGTTTTTATGGAAAGCAATTGTTAATAATAAAACATTTGCATAGCCTGTTTTATCCTCCCAACTTTCAGAAGGTGGGATTCACTGAAATCTTTGTGAGGTTGGCTGAGGGTGGGGCATCCATTCAGTTTCCTCCAGGGTCCAATCCATCAGTCACTGCAGCTGTGCACACTCCCGTCATACAGGGATGGGGCAGGTGTGGGGGTTTGTGCGCTGGGGAGGAGGAAATGAACAGAGGTCCTGCCATGAGACTGGAAAAGTTTGTGACTTAATGGCTCGGTCCTGAGTTCTGCGCATAGGACGGAAAGAATCAACTGCCGTGTGGGCAGGATGTAACAAATGGCCGTGTGTTAGCGCTGCAGTGGCGAAGGAGATAAAATCTTAAGTATTTGTGGCCGTTGCCCACAAGAGCTAAACAGAACTGCCACGTTTAGGGGCAGTCTGGCAACAGATGCTGAGGGCAAACGAGAGAGCAGGTTTTGTCCCATGTTGTATGCGGGGCTAAGTAGACCCTTATCCCCAAACCAGCAGGGCAGTTCTTATGACCCAGGTTTGCCCAGCTGTAGTTACTAAGTCTCTCACACCACAGCGGGCCCAAAGTCCACTGGGATGACTTGTAGTTTTTTCTTTTTTAAGCAGATGTCAAGTAACATTAAAAGGAAAACCAGAGAGAGAGAGAGAGATCATGAATATTAAGCAAATCTTGCAATTTGGAGGCTGGGTCCCCCCTCCCCCCCATGGTGTTCAGGCACAGAGAAGTTGCAGACTCTTGCCATGCAAATGGCGTTTAAGACTAGGGAGCGGAGGAATATTTCTCAGAAGTCGTTTATCATGGGGGCTTGCAGTGTAACAAAAGCTTTCTTCGAAAATGATCCCTTCATCCTGACAAACCACATCCCCAAGGGTGTGCTTGGACGCAGAGAGAAGGGGGTAGGGGCTTCGCTCCTCCTCCTGGGCTACTCTGGGACTCCCCCAATTCAGAAGGGCGTGGGACAGACAGTGACACTGGCCGGGAAACATCTGTTCTGCAAAATTGCTGGGAATGTCGACCAAGCTACAAGGACTTGGAGAGAGGGTGTGCTAGCGTTTGGTCTGCTGCTGTGTGTTTTGGTCTGTGTGTTGAGGGTGGGGGGGAGGGCGAGCGAGCCATGTGCCGTGTGGCGATAGCCTAATTAAATATTAAAACACCCTGGTATTACAGCATCTTTAAAATGTACTTTTCAGAAAGATATTTATGACAGCTCATCTCTGCGAGGAGGGCTGACTCAGCTGTCTCCCAGAAAAGGGGTGAATTCATCCTTGGCATTCAATCCCTTCCTCTGTGCAGAGTTGGGGGAAAGGCTGCTTCCAAGACATGGCCCAGGGCTTGTGCTGGGTGGATGTGTGAAGTGGTCAGCTGCCTGCTTTCTGCCCTAAGGAGGCAAACGAGATTCACGGGCAAACCACGGCCGTTTAGGAGTGGTCTTCGTAGCAACGCAACAGGGGTTTACAGATCAGGTTGAAGACCGATAATACAGTGGTACCTCAGGTTACATACGCTTCAGGTTACATACACTTCAGGTTACAGTCTCCGCTAACCCAGAAATATTACCTCAGGTTAAGAACTTTGCTTCAGGATGAGAACAGAAATCGTGCTGCGGCGACAGCGGGAGGCCCTATTAGCTAAAGTGGTGCTTCAGGTTAAGAACAGTTTTAGGTTAAGAACGGACCTTCGGAACGAATTAAGTACTTAACCTGAGGTACCACTGTAATAATAATAATAATTTAATAATTTATTATTTATACCCCGCCCATCTGGCTGAGTTTCCCCAGCCACTCTGGGCGGCTTCCAATCGAGTGTTAAAAACAATACAGCATCAGATATTAAAAACTTCCCTAAACAGGGCTCAAGACCGCCCTTCCAAACATGGGATTTACTCTGAAACGTCTTGGGCCTAATGAAATATTTTCCTGTGCATCTGGAGGCGTTCTCTTTTTTTTCTCTACCAGCAAATGATGCCTTCCTAGATGTTGGCTTCACACTAGTTTGTGACTCTCTGGGATGCTGGGAGCCGATGTAAAGGGCGCTCCAAGAACTTGAGCAAAAAAGAGAAACATGCAAGCCTTGTTTTAATCTGCTGCGTAATAGCTTAGGATGGACCTGAATGAAATCAGGTACGGCACCTGAAATGTCTCCAAACTAAATATGGGGTGTCGGGGTCCCTGTCAGCACAGTGCTTTGATACCTGTGCTGGAGCCTGTGTTGCGATATACAGTGCTTGAAACTGTATTCTTTAAGCTGTTTCGATATAGAAAAGCCAGATACAATATATCAAAATAAAAGTTTTCGTTGCATTCAGGGATGCTTCCTTCCTTCAAAGTAAACCTGCATAGGATCAGGCTGGTAAGAGTGCATTCTATATGGACATTCCTCTTTCAAAGGGGTCAGAAGCACTTTTTTTAAATAACTTTTTTATTCAAAATTAAAACAAAACATATTATCTAGAAACATATCATCCTTATCCCCCCCTTTTTCCTCCCTGCCCCTCCCTCCCCCCACAGAACCCACCCACCCTCACCCCCCCGACTTCCCTCAGTTCCAGTCTTTGATTTCTCTAAAAATGCTGTTTTCTGCATGTTACACAGTTGTATAGATCCTCAAACTATTTAGTTGATTATTTTCAATAAAAAGTTTGTGAATGTTTATTCAAAGCCAGCCAAGGAGACCAGTTTGCTTTGTTGCGTCTTCAGATCCTTTGTAAAGGGTTCCCATTCATCTTTAAAGTCACAGTTATCCTTGTCCCATAGCTTGTATGTCAGTTTTGCTAGTTCTGCACAGTCCATCAATTTTTCTTGCCATGATTCTTTAGTTGGGGTTTCTTCAGTCTTCCATCCTTGTGCTATTAAAACTCTCGCGGCCGTTGTCGCATACATGAAAATGTTCTTCAGCTTTTTTGGCAGATCTTTCCCTACAATCCCTAACAAAAAATCTTCAGGTTTTTTAAACAAATGTTAAATGGAACATTTTCTTCAATTCGTTGTAAATCATTTCCCAAATTTTAAAAATTACCTTACAATCCCAACACATAAGATAAAATGTCAAGGGGTCAGAAGCACTTTTAATGCACACCTCTAAATAGCTGGTGGAGTGTTCCATCCACGATGTTTTCCTAGGGGACAAAAAGCAAGAGTCTGGGTTTTGTTTTTTGTAAATCAGGTGAGATGCTCAACTTCAGCATACCAGTGTGCCAAAAATGACTTACATTGGCATGCATTTTTAAATGGCTAGGAACTATTATAAGACTTCTCTAATGGATTAACTAAAATATATGTGTATGGGTGTATGTGTACATGCCCCCCCCATGTAAAATAAAATGAAGCAAGATGAGACAGGCAAGTCTCCATGTGGAACTACAAGTGCATCCTGAACCCTAACTTGATCTTGTCTTTTTCTTTTTGTCCAGAAACAGCATTGTTTTCTTTCACTCCGCCACACCCCATCCTGCAAAATTTGCACGCAGCACACTTCAGTTGCTTGACACTTGTAGCCCTCTCAGGGGCAGTTACTGTCTTTATTTAAAATATGTATATCCCAGCTGCTGTACCGGGCTCAAGTCAACTTCTAACCACAAAAACACCAAAACACCACAAGTTGCAATGTCTTCCATTCTAGATCCTCTGCCTGTACAACAGAAGGAAAGAAATGGATCCCCTGGGGGTCTCTCCCATCTGTTCTCCTGAAAGTTCAGCACCTTTTCTTCTTTGCCTCCTCCTTCCTGAAATCTTACCATTCCAGCTGGTCATTAATTGAAATCTGTAACTAGGAAAATGTGCCTGCATATTTGGTTCTTTCCTCCTCCTTCCAAATTTCTTTTCCTTTTGTGTTATGACTTGGCAATCTCAAGCCTGATATTTGTAAATCGGAGGCCTTTTGGGGGCTGAAAAGCAGAGTGAAAATGCTTTAACTACATGAAAGATGTAGTGTCTAGAGCCCTATCCAAGCAATTTCCTATGTTTATAACATCACTTTGGAGAGAGAGTGGTATTACCTGTTCTAGATCTGCTACCACATTAGTATTATTATTATTAAAAATTATATACCACCCTTCATCCAAAGATCTCAGGGCAGTTCACATCTCAGGAGTTTGGTAAGGAAGTTGGATATTTTTACTGTTAAACCCCCCTCCCCACAAAACCTTGTATTGTAACAAATAAAGCAGGAGGGGGGAAATGGGCGAACAACAATGCAACTTACTTTTGAAGAGCTTGGAGGAAAGGCGGAATATAAGTGCAAAAACAGGAATAAAATAAAGACACGTTTCTGGAACAGGGGAAGACAATCGCTCAACACTTGCCTTGGCAGTGTCTGAAGAATATGCACAATTTTGAGCATATGTATCCTGCCAAACCATCTGTGCGCAGTCAACAGGATACGTTTATTCAGACCTTTTGGACATTACCAGGATGTGCGTGTCTTAGGAGCAAGCAGGTTCATCCCCCTCCCCTTCCATTCCTCCCATGTCATCTTTAAGACACGAGTAAGGAAAACGAAGCATAGAGGGGGCAGACGTTGAATCTGGAACAGGTGCAGGTGTTCAAGTGGGGCTGGGGACCCTTGTAGGTGCGGCTGGTTTTGTAACCCCAACCCATTCTCCTTAAATCATACTCCGGGCAACTCATCCTGGCTGTAACTGTGCCTTTTTCTTAATAGGCCAAAGGTAAAGGGACCCCTGACCATTAGGTCCAGTCGTGACCGACTCTGGGGTTGTGGCGCTCATCTCGCTTTATTGGCCGAGGGAGCCGGTGTACAGCTTCCGGGTCATGTGGCCAGCATGACTAAGCCACTTCTGGCGAACCAGAGCAGCGCACGGAAATGCCGTTTACCTTCCCACCAGAGCGGTGCCTATTTATCTACTTGCATTTTGACGTGCTTTCGAACTGCTAGGTTGGCAGGAGCAGGGACCGAGCAACGGGCGCTCACCCCATCACGGGAATTCGAACCGCTGACCTTCTGATCGGCAAGCCCTAGGCTCTGTGGTTTAACCCACAGCGCCACCCGCGTCCTTATCTTAATAGGCTGCCTGGATGCAAAAAGAGGATAGGTCTCCGGAACATTTTAATAATAGTGTGGAAGAGGTGACTTCTATGGATGTAACTGGCTTGCCTCTTCTGTGCAACAGTTAGGGTTGAGGAGTTCTGCCTTCTTTTGTATCTGGCAACCCTGCTTCTTTAAACAAGCAAGCAAGTTAGCTCAGATGTTATTTATCACTATATACTGCTGGACCAGAGAGAGCACCTGGGGTAGTATCCTATCCAAACCACAGGTTGCAAAAGCAAACTGCTTTTTATGGCAATCCTGTGCCACCTCTAAACCTTCTGCTTTGTCCTCTGCTTGAAGTGTATGAGTTCTCTTTCACCATTGCTTCAAGCGTTACAGTCCGAGAGCTGTCACATGGAATGATTTCTTAACCTGTAACGTCGTTAACCGATGAAACTCACTGCAGCAGGATTAGGTTGCATCTAAGGACTCGTTCTTGATGCAAATATTTCTGTTATTACAACAGGCCCCCCCATACCCCCCCCCCAAAATTGGCTGGTTCAGTTAACCCCCAGAACCAGCCCAGGACAAACAAAAATGCTTTTGCTGATGGAGCGGTTGTAACAGTGAGACACTGGATTCCTCCCTTGGTTTGCTTTTCATCCACTCCCTTTTCTATGTAAGTAGTGCTCTCTTCTCAGAACACTTATATCTATATCCTTTCCCAGTTAAACCTAACAGTTCCAAATTTAGTTACACTTTCCTCTCATACATTTCGCTATTTCATTCATCTACCTGCTTGCAATCACATAGCAGAGCAATGAAGAAGCCCTCCTCTTAAGGCTGAAGTGGGATTCACAAAATAAAACCAATATTTATCTTACTGGTGGTTGGAAGGCACGCACCTATAAATTCTACTTTATTGCATGCAGCCTGTTTGGGTAATTTCTCTCTCCCCTCTTTCCCCCTCATGTGAGGCTTCAATTAAAAAAAAAGAAAGAAAGCCAACCACCCTCTTGACTTAAGTAGATTTTCAAAGAAACTCCTGCAAAGTTAAATTTTTAGATATTTGATGTGTCTAAACTCAGGGCCCCAGAGAATCTATTGCCTATCCTGGATAGTATTTCCTTTGCCCTGATTTTTTTTTTTTTTAAGTTAAATCCAGGATACTCTGTGACTACACCAAAGGAGTGTCCTCAAGATCTTGCTGGACTACAACTCCCATCATTCCTGACAATTGGCTTTGCTGGTTGAGGCTAATGGGAACTGTAGTCCAACAACTTCTGGAAGGCCCCACATTGGCTACCCCCATGTTTTCCCAGATAGTGAACTATAGGAGTAAGGTCACCCAGTTTGGTAGGGGGGCAAAGGATAAAATAAACTACTTTCAAGGGCCCTCAAGTTGCCAGTTGACCATTCTTGGCTTACAACATTGGTCTATTAATAGAAATCAATGCACCTAGATTGGAAAATGAGACCTGTCAGGGTTTCCCAAGCTTGGGTCTCCAGCTGTTGTTGGACTACAACTCCCATCCTCTCTAGCTAGCAGGATGAGTGGTCAGGGATGATGGAAATTGTAGTCCAAAACAACAACAATAGATGGAGACCCATAAGTGCTTCACCTGCACGGGCAGCGAACGATTTGCATGGAGGTTACGTTCCAAGGCACCACACGCTTACGTGAAATTGCATATAATCGGAGCACCCATGGAAAAAGCCTGGAAACACACCCTGCCCCGTTCTGCTGCATTTTGGAGCCTAGACTGCCCCCAGTTTTGGAGCCTAGATGCGGTTGGTGGGGAGAGGATGAATTTGTTACTCCTCTATCTAGGTTCCAAAATTGGTTGGGTGGAGGTGAATTTGTGGTTTTCAGGGGTAAAGATAAAGGGACCCCTGAGCATTAGGTCCAGTCGTGGCCGATTCTGGGGTTGTGGCACTCATCTCGCTCTATAAGTCGAGGGAGCCGGCATACAGCTTCCAGCTCATGTAGCCAGCATGACAGCTGCTTCTGGCGAACCAGAGCAGCACACGGAAACGCCGTTTACCTTCCTGCCAGAGCGGTACCTATTTATCTACTTGCACTTGGACGTGCTTTCAAACTGCTAGGTTGGCAGGAGCAGGGACCGAGCAACGGGAGCGGGGATTCAAACTGCCAACCTTCTGATCTGCAAGTCCTAGGCTCTGTGGTTTAACCCACATCGCCACCCGCGTCCCTTTTCATTGCTTTTCAGGGGTTAAGTGGCAGCTAAAGGGAGGGGCTAAGGACTTCCACACATGGCACTGACCCTCTGCTGTACCTGCATTCCCATGATCTCTGAAAACAAGTGAATGGGGCCAAGGCTGGAATGTACAATTCCTTGGAATTATCGATGGCTGGGGAGGCTCACCAAGAGAATGGGGGGGCAGAGATACAGGGACAAAATGGCCTTGGATCTTGTGCCTTTACCTGGTTCACACCGCTGCTAGGGAGGTGTGAAACTTGCCAGCATCACAGTAACAGCGATTTTACACTCAGTTCTTCCCAGAGTGTGAATTACACCACCCAGGGTGAAGAGGGGGAACAATTGCAAGCTGCAGTGGGTGTAAGAAACCACACGGATGCAGCAGTTCTGCATTCTAATTTCGTTCCAGATTTCACTGCGAGGCAGAGCTGAGGAGGATTTGCTGCATATCTGCCTTTATCGCTGACAGTATGCTGCATCACACAAGGCTAATGTTATCCTTAGCAAGGGTTTAGGGGCGGGGGAAGAGGGGGGGAAAGACCCACCTCTTGACCACTGTAGGGCACATGTAAGACTGTTCCTGGAGTCTTGCACTCAGTTTTTGGAATCTACCTTTGAAACTTAAACGTTGCTTTGTGTGTGTGCGCGCGCGCATGCGCACAATGAAGAGAATGATCCAAGGTCTGAAAGAAATCTCTAAAGAGCAAAAGCTTTCAAATGTGGCAGGCAGTTGATGGGTAACGCGGACAGAGCAAATGTTGACCACCTTAATTTCGGTTTCCAAACCGGGCTTTAGGCTATGGTTGCAGGGGGAGTCCACAGAACCGTGCCTGGTGGCCACAGGTGAGATGCAGCATGGTGACATCACTCCAGCCTAGATAGCTCAGTTGGCTAGAGCGTGGTGGTGATAACACTAAGGTTGCAGGTTCTGTCCCCATATGGGACAGTTGCATATTCCTGCATTGCGAGGGGTTGAACTAGATGTTCCTCAGGGTTCCTTCCAGCTTTACAATTCTGTATATCTATACATACAAATCAAAGGAGCGATCCAGCTCCTCCACTGGCTGCGTGGCTGAAAACCTCCTCTGGTAGGAGAATGGGGAACGTCAGAGCAACAGATCTGAATGTTAAAAGTCGACACAATGGTAGCGAACAATTACTTTTTACCATATAGCGTGGCTGGATTCTCCATTAATGTGCCCATGTTAGAACCTCTTTGAAAACCTGGACCCAAAACAAGAGGGGCTCAGATAACAGACGTTACAGTGGTACCTCGGGTTAAGAACTTAATTTGTTCTGGAGGTCCGTTCTTAACCTGAAACTGTTCTTAACCTGAGGTACCACTTTAGCTAATAGGGCGTCCCGCTGCCCCCACACAATTTCTGTTCTCATCCTGAGGTAAAGTTCTTAACCTGAGGTACTATTTCTGGGTTAGCGGAGTCTGTAACCTGAAGCGTCTGTAACCCAAGGTACTACTGTATTCAGCTGGCATGTGAAAGTGGTCTTGAAATCTCTGACTTTTTGAGCTGCTTTGTCTTTTAGAGGTTTGCATGTGTTTCTTGGCTTTCTACAGCAAGGAGTTTCCACACTATCTACTCATGAATGTCTGGATCTGTTTTTAGGGCCAATTGGTTTTATATGGGTGTTTTAATTTGGAAGCGTTTAAATTGTATTGTTTATGGATAAATTTTGATGTATTGTTTTCGATATGGGCCAATGGCCGCAATAAATAAATCTATCTATCTATCTATCTTTTAGGGCACATTTCACAACAAAAGTTGCTGGAAACCCCAAAACCTTGCAGAGCTCACTGGCCTGAAATTTTGCCTGTTACTCTTTCTAAACTTCACATTTTGCATTATTGTAATACCTCTTGGATATTATCTTTTACCTATCATTTTCCTTCATCCTTAAATACATTTTCATGCAGTTAGTTTTACTTCTCAGAAGCTTTTGGAGAAACTTCTGGAGCAGCAAAACATCACCCCTCTCCCAAACGTGGATTACTGCATATCCCTTACAACAATTTATAATAAGCCTAGTTTCCCTATTCTTGGAACAAGTAGCAAAGCATACATTTAAGGTCTTTTTCTTTTTCTAGTATGATTTGGAAGCCATCTATGTTTGCATCTAATCAGGCCCAGTGGAGATAAAACTGAATGCAAATAATACTTTTTTTTGTTTTGTTCCTAATCACATTATAGCTAATATAATTCTATTAGTCTGATCTGTACCACCAGTTGTCCTCTGAAAACGCCGCACCGTAATCTTAATCAACACGCAAGCGGGGAAAGGCTTTTTCATCCTGTGGTTTTTTTGTGCAACGTCTCATGATTGCACCAACTGTTAAAAGTCAGTGCTCTATAGGCATGAATTTATCTCTGTGTTTCTGTAAGGATGCCACATAAATGTTGCAAGGGAACTGTACATATCAGGAGAACAGTCTTTTTTTAAAAAATGAAAGTGGGTTCAGGGGGAGATATTGTCTCAACCAGTGACAGTGCTAGGGTTTCATCTGCTTCCGTTCCTCCAGGACTAGGTAAGCAGTTTATTTTTTGCTAGAAAAGCAAAGGCACTTCTAGGATGTGTACCTTATGGATGCATGAACTGATAGCTCTCCCCACCTCAGAATATTCAAAGTATGGTGAATATGCATGAGATATGGTGGCCAAGTACCTGATGTGCTTGTCTGCGCCACTAAAGATTGAGGAATCACCCTTTACTGTACAGATGTCAACAGTTCCGTTGGCTTTAAATGGATGTGTGTTCCGCTGAGAAGGTGACATGGGTCTTGGTTGAAGCTAAGCAGGTTTGGGTCTGGCCCAACCTGGATGAGTTACTTACCTGGGAAGCGCATGTGCACACCTTCGTTTCACAATGGAAGGGAGTTTCATAAATGTAATAAACAAGCAAAATAAGTTATACCGTAAGTTTGCATTTCTTAATCCATGCCTGTTGAATACAGCTGAAAATGTTTCTAGCTAATATCTTAGGACAGGGCTTAAAACTTGCTGGATCTTCTTTGGTGGATCTCAGTTCTAGTAAAAAACAACAACCAAAGTTAGGTGCAAAATAGCGTCTCTGTGAATAGGGCGCCTCTGAACACATGCTAAGTCCAAGTCACAAGACAGGAGATTCCGACTTAAAATCTTAAGAACTTCCTGACGGTAAGAGCTGTTCGACAGTGGAACGGACTCCCTGGGAAGGTGGTGAACTCTCCTTCCTTGGGGGGTTTTAAGCAGAGGTTGGATGGCCATCTGTCATGGATGATCTAGTTGAGATTCCTGCATTGCAGGGGGTGGAACCAGGTGACTCTCAGGGTCCCTTCCAACTCTACAATTCTAAGATTTTAAGTATTTGTGATCCAGTCCAGAACCGAGCCCAGAAGTCCTTGCACACAAAAGTTCAACACCTTGTTTTCCCCCTGAGTGTTCCGTTTCAGCAACCTCATTTAGAGTGGGCAGGAGAAAGATGCTTTTCAGTTATTGCTTCTTCCTAATTGCATCACAGCTCATAGTAGCAATGCAGCAATAGAGGTACTGCCGATCTGTGCCGCTGGTTTTCCTCTGAAAATACCATTTCACCAGTTGTAAACCTTTCAAAGATCCTTAATCTGCCTTCTGCCCACCTCTGTCCCAGAATATGTTTCGCCTTCCTGCTGGACTACAGGAAGAGAAGTTCTCCACACAGTTTGACATTTCTGCCCACTTCTTGTTGGTCACTTGGAGGACTGAAAATGGAAAATGCCATTTAAAATGCCATTTTAAAATACTTGATGGCAAAATAGCATGCAACAGGCAACTTGACCATGATCAGATATTTTTATCAGCAGGAGCAAGAGATTTAATGTTCTATTGAAGAAGAAGATGATGATATTGGGCATGAAACCCACTCTTGATAATTGATTTTTCCCTCCTGTTGCACATTCTCATGGCCCTTATGAATCAGAAACAACAGTGTACTCCTAGCCATGTCTACTCAGAATTAAGTCCAGTTGAATTCATAGGGTCTTACTTCCAGGTAAGCAGGGCTAGGATTGCAGACTAAGTTAGATGTTACAGTGGTACCTTGTGTCTTGAACTTAATCCATTCCGGGAGTCTGTTCTACTCTCCAAACTGTTTGAAAACAAGGTGCAGCTTCCGATTGGTTGCAGGAGCTTCCTGCACTGAAGCAGAAGCCGTGTCGGATGTTCGGCTTCCGAAAAGCGTTTGCAAACCGGAACACTTGCTTCCAGGTTTGCAGCTTTCGGGAGCCGATTCGTTCGGCAACTAAGCTGTTCGAGAACCAAGGTACCACCGTACTCAGTTTGATTCCGATCAAGTAGGCAGTCCCTCTCAGGCTGGAGACAGAAGATAGTTTTTAAGAGTGTTTCATTTTAATTATTGGGTATATATGTGTATTTCGTTTTTCTCACAGTCATCTCATGCAAAACAGGTTTTTATAACAATACAAAAATGTACATGAAGTGATAGTGCGATGAGACTGTATATACAAGATGGGCTTTGATGCCTCTTTCAAACCACCTTCCGTGGTCTTTAAAAAACAAACCAACCCGGCTGTCCAACTCTTATCTTTAGTGGGTAGCTTGTTGGTATCCAAATCCTGGATATCCTGCTTTCAGTATTTCCCACCCACTACCAGCAGACAGGAGTATAAAGAATGCTTTATAGTTTTGTAGCCAAAGAAGTTCAGGATCTATTTGGGGCTTTCAACCATTGGCATTGATCAGGACATCTATTCTGCATTCTCTCTCTCTCTCTTCCCCCCGCCCTCTCTCTCTTGTCAAAAGGCGACAGATTGCAAGTGGCACTTACAACGTAGAGACTAGGTTGTGATTACCCATTGGATAACATTTTAATTGTGCTTCTGGCACTCTGTCAAGCTAATTTGAACTGCATTTCAATATTACAACATTTATTTAGGCCCATAACAATATGGATTAATCTTAAATTATAATACAGGGAGAATTCCGCATTTATTTCCTATTTGCCAAATATTTAAAAAGGGAGCCTTGACAGGAAACAGAAACGTGCAAGCACCCGAGAAAAAACAGCAACCACAACCCTTTGTAACCGCTGGGTGAAGGCACAGATTGAATTGAGAAGAGCAAGAGGAGAAGAACTTGCATTTATTATGATATGTGGACAGAACTTAGGAAAGTAACTTAAAAGTAAGCTTTCATAATGGCGTATCTCTTTCTTGATAGGCCTTTTGTGATTTGCATTGGAGGGCAAAGCAATAACTAGCTGCTATCCAAGTTGCACAGTTTCAGTTTGCAGTGAAATTAATAGCTGAAAAATACTGATTTTTTTTATTTTTGTCTAAACAAGCAGTTTGGAACGTGTTCGTAAGCACACAAAAGTCCGGTTTGCAGGTCCCGTTAAATCAGAGATGATGAACCTGAAGTCCTCCAGATGCTGTTCTATCAGGCACTGGTTTGCCACCCCTGTGTTAAACCATCGCTAAAAACAACAACCTGTGTTCCTACTTTAGGGAAGGGCCATAGCTCTGTGATAAGAGCATCTGCCATGCAAACATAAAGTCGCAGGTTCAATCCCCAGCATCTCCAGGTAGGGTTGGGAGAGACTCTTGCCTGAAATCCTGGAGAACCGTTGCCGATCAGTATAGACCAGAGTCTCCCAAACTTGGATCTTCCACTGGTTTTGGACTACAGCTCCCACCATCCCTAGCTAGCAAGACCAGTGGTCAGGGATGATGGGAACTGTTGTCCCCCCAAAAAGCTGGAGACCCAAGTTTGGGGAAAACTGGTGTAGACAACACTGAGCTAGATGGACTTACCAGTCTGACTCAGTATAAGGGAGCTTCCTATGTTCTTAATATGAATAAGCAACATGCTGGTACGTGCAGCTCAAAAGTTCTTGTTCTGTTCATCCTCTGATGCTGCTACAGCACTAGGAACAAACTAGAACCTGGCTTGATGAGATGTCATAACCCAGGTTTGTGGTTTGTTCCACTCCAGAGAAATCGTGAATGGTAACCATGGTTTGTTTTTGACTTACTGCTCATGGTTTGATTGTGGGAAATAAGCCAATTGCATGGGTTTCTATATTATAACAAGCCAGACTCTTGACTCATGTGGAGTGAGACCTTTTCAGCAATGTGCACCAGCACACTAGGTGTTCACATAAAACCATAGATATTTTTTTAAAGAAACCTATGGCTTACTGTGACATGCAAAACATGCTATACATGTGGAAACCTAAGGTATCAGGTGATATTGAATACAGGTCTGCCTGCGGCAATTCCTGTGATTGTGACCGCTGTAAAACGTGTTGTCAGAATTGAATTATTGCTGTGGACCAATAGCCATGATACCTCTTTTACAGATTACATTGTTTCAGCCTCCCAAATATGGTAAGTCTTGTAGACAGAAAATATAGCGTGTGTGAACAGGTTCTGAAAAATGTATTTTCGCCGGTGCAATGGAATCTCTTAGATAAACTTTGCTAGTTTTCTGTCTTCTCCCCAAACAAAATATGCCATTTACCCAAAGCATTGCAGATAATCTCAAAATATCCTGAATTTATTTTGGATTAAGCCAAGGCCACTTGTTCACTTACTTTTTTTTATTAATACTTTATTAAAACACCTTTTCTGCCAGCAGACCCCGATGAACTTGCCATGTAGCCATGTTGGATTTTAGGAATGTTCCATACGTATATCATCTTTTTGATGGTGCCCTGTGTTGGATACTTCAGAGAACAAGGTGTGAAAGTACCATATACCGTATTTTTCCGTGTATAAGACTAGGTTTTTCCCCTAAAAAAGAATGTCCAACATTAGGGGGCGTCTTATACATGGGGGTGTCTCATAGATGGAAAAATATGGTACATTAAATCAATTCTTTTAGTTTGCTGTCATTTTTCAACTACCGGAGATGAACAGCACAGTTCTATTGTATATCGCAAGTCCAGCTAAGTTCAGTGGGGTTTAGACCCAGGTTAGTAGATATAGGATTTGCAGTTTTACTGATGCTTGGTGCAAAATGGTTTATTCTTCTCCCCTTACCATTTTTTAAAGGAATCCACATGCTGTTTGTTGTCAAAGCAATCAGTATCTTAAGCCAACATAATATCTAAAGCACTTTTGTTAATGTTTATTAACTTCAGGTATTTTATATGCCTCCTTTCCCCAGCTCCAGGCAGTTTATGTAATGGTACAGCAACAAAAAAAGTAAATAAAAATTGCCAGCACTTTTGTATAATTAAAGCCTACTTCTGTCGCTTGCTAATTTGTCTGCTGAGGGAGAGTCTGGCCTTCATAATATTGCTTTGGTGCTGCAGAATATGCCTTTCTAGGAGTCCATGCCTTGATGTCTTAATGAAAGGCTTTGCCGTTCTCTCTGTGCCAAAGTTTGGGAACTTACAGGCAGCAGATGACAAGAGTCTTCCCTGGTATTACTCACTGGCTTATCCCTCATGGGCCTAAAAAGGAAAAAAAATGCACCCCATTGTTTTCCCTGGTTCCAGCAACGCTGAGAGGGAACATGGGAGTTTTTGAGAACGGCAGCAATGAGAGGGGAGGTTCTGAATGTCTGACCAGTACCTTGCATATTGTAAGGGAAATATTGCAAGCTGGTGTTCTCTTCTACCCCACATGCACCCACCCCTTGGGTTCCAAAAGAGAGGCAAAAATGGCGCCAGAAGAGATCTGAACTGCCGGGAGCGTAAATGGCATTTTCTCCCCACTTTGCCTCCCAATTCTTCTCTGGGAGTTTATTTTAGGAAGAGAGGCATCAGTTGAGGGCACAGCACTCCTCGTTGGCCGGCAGCCAAGCAGACCCCAAGTAATTATAGCGAAAATCCAAACAATTCTCAGGGGCTTGGAATCTTTAAATCTATACGGAGAGCTCCGGGCCTGTTAAAGAAGAGGGTTACAAGCAATCCCCTCCTGAAGTGGATGCAGCCATCTTGGGAGACACGGCTGACAGGAACCGTCCTCTGAGGAGGCTGTCACGCATGCATGTAGTCGCCTTGTTTTAACAAGTTCTGGCGTTATCAACCGAAGGAACCAGAGACTGATTGGGAGATGAGGGGATGAGAGCCAAGAGGTAACCGTGTGCTTTGCCAATGGGTCACTAGGATGGGTTCTGACCCCAGCTTGCTTTGACTTTTAGCGGGGTCTTGTTTGTTGAAGCAGCTGGTGAGCCTCTCTGAAGGGGCTGTGTGTGTGTTTGTGTGTTGGGGACAAGAGCCTCTTCTCTAAAGACATCCCTGGTGGTTTCACTAAATTGGTCCCTGCACTTCAAGGGAAGTTGCTAAGCTAAGTGGCCCACCAGAACCCCCTCCCTCCTTTGCTGTGTGATGGGTAAGGATGCCTGTGTACTGTCACTGCCTGCATGTGGCCAGCGTACCTGTGTGTGACAAGCAGCCTAACTCGGGGCCTTTGCTCTGTTTTTTACTGCAAGAGCTGACAAGAGTGTTTGCAAGTTTCCTGGCTGAGAAACTTCCTGAGCTCCTCTCCAGAGGTTGAGAGCAAACCCCAGGCCACTTCAGGGCCTAAGCTGGAGCAGGTTTCAGTCTAGAGCTCATCCCTCAAACAAATGTCAGAGCTCGGAGGAATATGCAAAGAATTAATCGAATGCTCTGAGCATGTGCAGAGTGGTTCCCCCCCCACTCACTTCGGAGGATTAGAGACAAGGGTTTCCAAGGTATATATCTTCCAGACAGGCTTGAGCACCAGCGCTTTTTAGTACAGTGGTGCCCCGCAAGATGAATGCCTCGCAAGACGGAAAACTCGCTAGACGAAAGGGTTTTCCGTTTTTTGAGCTGCTTCGCAAGACGAAAACGTCTTGCAAGTTTCTTTCCTTTTTCTTTACACCGTTAATACAGTTGCAACTTGACTTCGAGGAGCAACTCATAGAACGCAGTGTACATAGTAGCCTTTTTTGAGGTTTTTAAAGACTTTGGTGATTTTTGAAGCTTTTCCAAAACTTCTTTTGCAGCCATTTGGTAAGTTAAGCTTTTAAAACTTTTTTTGGGGGGGTTGGATTTTGGGTTGGGGTGTTTGGAATTCAAGGACTTGGTGTTGGGGAGGGGTTTGCAAGAATCTGGAAGCTTGTGTGTTTTTTTCTGCATTTTTCTGATTTTTTGTGACCATTGGGGCACTCTGCTGTTTTTTAAAAAAAATTCTGGGTTTGAATTTTGAAATGCTCTTTACAGTATGTGTGACTTTAAAGAGCACTTAATAAACTCTTGTTGTACCAAATTTGGCTTTGTTTGGACTTTTTTTTACCATAGGAACGCATTAATTGATTTTCAATGCATTCCTATGGGATTTCGTGCTTCGCAAGACGAAAAATTCGCTAGACGAAAAAATTCATGGAACGAATTAATTTCGTCTTGCGAGGCACCACTGTATAAGAATGGCAAGCAAGGGTGTCAGGTGTCCCTACTTGCAGTGCCCTTTGCCCACCAAACTTGAATCTGTTACACACACAGGCTCCATTTGTGTACCCCCTCTGCCCTCCACAGGTTTGTATTTGGATGGTGTTAACAGTTTCCTCCAGTCTGCCCTTCCCCTCCACTTCCCAGGGTTTCGTTCCTCCCAGAGGTTCCTGTTCCATGGAAACCCTGTTCTACAAGGAAGGAAATGGGCACCCAGGAAGGTGAAGAGGGGGGCAGACAGAGGAAGCAAACTATAGGCTGCGGGGAGGCAAAGGAGATATTCATTGACACTGGAAAGCAGCTGTTTTATGAATCATCAAGAGGAAGACTTGCTCGTCTGCCCCTCAGCATGTCAGCCCTTGGGAGAACTCCCTGCCATGGAACTGAGGCCTAGGCCGCAATTTCTAACAGGACCCCAAAATTGACCGGGCACATATTTTCAAAGCTGAAAGAGTTAAAAGTGTTTTTTTTTTAAGTACTGTATTTCCAAGGGGTGCACATTTTCCTGGGCTCCTCTTACGTTATGCGATTTTGCCATACACCCCCACCCTAATTTATCATATATTGTTAGCCGCTTTGAGTATCTCCATTGAAGTGGGAAAGAAAGTGGGATAGAAATGTTTCGTTTAAAATAAACTGGTTGTCTCACAATGGGGCGACTGCCAAGCTTTCTCTGAGGCGTGGAGCGTTGCCAGAGTCGGAAGTGGGGCAGTGGCCTAGCAGGACTGAAAAGATCTGCTGATCTCATACGGCATTTCTTCTTCGGTGACGTAACTAACAAGATAATAATTAAAGTCAGTTGCTTTAAGATGCCTCCAGATAATCACCATCAAGCTCTAAGAATCTGTCCCCTAAGCTCACTTATAAGTTCAGAAATAATACATTTCTTTCCATTATATAGGAAAGTCACCAAGTTGTAACATGGCTGCAAACGCGCACGCACAAACGCACACTGCTGTATCCAAGGTTGGACTACCTCAGGGTACCTAGAAATATGATCTTAAGCCATGTCCAGGGCTAATTCTGGGAAGTCCCAAATAAACATTATAAGATTAGCACTCTTTTCCTGGCCGTCATTGTTTCAGCAGGGATCATAGCCCGTTGGCAGAGCACACGATGCAGACGTTCCCAGGTTCAATTCTTGGCACCTCTGGTTAAAAGAATCAGGTAGGAGGTGATGGAGAACACTACTGTTTGAGACACTGGGTAGCTGATGCTATAGTCAGAGTAGACAATATTAGGCTAGATCAGGGATCAGCAAACGTTTTCAGCAGGGGGCCGGTCCACTGTCCCTCAGACCTTGTGGGGGGCCGGACTATATTTTTTTTTGGGGGGTGGATGAACGAATTCCTATGCCCCACAAATAACCCAGAGATGCATTTTAAATAAAAACACACATTCCACTCATGTAAAAATGCCAGGCAGACCCCACAAATAACCCAGAGATGCATTTTAAATAAAAGGACACATTCCACTCATGTAAAAATGCCAGGCAGACCCCACAAATAACCCAGAGATGCATTTTAAATAAAAGGACACATTCTACTCATGTAAAAACATGCTGATTCCCGGACCGTCTGCGGGCCGGATTTAGAAGGCGATTGGGCCGCATCTGACCCCCAGGCCTTAGTTTGCCTACCCGTGGGCTAGATAATGGACTAAATAGACTGACATCTTCCTATGTTTCTGACTGTAGGTCCTTGCAACCCAGATTCCTTTCCTGTGGATTCTAATATTCAGCGTCATGCAACTCTTTGAACTGCCATGTGGGGGTCACTAGAGAGTTCCAATGAGGGATTGCAACACCATAACAGAAGTTGAGTTTATGTTCTTACCCTAACCCTAACCCCCCGCCCCCTTTTATAAGGTGTTCACACAGGTTGTGATTGGGCACATGCTTTGCAGTCCAATATGGGGCGCAGGTGGCTTGCTGAGGCGAAACTGAGAAACCATCCACTCTTGCCTTTTGACACAGCTCCAGGAAGTTCTCCAGTTACCTTCCGAACAGGTTTGGGACTTGGAGGGTGCTTTCAGGATGAACTTGGAAGGGTTACTTTCTTCTCCATCCTGTTTCTTCAGGAGTGCACTCTAGCAGTCTCTGTGAACTTCCCTGCTTCCCAGACAGCGGTGTTTATGCAGCTGTGCCAACTGCTCTGTTACGTAGTGCTTAGAGCCAGGAAGGGACCATAACACAGCATCTTTTTTTCCTTTTCTTTTTTGGGGTCCAAATTCTACAGATTTGACCTCGTTTAGTTAGGGGCTTGCTTTTCTCCAGAGCTCTTTACAATAAGATTTAACTAGAGTAACCTCCATGAACCTAAAACACAGAGATCTGTTGGCGGAGGGGGGAGAAAATGCTTTGAATTGTAGATTACCTAGGAAAACAGCCCAGGAGATCTGACCTCCCCCTCCCCACTCCCCTTTTTAACTTGCCTCAACTCCACTTCCTCCTCAGAGGCTGAGACTCTTATTGGGCCTTCTGCCATCTCTCCTTATATTCTTTATTTGTCGTGATCTGAGGGGCGGGTGTCTATTAATTCTCACTTTTCACGAGCATGAGTTTTGTTGAAAATAGACTATTAAAACGTCTCGATTCTTCAAAGTCTTTATAAAGTTTTTAGGTGTGCAACCTTAAGACTTTTACAAGGCTATGCTTGAAAATATTGAGTGAATGTGACTCACTTGTTTGTAAAAGTTGCATTTTTAAAAATAAATTATTTTTATTTCCAAGTTTCAGAAGTTTACAAATTGATACATGCTTTTCCATTTCACATTTGACTTCCCCACCGCCCCTCCATGGGTTTGCCCCATATTTTCTAACACTGCAGCATATCATGTTTGTTAAATGCGTGTATTGCACAGGTACACTCGTGCAAGTTGCCTGCTCTAAACATCCCATAAGATGCACATCACGTCGAATCTTGTGATGGGCTTTCATGAGAAGCTGCTAAGGGAGTCTATCTGGGCTGAAGAGCAGAATATAAATAGAAGTAATCAGGGAGCTGTGGTTGACTGTTGCTCCCTGTTCAAATACATATTGGGTGACAAACCTGGGTTTGCTTCTCATGTGTCAAATGCGTGAAACAGTCTTGAATCACGGTGACCTGTATAAAGGTACCAAGACTTTCCTGTGTAAAGAGACCTTTTTGCCAGGTTGGATGGGGTTGAAAAAAGGTCTCTGTAAGAAATTCCACCTCCTTCTCCATCTCTCCCTCACTTCTTTGATCCTCCTCTGTCTCTAGCTTGTCACCCCTCATTTACCACAAAACATTCACCACATTTTCCATGTTGGCTGCAATTTATTTTTCAGTCACCAGCTGCTTTCCCAATCTCATTCTCTCTCGCACACAACCATGTTCTCTCCTTGCTCCTCCCATGCCTCCCCCCTGCTGCTCCCAACTATTATTATTATTATTATTATTATTATTATTATTATTATTATTATTATTGCAATCATTGTTGCCATTATTATTTTGCTATAAATTAGGAAGTGTAATCAATATTTGGAGAAGCCCGGTGAGATTTGTTCTGTTTGCATAAGCTGATGGAGTGGATGTTTCTCTGATATTTCAGTGTGTCAAAGGGCTTTATGGGGCAAATTGATTGATTAGCAAGACAGGCTAAGATTACATCGTGTGATGGCAGCACTTACAGGGGAAGACTTTTGGAGTCCCAGCAATGGCGGGTGGGGGGCGTGGAGGAGTTCTTAGCCTGTCTTGCAAAGCTACTTGGGTGCTAATTTGCAACCGTTGGCTTCTCCATTCCTTATTATGGCACCTGCTAAACTGTTTACAAAGGGAGCTGCCAGATTGCTGGTTTCGCCACAGGCCTTTTCACACTTTTAGGGCCAAAACTTTAGAGATTGTTTCAATAAAATATAACGTTATCGTGGAAATGAGCCGCTTTCTCTTACGCTGTTGTTCCTCTACCCCCACCCTCAGATGAACAGCCGTTAATTGTGTGTGTGTGTGTGTGTGTGCATGCGCGCTTATGTGCAATTTCAAATGTAATCTTCCCACCGTTTTATTTGCAGCAATATATCTCTGGATTAGATCACTGGTCTTAACAGTAAATTGAGCTAGTGGCACCTTCTTCTTCTTCTTCTTCTTCTTCTTCTTCTTCTTCTTCTTCTTCTTCTTCTTCCCCTCCTCCTCCTCCTTCTCCTCCTCCTCCTCCTCCTCCCCCCCGTCTCTCTCACACACAATACACACGCAGGACTTATGTGATGTGGGCGTGGGGGGCAGGACTTATGAGCATCTAATAGAAACAGAAACCTGACTCGCGTCTTCATGAGTCAGCACAATATAGAATAAGGTTTTGACTTGGGGAAAGTTGCATTCAAATGCATATACAAACCTTAAAAAACACACACATACACACACACATCTTGAGGATAGCACACTGCTCTGAGTGAAGTGAAACCAGTTGCATCCCTAAATCTAAGCAAGATTTAGCCAACACTGAGCCCTCCCAGCCAGTGTTGTTGGCCTCCTAACTCCCATTAGCCCTAGCAGCTTGACCAATGGGAGACTGTATAATAAAGGAGGATGGAGAATTTGATGGGATCTTCCTCCTCATACAGAATCTAAATACCTGTTTCCCAACCAGTTGGATGAACTTCTGTGCTTTCTTGAGTTGGCTCTGTTCACCTGGCACAGAATTTATATAGTGCAGAGTGCACTATGACTGATTGCACATTCCCTCATTTTATTTTTTTGAAAATGGGTTTGATTATGCACTTTCCTTGCAAAGCTGCATGCGGCTGCATCAGAGAGACAGGCGGCTCAAGAGGCTGCAGTGTCGCAGTTCATTTCTTTGCCCGGACCACTAAAATTAGGGTGAGATGTGCGGTGGTGGTGGTGGTGGTGGGGAATAACCACTGTGACCTTGCACAGCTCCCATTCATTTCAGTGGGGTGTGCGATTTTATCCCAGTTTATTTTCAAGCAGCTGCATTACACCTTTTTTATTCCTCAAAATGCTCTGCAATTCCTTTCTCGCTCTGACTACTTAATGTGCTGCGATTGTAACAGGTACATGTTATAGCCTTACACTGTGTACCTGCTAAAGCCACAATATTTGGAGCACATGAATGTTCCCCCCCTTTTTTATAAAAAAAAAACCCATGCATACCACAAAACAGGAGCTAGAGGCTCTGAGGATACTTGGGCAATGTATGCCAAGTTTGAGAAAGACGTTCTACATTTCAGACATTTCCATTTTAGCAGAAGTTCTTTCCTGTTGAAACGGCCCCTAACTGTAAAGTAACCAAGCAAGACAGCGACTTGCCCAAGACTACGCAAAAATGCTAGAATTTGAACCAGGATCTCTCCCAGCCACAGTGCTGGCCCTCCGTAAAAATGACCCGAATTCCTGCAAACTCAGTTGAATTTTGAGCAAGCTGGCCTTGCCTTCTCCCACCATCGCCAGCTAAAATGGTTGCGTTATGTTATCTGCCGTAGCTCAGCTCGTTCTGAGCGAAGCCAAGAGACGTCAGGCGTTGGAATTGCAGAAGTTTTGAAAGAACGCCTGTGTTGCATGCATCAAACCTTTACCCAAATAGCAACCTCCCATGTGAGCCAGCTAAGCATCTTGCTGCTGGCTTAAGACTTGCATCCATGATGAAATGCTATGAAAAGCTGAAAGAGCCCTGCGTGCAGTTGCTGTCCTGCCCCAGCCTCCTGTATGAGCTTGCACAATGTTCTCTCCCCATCCCAAGTTTGCCACCTCTTCCCCACTCTTTGCTGCCCATCCATTCCCCATCCCACAACAGAATTACTCATCCAGGGAACATTGTGTTTGCGAGGGAGGAACCTGCTCTAGGGATTGCTGCACTAGCCAGGAGTCGAGACTTTCCTGGCTGCCTGGATGTCCACAGAGATGCAGGCGAAGCCATAGCGGCAGTTGGAGTGGAAGCTTCCATACATTGAGGTTCCTGCTAGCGTCTGTTTTTGGTTCCAGTCTTTACAGTGCGCTGTGAGCGAGGACAGATGGTTAGACATCATACCTATTGCTTAATGAAATGGGAAGTTGCTGGTGAGATGGGGCGGTGGACAAGCTTGCATTCTCGTGTAGCCTGGGGGAGGCAGATCTTTGGTGCATCTGGGACTCCAAAGACGAGGTAGAGAGGGGTATAGGACCTGGTTTAGCTCGATAGCCTTTGAAAGAGGCTGCTTCATTGCTTAGCTTGCCAGCCTTTGTTGCCAACCTGGGCTTGCCAACCTGGCAGAGCTGCTGTCAGCACCTGAGTAATAGGCAGAAAACCAGGACCAGGGTTTTTCCTTTTCTTGCACCCAACACTGTGCTTCCCTGCAGGGAAAAGGTCCAGGTGCTGGATTTTCAGCCTCTCTTGTGTCTAGTAGAGGCACAATAACTCCCACCTTCGCCCCACCCTCCCAAAAGCTGGCAACACTGTTTGGTGCTCCTGCTGCTTGAGGGTAGATAGATTTTTTGGTACTCGTCAAAGCACATTGATTTCCTCGCTGGGAAAAATGTGTGGGCATCCGGATAGAGAGAGCCAGCGCCCCAAACCTCATGCCCCACGATTCTCTGTAATTGCAGGCTTCCACATCCGACCGACTCAGGAATAGAACGGAGTGCTCTTCTTGCCCAGGACTGAAATAAGAGAATAGTATTTGCTTTGGGGCAAATGCCATCTAAGCAATTGATCCTCAACCTGCAAAGATGCGTAGCAGGTGACTTTCCACAGCACCGTTTCATCTCTGTGACACCTGCTAAATTCCAAATTGCTAGCTGTTTAAAAGCACAGGAGCCCTGCTGGAGAAAATTGTGGCAACCATAACTCCTATCTTTGCAGAAGTGGTGCTGACTCCTACAGGGAAGGAGGATTCCAGACCAGTGTGCATGTATTCTGAGTACCCATGAGCTCTATTGTGTTAATGTGGACCCTTATATTTGACATCCTAAGAAACTTGCAGCGGAATCCTATGTATGAGCACCTGAGAACAAGGTTCTCTGTATTCAGTGTGTTCTGTGTGGCTTACAAATTGCAATCACACCTATATTTTCTTATAACCAACTCTGCAAGTCTTGTAATTGGTGAGGATTGCTAGTGGGTCATGTCTGATGTAAATTGCAGAAGCCAAAGGAACTGCTTGACTTGGATTTCAGCAAGCAAGTGATAAGGCTTTAACGCTTCGACACAGCACTCTGTCCCTTTTCCAGAAAGTTACCGTTCGTAATTTTCCTGATCCTGCTGATCACCTGTTGCCAGTCCCCTCCACCACCTTTCTTCTTTTTTTCACCCTGGTTTTTGTTGCAACACAAATTACCAGGTTCTTTGAAAAGGTGAACCTTGGAAGCAGAAACAGCCATCCAATTAAGTTAGCATATTCAGATTGACGCCTCGGATTGCGGAATTTGTCTGTCCTTACTGTAGAACTTTGAATGAAGCCCAAATGCTATCTAAAAGGACCAGGGGACATCAAAGGGGAGAAAAGAGAAAGCCATGGTATTTAAAGGGGGGGCAGACCACAATGCTTACACGCACACGCACACCAGTTCTGCTCTGTTTTAAAAGACTGGAAACCCCTGATGTTACAGAAGGAGCTGCTGGGTCTGGCTCAGCATGCCGCACTTTTGAGCTTAAGGCAGACTTTGCATCCCTTGATGTGGTCAGGAGGAATTTTGAAATGTACACATCGCAGTTCCACACCAACCTGTGGACAGTCTGAAAAGACCCAGTGAGAGCTTATATCCAATTACAGTTAATAACCTGTAATTCAGGCCAGTTTGAGGCTATTTTTCTCCTATGTTTGCCACTGCCGGCTATTAAGGCTGGGCGTTGATTATGGGCCTCATTCAGACGCCCTCTCTGATGAGATGCGCAGGCTGGGGAGGTGGGGACCAGGGGTTTCAGAGCAGAGAAAAGCCCCAAGCGGGAGAAGGAACGCAGATACAATTGGGCAGTGCATGTGTTTATATTGCATTCAGGTGCCGTCTCGCTCCGTCATGTGTACACGCAGAGGTTCTAGTGGGAACTGTCTGAATTGGGAGGGCAGGACGGTGCCCAGGGAATCTTTATGGTTGGTTGGCTTTGGAAGAGAGGCGATTTTTCACATGCCCTTGAACGCAGAGGGCTGGCTGCGTTATCTAGAACCGGGCACAGCGCAGCTGGCTGTGCATCTGTCACAGAGAGCCTGGGCATCCTGGCAACGAGCTATGCATAATGTAATTTATTTTTTTTTTAAGATGGGTTGCTAACAAGAAGGCCAGAGCTGTGGCTCTATGCTCTCACCGCTGTACATGGCTGTTTGGGACAGGAGCTCCCAAATACTTTGCTGTACAGTAGAAAGTCAACCAATCTATTTTTATCTTTCTTTGGGATCTGCCTATTAGTTCCAGCTGGTAGCCTGGAAGTGATCCACCTTGTGCCCTATTGTCACTAGCACTGACAAGTGTGTTACTAGTCTGAACCTGGCAACTTTCCACAAAGCCGTTAGCAATCTACCTCTGGGCCATTTTGGGATTTTTTTTGTCTCCATATGTAGAATTCAGAGATGAGGGTTCAGATGTCTCAGCATTATCACTTACTTGATCATGTGGGCAGTTTAACTGTCTTTCTTTGGCACCTGCTATGACTCTTCCAATGTTTCATTATTATTATTTTAAACAGAGTTTTGTTGTTATTTAGGTGAGCGTTTTGCTTTTTGGGTTTTTTTTTGTCTGTATTCTATTTGTTTGGGGGTATGTATGTATTAAGTGTCCTGCCTATTTCAAGGGAGTTATGAGCATTTTCAGATCTTCTTCTGTGAAATGGGTATTTCATGGTCCCTGCAACCGTTTCTTGATTTCCAAAAGTGCTCCTAGGCCCTAAAAGTTTGGGAACTCCCTACTGTAAGGTTGTGTGTTATTGTAATTTAATACTCTGGCCCCAGCAAACTGGAGTAACCACCCCAAACTGTTAAAAGTCAAGACATCAGGTCCTTAAAATTACAAGTGACTAAAAACTGTCAGATTTTTAAAAGGTGACTATTACTTATTTCCCTTTTTTATTTGAATTTTAATCATTTGGGGCACATGCAGCAGTTCTCATTTTTTAGACAGTTCTATGTAAGAGTTAAAATATTCTTTTTTTTAAAAAAAAGTGGAAGTTTCCACTTTCCTCGGTGAGTCCTCCTCATCTCAAGAAAACTGCCTTATGGGTAAGACTTAACAACCAGACAAAATTTTACTAGCTGAACTCCCATGTTCTTCTCAGATGTATACATAATGGCTTAGACTTTTTCTATGATTCAGGCAATATTCTTTTTCATGTGTGTGTGTTTCTTATAGCTTCGCATAATGTCTATACAGATTCCACATATGCTCAGCGACGCTGACTCCTTCAGGTTGTTTTAAAGCGTACACCCACCCACCCACCCCTGAAGCTGGTTGCGTTCACAAAGAAAAATGAAATATATTTTAAATAAGCTCAGAGCCACTCAACCCGAAGGGCCATAATTTTTGAAAACAAAAGCCAACAACCGTACGTACAGACCACGTGATATTACTGTGTGGAAAATAGTATTTGGGCTGTGCAGCACATTGGTTATCGTGCTGGCTTCTGGGTTTGTGTGGTGGTGCTGGTAGTTGTTGTTTTCACACTTTCCCCCAGATCCTTCTTGATTCAAGGATGGGCGCAAACCCAGGCCGTTCCCATTCCCAGAATTTTCGCAAATCCAAAGAATTGAGCAACGGAAGCCCTGGAGCCAAGTTTTTGCCTCCCTCGCCCTCACTGGCACAAACCCTTAACAGCTAGTCCCTGACTCATGCATGTTGTGGTTTGCCTTCGCGGCCAAGGAGCTTGTTTCAAGAGAAACAAGCTCCTGATTGGGCTGAGCATAGGAATGGGCCTAGCAGTCCCCGGGCTGCCTTGCCTCTGCTACTGACTCATTAAAGTTCCCTTGGGCAAGGTCCCCTCCCTTGTTCCAGGCCTTCCCTCCCTTTGCTTCTCCAAAGAGATGAAGAGGAAATGAATTTCTACGTGCAAAAAACTCCACACGGAATGCACTTACTGCAGTTGCAGACCCTCCAAGCGCCCCTATTTTCCAGGGATAGTCCCAGATTCACAGAAGCCATCCCGGTTTCTAATTTGTTCCCGGAATGTCCCGCTTCTCCTTAGGATGTCCCCATTTTCATCGGAGAAATGTTGGAGGGTATGGAGCTATTCGACCCCCCAAAGCCATCGGAAGGCAGCCCTGTATAGGGAAGTTTTTTTAATGTTTAATGTTTGATTATGTTTTCATATCTGTCGGAAGCTGCCCAGAGTGGCTGGGGCAACCCAGTCAGATGGGCAGGGTATAAATAGCAGAATTATTATTATTAAATAGGACGTCCCTGTTTTCATTGGAGAAATGTTGGGAGGGTATGCAGTTGGTGGTTTGGTAGCCAGTGGAGGTGGGTTAGTTTCCCATCAGCCACATTGTTGGGTTTTTTATTTTATTTTTTTAAAAAAGGTTAGCAAGGTTATGTCTTCCTGCTTCACAGTGCCTTACACATATTGAGGGCAGTGCGTTGAGAACCGTTGAATGCACCAAAGGCGAATTTATGATACTTATCTGGTTGTGCATGACATGCCCTCTCTGCGTTTCTGGGTTGGTGCTTCTTCAGTGCTCAGCATTACATTTCTGTTGTTTCGCACCATGCATTTGAATGCAGCCTCCCTCTCCTCCTTACATTCTGCACGCTGGTGTGATTATGGTTGACTGTGCTGGCTTTGCATTCATGGGCATGCTTTTGGGTAGGTAGCGTTTGTTTGCTGTGAAGATTACACAGCAGGAAATATGTGTGTTTGCATCACTTCTTCGAGACAGGAAATGTGCACTGAATAATTTGTGAAGCACTTAATTTGAGCTGGGTTATATAAAGGCCTGGCCCCGTAATCAAATTTCCGCATCGGGGCTTAGAATTAAATTGTGAAATAATCGTGTAACTGAACATGTGCAGAGTGCCTGTGAGGTATAAAGGAAATTAGCACGTGTCTGGGGTTAATGGAAAATATTTGCATCACTCAGAGCGTATAACTTCAGGGCAGAATTAAAGCTCAGCACCTCCTGTCTGGGAAGTACTACATTTGTGTAGCTATGAGGAGAGGTTGGTATTAGCGTTTTTCCTCTGAGTTTGGATCTACTAGGCATGAATCTGCTTCTTGAAGTTCTGTGTGACTTCTCTTTTTAAAGTTGGAATGTCGCTGGCTTCAGCTCTTGGTGTGCGCTAAGATGGCGGCTGTTCCGTTTGCAATGGAGCCCAGAGCTGGAGGTTATTTTCAAGACAGTCCTAACTGCTGAACCTTTTCCCAGCAGAGCTGGTTTGGGCCAGGCCTCTCCCACAGAACTTGGCCTCCTTTTCCAGCCACTGAAACCTGACTGGGAGCTGCACAGATGTTTGTCTGAATATTTCCCGCACAGCCCCCAGAGGCTGGGGCTGGGTGAGGCCCTCCCCGGCGCAGCTCTTCTGGGGAAGTCAAGCTTGAGCCCAGTGACCTGTGTCCTGGGCTCAGCTACAACTTTCCAACCACCAGAATAGCCTGTTCCCTTTTCTGTAATGGCTCCTGAACCTGAAACAGGAGTGGGAAAACCCCCGCTCAGCTGCTTGAGTTCACTCACTTGAGTTAATCATGAAACAACACACAAGATAGCTTAGTTGGTTAGAGCGTGGTGCTGATAATGGCAAGGTTGCAGGGTCAATTCCTGAATGGGACTGCTGCTTATTCCTTTGTTGAAGGGGGTTGGACTAGATGATTCAGGGGGTCCCTTCCAACTATGATTCTATGGGGGGAAAGAGTTGGGCTTCCTCACTTCTGGCCATATTGTCCTTGTTTCCACTCCTCAGATTTGTTCTGTTCAGACACCTCAGTCCACTGGGCACCCAGCCACCCCCCCCCCCTCATACTCCCAAACCCCCTTTTGCTTCTGCCTTACTTGTAGGCTTCCCCCATATCGCCATTTCATGCCCAAGTCAGGGCCTGTCTGCTTTGTATAACCTCATATAGTTCTGTCACGTCTCTCAGGATCAATCTGAAGTTTCAGTGCCTGTTGCATTTCAGCCCGGCTCAAGTGGCTATTGAAATCTAGCTGGACAATTATAGTTCTTAGCATTTATATAGCGCTTTTGACTGTGGAAGGCTCTCGGGAACCTGCCATTTTTCATCTGTGTGTTTTGATCTTCATTGCATTCTGAGCCTCCAACTTTGGCAAAGGAAGTACATAGGGGTGCCATTTCTTTTTCAAGTTAAATATATCAGCCAACTATCCCTCCCTCCCTCCTGGTGTTTGATTAGGTGAGAGACATATGAGTTGCGCTGGATTTGTGTATCTATATCCATAGATATATATATCCAGCTGCATGCGCACGAATGCATTTGCAGCACAAAAATGTAGTTTTTTCTCGATCTGGAATCCATTATGCAGCCATCTCCAACATGTTGCTTCCAAACTAGATTGATTCCAGATCCTGCCATCCGTAAAGGTAGGTGTGGTTACTTGATATAATTTTGAAAACCCTCCCCTTGATTAGGTTAGCTATTCTTTTCCCTCCCTGCATGTGCCCCAGGTGAATGAAGAAGGAAGGGGAGATTGCAGTCTTTAGTATACACTCACCAAACAGCATCACTGGCTACATCCATTTTCGTCTGTTTTCAAATGGACACAATGCAGGGAAATGCAGAATCAATGTGCAGTGAGCTATTATTTTCAGAATGGAAGCAGTTTCTCAAATAGTGCTTTTCAGGGGCAAAAAAATATGCAATAGATCTTGATTGTGTGTAGACTGTAAAAACAAAACAAAAACCAGGTACAGTGGTGCCTCGCAAGACGAAATTAATCCGTTCCGCGAGTCTCTTCGTCTTGCGGTTTTTTCGTCTTGCGAAGCACGGCTATTAGCGGCTTAGCGGCTATTAGCGGCTTAGCGGCTATTAATGGCTTAGCAGCTATTAACGGCTTAGCGGCTTTAAGAAAACAAGGAAACAAAGGAACAAAGGAAACAAACTCGCAAGAACTCGCAAGACGTTTCGTCTTGCGAAGCAAGCCCATAGGGAAAATCGTCTAGCGAAGCGACGCAAAAACCGAAAAACCCTTTCGTCTTGCGCGTTTTTCGTTTTGCGAGGCATTCGTCTTGCGGGGCATCGCTGTATTCACTTTCCATTGATTCAAGTATAAAGTATTGTGCGTATGTATCCTGTGTATTTGTGTGTGCATATAAGTATATGTTGTGTACTGTGAAGTATATCTTTATGGATGAACTGCTGCTTTGTCTGAAATAATCACATTTATCCACGGAGAGCATAAATGTTCAGTTTTTAATGTCGTCTTCTGCTAAAATGGTTGTTCTGTAACTCAAAAGCTGGGACCAGTGAAAGATCTACATTATCTATTACCCATTTTCATTTGGCAGTACCTTTGCCAAGTGTTGTTAAAAGGAAAGTGAACAAGGAGTTGTCAGCTCAAACTATGAGACTGCGAGCCCTCTCGGGGCAGGAGGGGTAGGAGTTTGTTGCTGGTTCAATTATTCTAGGTTCTAGAATAAATTCCAGCAAACCTCCCCACCACCCACCCCAAACTCACAAATATATTGAGTGTGTGAGCCACAAATGTCTGAGATTCTAGCATGGCTAGGCTAGGGTGGTGGCGGGTAGGTGGGTGGGGAGAGAGATGTCCCACCACTGCTTTTAAACTCTAAAATTGCTTTACAATTCAGAACAATGAGGAAGCTGCACATCGAATCAAGGAGACCCACAGAAAACAGGAGATGTGGGCTGGCTGAGTCACAGAAGGCTTGTCAGGTAGAGAAATGAGAGGCTAAGACGGATGGGTTTGGAGCTGTGCATTGCCATGCAGCAACAGGGCAGGGATGAATGGGTGCTGTTTGCCTCAACAATGGCAATCAAGGCAGCTGCCTTTGTAAGCCAGGGCAGCTCTACGGAGAATGTGTGTGTCATGCGCTGTTTGAATTGATGCTTCCAGGGCTGATAGAGTTGCCTCAGTAACATGGGGTAAGTGGGGACAACCTGGGCTTATCCCATTCCCCGGTTTCCGCCCCATTCACTTAATGATCTGGCCGCAGCGGTGGGGTCCCTTCCCCGAAGCCCAAATAAAGCTGCCAAATGAGAGTTTCAGAATAAAAAAAAACACTATGGAGCAATGATGTCTTGAAATATGGACTTAAAATGTGGTTGGAGGTTATTTTTGGCAGTAGAGGGGACGTTTGGGATGATCTGGAGAAAGGGGCATTGCCTCGAAGAACGAGGGGCAGCTGCAGTATCCAGCAGCTCTCAGTGGCCAGTTAGATAACTTCATCCAAGCCTCAGTGCAAATTAGCCTCTGCCCTTTCACACACACTGCAGAAGCTGAGCTGTTTGGAGAGGAAAGAGTTTGGAGCTCAGAGCCTGGGACATCCCAAATATCACAGACATTCTCGCAGAAAAGTCACGCAAGCCTCTCAGCTAGCCTGTCATCGTCTCTTACCAACCTCCATGCTCTTTTTCACGCTGGAAATAAGATGGCAGACGGGTTGTGGATGGGGCATCAGCTCAAGGCATATGCGGGGCAAGGAGTGCATGGCTTTGGGGCAGAAAGGTGCGTTGCAGATTCCTGCCATGGAAAGACTAGGAGCTCTGAGCTTCTCTTGTGGGCGGGGGGTGCCTAGTGACACCTGGAAAGTTTTAAGTGGGAGGCAATGATGGGATGAAATCCAGGGCTGGAAATAACAGCCACCTTTTGGGTCAGAGTTGAAGGGCATTAGTGTAGCTATAAATGATGGGAAAGGAGCCCAGCCCCGAGGGAGCAGCAACTGATAGCTCAGACTGAGGGGTGTACTGTAAAGCCTTGGAATAAGGGATGCTGTAGCCCTGGCTTGGTATCCTATTAGTGTCCAGTCTGGAGCTGATTGCTTTGTTTAAATATGATTCACTGGTGGCTCCACTGATTCACATCAGGAGATCCTCAGGTGCGGCTAGCAGAATGTATCCATTACAAAGCAGCTGAACGGGCTTGGCACCAGCCTTGATGAGCCCTTCAGTCAGACTTTTCAGAACATTATTATCTAGCTCCAAGGAAAACCTCCCTCCTTTGGCCTAGCTTACAGAGCAGGGCTTGTTGCCTCAAACACCTTGTATTTAGGGAGAGGCGGTGTTGCTCCCTTGGCACAAGTGAAATTAAGCACACCACTGCTTCCAAACAATGCCTCCCCTAGCTGGCACATTTTTCCACTGGGCTGGCCACAGCTTGGCCAGAGGACAGGTGCTGTTCTTGGTGCCTTTCTGCTGGCTGTACACTTCTCTCTCGTGCACTTTTCTTGAGTCGTAATGTCTAGAATCTCCAGGATCACAAAACCTTGCAACA
Source organism: Podarcis filfolensis (assembly GCF_964270895.1). Taxonomy (NCBI): domain Eukaryota; kingdom Metazoa; phylum Chordata; class Lepidosauria; order Squamata; family Lacertidae; genus Podarcis; species Podarcis filfolensis. Next base: position 96,179,301 of record NC_139605.1, on the reverse strand, counting down.
GTTTGCCCCTGCCCTGGACCAGAAACCACCAACACACCTCTCTGTGAACTCAAATTCCCCAAGGTAATTGGATTGGGCACCTTCTTCCAGCCCTTGCAAGTTGAAATCAGGCATCTGTGTTGGAGTTCCTGATCCTTCCGAATGAAGACTGGACTTCCTCGTCCACAGTTGCCCAGAGTACCACATGCCCACAACTACTTTTCAGCAGCGCATCATCTGCCCCTGTTGTGTGTTGTGAGGCCCGCCCTGGAGATTGGCACAACAGTTAAGGAAATCCCTATTCAGAAAAGGAGATGAAGAGAGTGGCTGCTTGTCCCACAGTTTTGGGGTTCTGAAAGTTGGCTTTTGGCTAAGCTGTTGTTGATTGTTGTTTTATATGAACATTTTTTTTGTCCTGGTCTGCTTCTGCATGCAAAGTGCCTGTGTTTGACCAGGACCTGTGCTTTGCTCTTACAGTGGTGCCTCGCAAGACGAAAAGAATCCGTTCTGCGAGTCTCTTCGTCTAGCTGTTGACGGATTAGCGCTATTAGCGGCTTAGCGGATAAGCGGATAAGCAGTTTAGCGGCTTAGAAAAAGGGGGGGGGGAAAGGAAAAAACCCCCGCAGGAACTCGCAAGACGTTTTCGTCTTGCGAAGCAAGCCCATAGGAGATTCGTTTTGCGAAGCACCTCCAAAACGGAAAACTCTTTCGTCTAGCGAGCAAGGCATTCGTCTTGCGGGGCACCACTGTATTTTAGTGTCAGGGCTCAGCTCTGGCGTACGGGAAGCAAATAGGAGAGTGAGTCCAGTAGGTGATTTGGGAACAATAGGTACTGCAACATTCTGAAGCAAATGAGTAAACTTGATTTGTAGTCTGGATGAGACACCACTGGAAGCCTCATGTAATAGTAGGGCACACATAATACATTATAAGAACATCAGAAAAGCCTTGCAAGATCAGACCAAAGGCCCACCTAGTCAGCCCACAGTGGCTCGCAAGCAGGTTTTGTGTGCAATAGCACTTTTCCCATCTTGTTTTCCCCATGCTGCTTTTGGCAGTAGAGACAGAACATAGCAATTGTGGCTAGTAGCCTCTGACAGACTTAACCCTCCATGAATTTGTCTAATGCTCTTGTGAAGCTCCAAGCTGGTAACCATCACATACAGTAAATAACTAAAGGAAGGAATGAGTGCCACTGAATTTGTACAAAATGGTTTTTCCTCTTCATTTAAAAAAAAGGAAAAGCAACCAGTAGCCATACATCTGTGGTTGGAGTTGCAAACAGGCAGAAAGACTCAAGACTTCTTCCTTTAGAAACCTGAACCCTTTCTCCTTCCTTGTCTCCTTACTCTGACATCATGAATGAATTTATGGTAATTCTTGCCCAGTGGTGAAAGGGGGAAAGTCCCCCCCCCCAAGTGTTGTTTTTAAGGTGGAAATTCCTGTTTCCTGCAACTCATTTGAAGGGTTGGGGAACCAGCATAGCCTTGTTTTTTCCACAGACAGTGGTGGATGGCATTCCTCCTGGTCATAATGGTTTGCTTGCTAAGATATTTGGATTCTGCTTCTATGAGGATTTTATAAGGATTTAGATTATTATTTTTCCTGGTTTCCAGTGGGCAGAGAGAAGTAAAATCCCCTGTAGAGCTCTGGTTTACTGACTAAAACCACAAAGAGTTTGAATCAATGGAAAAACATGGGAAGCAGTTGCTTTCTCAGCCTTTGTTGTGTTACTCAATGGATATTCCTTTCCTAGACCTGCTTTTGTCTCCTGCATCCACATCTTGTAATGATGTAAAGCAAACTGAATTTCAAGAATTTAGTGGGATTGGACCTGGAATTCCCTTTTATACAGGCAAACTTTACAGTCAACAACGGCTTTGAGGAGACGGATGCTGTGCTTCTTAAAGCATTGAATTACAAAAGCAGGGTAGGGTGGGAGGTGGGGGCAACTGAGCCTCAGTAGGCCCAGCAAACAAGATCCACCCCACCTTCCTTGAAACTTTGGAAACTTCTATGCTGAAAACTTGGGAGAAGCTCAGCCCCTTGAGCTCCTGCCTATACATACATAGCAGTACAGTTAGGACTGATCACTGACCAGGGAGGGGGGTAAACCCCTGGCTTGCTCCAGTGTTTTGAAACAGCAACCTGATCTGCAGAAATCATCTGGCGTTATCACCTGCTAATCCCTGCAGATCCCTAAGATGTTGCTAAAGGCACAGGTGCAGAGCCCAGTAAAATAGTTGGAAACCCTTCTTCGCCAGCCATGTTGCCAGGTCCCACCAGACCCCAAGAGAGCCTTTTGAAATTCAATTTGAAAGGCAAATTTATCAGAGCAACTAACTACAGCAAGCCCACAGCTTACGCACATTTAACTTGTGCTCGTTTGGCTTGGCAATTATATTGGGGGAGGGGAGAGAAAGGGGCAACCGTCTGAGGGGGGGGGGAAGACTTTGGCAATCCCACCTGCCATTGAACCCAATGTGTTTTCACCTTACACAAGTTTTAGGTGCGGATCCCCAGAACCTAAACCCTGTGTAAGTTGCGGGTTTACTGTCTGCACCAACAAGCTGTGAATTGCTGGCTGTTTGAATTAATACAGCAGTTGTTTCTTAGGGTCAATCCATCCCAGAAGCGAACATCTCCATTCAGTTATGTGTTTTCCCCTTTCCTTTCCTCTCAATTATTGTATTTTTGGCTCGAAATGACTGGGAGGAGGGAGTTGCCCAGAGATGCGTTTCCAGTTCATGGGATCCAGGGGCTCCAAGCGGAGCGCGAGAGGTTTGGCTAAGGATTTGGCTGTTTGAGGAGTGGGTGGGAAACTGGAGAGGAGCTGATCAGCTGCAGAGTCAGGGGAGCAGACACTGCCAGCAGCTTGTGACTCACAGGCTGGGAAACGCTGGCAGGCGTGAGAGAGCTGAGGCCGGGGGGCTTCGTTCTCAGGGAGACGCAAGCCAAGGCGCCGCACCACGGCTTCTCAGATAGGCTCGGCCTAGAAACAGGAACCGCCTCCCTCCCCATGCCAGGACCAACTGCTCCTCTCCTCCTTTCCTATTTATCCGGTCTCTTTGGCAGCTCGGCCTGAGAGGGCAACTCTTTTGCCCTGAAACGGCTTCAGAATCTGTGGGGGCTTGGATACATGGCAGGGGTGGGGATGTTTATTTTCTGCAATGCATCCTGGGTTTGTCTTAGGCCTGGTAGTACTGCCCATACTCCACACACAGCTGTGGAAAAGCGGGATGGGAGAGGACAGCAACCACAGCTGCCGGAAATGGCACCGATTCAGCGGGATGGGGAACTGTGGGACGCAGAATGCTGTGTGGTCTGAGGCTGTGCTGCCAAATGGGTGGAGGTGCTAGGAATGCATGGCCACCGGCTAACTGATTTGAAATTGTAGCTGCAGATAAGGTTGCTTGTTGAAGGGGGGGAGCTGTAGAGCACAAAACTCCAGAGCCAGGCTAATGGTGGTACGGGGCTGGCTTTTTAATTGACAGCTGTTGATTATACAGTGGTACCTCGGGTTAAGAACCTAATTCGTTCCGGAGGTCCGTTCTTAACCTGAAACTGTTCTTAACCTGAAGCACCACTTTAGCTAATGGGGCCTCCTGCTGCCGCTGCGCTGCCACTACACGATTTCTGTTCTCATCCTGAAGCAAAGTTCTTAACCCAAGGTAATATTTCTGGGTTAGCAGAGTCTGTAACCTGAAGCGTATGTAACCTGAAGCATATGTAACCCGAGGTACCACTGTAATGCTAGGTGTTTGAAGGGACAATAAGTGGGGGGGGGGGAGGGGAGGAATTTGGCCAGGAGCTTCTACAAGCAGGCTAGTTGTACACTAATCAGCAGTTTTGCCTGTAGCCCATGTAAAGGGGGTTTGGGAATGTGCTCATTGGCCCCAACCCCTCTTCTGAGTTCCAAGATTGAGAGAGGTAATTAAACCTGGTACTGATTTCTTGATTTATGGATTGTTCTAGCGGTACTTCTGTGCTAGCTGTTCACTCTGGAATAACCACATCTTGTTCACCTGCTTTTACAGAGAATCTATATTATAATGTCATCAAATCATTGCCCTCGTGTTTTCTGCCTCTTTCAGACTCTAGAAAAATAATCATCACATTTTGGGGAAAGAGCACTCGCTTAAGGCGTAGATGGTGTTAGCAATACTTTTCCTGTTTTCTGTTTGTAAAAAGTGTGGTTTTAATGTGTGTTTGTTATTTAAATATTTATAATATGCACTTCCTTGTGTCAAGGTGGCTGGTAACATACAAAATGCAATAAAACCAGACTATGAATACCCATAAAACATAAATATAAAGACATCAGTAAGTACTGGTTAGCTAAGAAGTGACACTCGTGTTTTAAGGGCCAGCCTAAATAGTATAGTTTTCAGAAGACATCTGAAAGGCAGGTCTACTGGCAGGCAGTTCCACAGGGCAGAGCTTGCTGCACTGAAGGTTGGGCCCTTATACTAAAGGCGAACCAAACTTCAGGGATGTGGAGAAACATGAACAGTGCCACATCAGAGAGTGAGATTCAAGTCATGAGTCCCATCAGCAGAAGCCCACACAAGGACTTCGGTTCAGACACTTCCAAGAACAGTTGCAGCTGGCGTACTAGCCAGAGACTGTAAAAAAACGCTCTTGGCCACAGAGGTCTCTTTGGCCTCTACTGATAGAGGTGGATCAGGGAGAACCCTAGATGCCTTACATGATTCTTCCAACCCTATCCAGAACAGGCAACTAACCTATCTCACAGACCCAGGAACCACCTGCCCTCAAGGCCATTTGACAGTGATATCAGGCAGGTGAACCTATTGCCATGCACCTTCATTGGCACACCCTCACTATTACCTTTCCTGTCAAATTAAATACTGTAACTGGTTTTAAACATAAGGCAAAATCATGTGTTCAGAATCTTCCCTTCTCCACCTGCATCGCTGTGTCACACCTTCTAGGATGCATACACACAGGGAAAACTATGCTGCCTCCAAAAGTCTAGAAAATCAATCACAATTCTGCATGTTAAGTTACTGCAGGATGACAATAGGAGCTACCAGCCAAACTAGAGAGACAAACTGGGCACGCCCCTGTGATGCCAAATTTCCTTTCTCAGCTGGTTTGATGAACTCTTGCATTCCCGGGGGGGGGGGGGCCTTCAGATCTCCACTGGGTATCTCAGACAAATATACAAAGATGTTGGTGGGAAGAAATGACGGGCATTAAAACTAAGATAAGAAAGTAGTATCCTGATCAGCCCTCAGTCATCTAAGGTTATTTAATGCTCAGCATAGCAATAGTAAGGCACAAAATGGGAGACCAGCATTTTAATTCAGCTAGGATAGCCCTTTGGTGGTGATTCCAAGGACTGGGGTGAGGATCTGTTTTTGCTTACACGATCACTGGCGTACTCTGATGTTCTAGCATGGAATTGTGGGGGGCGGAGACACAAGTGAGCTGCGTTTCCTCTTCTGGGGTTCCTTGATGATATTTGAGGCTGAGCCTGAATATTAGGGAGATATGTAACTCCTGCTAGAAAGAGAAGTGCTTCTCGCTAGTATTTCCTTTCCCGTCCTCCTTCCTGCCCGAACTCTTGTGTCTTCCCACGTTCTGGGCAATTATATATCTGCTGACCTTACAAAGCCCTCTCTACTTACTGACTGCATCACCCAGCTGAGCCCTCTAAAAAAATCCACACAACGCCACCTGGAAGAAATAGGAGTTCAATAGTACAGCTTTTAGATATTTGGGGTGCGGTGCAGGGTGTTGGTATGCACAAAACAACAAAAAACAGCTCTGCTGCTCCCATTCTTTTCCAATACAGTATTTTAAAATTAGGTGTCACTTAATTATTATTTTTTTGTCAAACTCAACAGGAGTTTAGGGATGTTATGGGGCTTGGGCATCCCTTAAGGAAGGAAGCCCATGGCCCTGTTGGGCAGTTCTGGATCAGGTCTGAGATTCAGAAACTCCCCAGGGATCTCCTTAGCACTCATAGGTTTGTGCTTAGCCTATGGGAAAGCCTAAAGTGATAGGCTTTTAAGCTCCGTCCTGGGCTGGCTCTCTCACGCCGCCACCGCCTACTCTGATCTGACCTAGTCTCTTCACAATGTCATGTCCAGAAAGGGACTTCCCTAGCTAGTGATCAGGCTCCCACCCCCACCCCAGCTGTGGGGAGAACTGCCTTGGCCCTGCCCTTGTAACCACTTCCCCACACTCATCGCTGAGGCATCCCAGTGGGATTAGCCAGGGAGCGTGGGCTGGCTTAAAGAGAGGAGTACTTCCTGCTTTTTGGCTGGCTGCCTCACCAGGCACTCGCCCACGTCAAATACCTAGGGGTAATGACTAAAAGGTCTAGGACCGTTGCCCATAGATAGAGCACAGCACTATTTGCAGGCCTGGCCGGGTAAGCTGCCATCTTTTCTGGTAAGCTTTCCCCTTCACCTTAAGCAACTGTTTCACAGGCAGAAATTTGGTGGTGATGAATTTTCCCATGATGAATTTGAAACCTTGCCAGAAAACACACACACACACACAGAGAGAGAGATATTTTAGTATCTGTAGAGCTGGATAAGTCCTTGCAGTGAGTGCCTTGGAAGTGGGAAAAGCAAAGTAGGGGAACAGGCTTACAAACATTCTGCATCCAGCAGTTTTCCATTGTTAGCTCAAGTCTTTTGCCCTAGCAGGGCCTGGAGCAGTAGCCACCCCTGAAAAAGCCATCCACCTTCAAGAGCTGCTGTTACACCTGCGTAGCTGTCCTGCCATCTCACGGGCAGATACAGTCATGATCAGTGAATACAAGGAGTCCCAAGTGTGAGCCATGGATTAAGAGTATTTCCTAAATAAACTGTTCTAGAGTCAGTTCTGGCAAGAAATCACAGGCTGGCCTGTGCAATAACACTGTGCATTGTCTAGGTAAGCGAGTAATGTAATGCAGGTTTGCATGAAATCATCTGCTCCCTTCCCATGAACTGTGTTCTCTTCACTGAGCAGGCTATTAAATCTCATAGAGCTCCCACGTCACACAGCTCCCATGGGTATGGACTGGTGCACAAGTCGAGCTCCACTACCCTCAGGTGCCTAGCTGATGTGACAATAGCTGTATTTGAGGTTTGCTACACTGGGGAAGTGGGTTCGGGATGTGTCTCCACAGGTATTGCAAAATGAGGCGGGGTCCTCTTTCCAGTGGTTTGGAGGCCCAGTTGCAAGGAACTTGATTGCCAGAGAGTCATTGACTCAAAATGTAGGAGGAATGCGTTGTTTCACAGGAGCTGTGAGCATGTTTGCACTCTATACAGTAAGCAATTTTTGAATACTTCTTCTGGAGAACTTGCATCCATCCGGTTCATTTCCCTATGGTTAATTCTCCCTTCCTGGAGTCATTCTGGACATGGAAATGGAGGTGCTCAATATGCTGCGTCTGGGTTGTTTTCCTTTGCTCGTTCTGCAGGGTACATTTGTGTAGAAGCTGCTAGTGTTGAGCTGACGTATGAGTGCTGACAAGGTCACAGGCTTGTATATTAAAGGGTTCTGTATATGTGCCAACTACTACCCAGGTTTCAAGGCCTAGTGACACATTTACCCACAGTCATTTGTTTCCTGATAAGCTTGTAGATGCACAACTATTAGTCGCAATGGATGCTCCCAGCCTTTCCTTGCTTGCATGCATCTAGGTACCATGCTCAGGAGATGCATCCAGTTTATGACTCTCAGAAGTCTTCGATGGGGATTCACATTAATACCAACTCCTTCCTCGGAGCAGACAGCAGGCAGATGATATTTGCCCACCAGAGCTTGCCAGATTGAGTGGGAAACTGTGTTTTTGCATCCAGGCACTGCGTGTAAAAGCATGTAGGTGGGCCTTCACATCTGCTGGAAGTGTTTTCTTTCCTCTTCAAGCCCGGTTCCAGGGACAAACATTTCAGTGAACTAGGATTTTTATTAGATTATGATGAGCTAGGTCTTTAAGCAAAAATATGTATGGTGCTATTGCATAAATGTTGCTTTCAGTTTAGTGCTTAGGTATTTTATTTGCAAAGTAGCATACTGTACCATGAGCCTATGGACAGGATGACAAATCAAGAACTCAATAATTGCCACTGTAGAAAGTTTGCTGATCTTCATGCTGTCCATCCATATGCCGACACTCTTTCTTTTTCCTCCCTCTCCCTTCTCTCTTTTTGTGTGTGTGCATCTAGCAGGAAGTGGGTTGATGGGAAACTCACCTGCCTCGTCTTTTATGGGCAGCTTCCTCAGCAGCAGCTTGGGTTCAGCAGCACCGCCACATCCCACAGGCCCGGCGTCATCCCCATCAGAACCGGCCTTCCGCGGCCCCCACTCCGGCACTTCCCAGATTTGGTTCTCACACTCCCATGAAGGTAAAGGGGTTTGGTGGAATTACTCAACGCTGCCTTGGTGGAATATCCAGAAGCACATGGAAGAGGGGAGCGGTGCTTCTCAATTCCTATAAATCTCTCAGTCCTGCCTGTATTCTATATGTGCACAAATTAAAAGTTCCAAATAATAAAGCCAAGAGAGCTGGAATTCTGTGCTTTGACTGCTCACATTCTGCTAACAGAATAAATTACGAAAACCAATACGTGCATATAAATGTCCTTAATTCATATATCAGTCCTGTCTCTCTATGTATATGGCATCTTCAAAAATGCAAGTTTTGTGACGGCAGAACAAGACGAATTGGTACAATGGCATACGTAGCAAGTGCGAAAGGAGGGAGATGTAGGCATGCAGCATATGCATCTTTTGGGATTGTGGAGACTTGCATTTGCTGCCCAGCCATCCATATTGTCACAACCACAAGGACTAGTAACATGACTTTGAAATAAAAAGAAAAGAAGAACAGTATTTTTGTGCCAGGCACCAAGCATCCATAGAATATTTTGTGCATGTCAAATGACCTTGTTTAGGGAGGTCCCAGCATTTGTGGAAGAGAATGGGCCTCATTAATATTGACTTGAGTTTAATTCTGTATCGTTCCACGCCCCATTCTTAGGAAGGAGGGGGAATAAAGTGTCCGAAAGGAACATTCTAGCCCAGGGACCAGGCCTATCTGTTTGAGAGCCAGTGTGGTGTAGTGGTTAAGAGCGGTAGACTCGTAATCTGGTGAACCGGGTTCGCGTCCCTGCTCCTCCACATGCAGCTGCTGGGTGACCTTGGGCCAGTCACACTTCTCTGAAGTCTCTCAGCCTCACTCACCTCACAGAGTGTTTGTTGGGGGGGAGGAAGGGAAAAGGAGAATGTTAGCCGCTTTGAGACTCCTTCAGGTAGTGATAAAGCGGGATATCAAATCCAAACTCTTCTTCTTCTTCTTCTTCTTCTTCTTCTTCTTCTTCTCTACTCACCATTGCTTGAAACTCTTGCTGCCTAGTTGTAACTCCCTAAATGAGGGTTGGGGGACCTGCCACCCCCTCAAGATGTTGCTGGACTCCAGCTCCCTTCATCCCCAGCCAGCATGGTCATTGGTCAGCGATGATGGGAGCTACATTGAAACAACATCTGGTGGTCCAAAGGTCCCTCATCCCTTGTTTAAACTGTTCTGTCATGGAAGCCCAGAGGTGGGGCCTTCCCCTTGTATATATGCTGGCAGGGTGTTGGAAAGGAAGAGGCATAAGTAAGCAGGAGGGAACAATGGGGTTGTTTGCATTTTCTCCTCACTAGTGAGCTAACATTTTCCTTCTTTTTAGCTGCAGGAATTCCCCTAAGATTTCCCAACTGGCCCCTACTCCCTTCCGTTTTTTTTTTTTTGTTTTAATTGAAAAAAGGAGAATAAACTTGGAAAATTCTTTTAAGAATGAACTTGCTGCAGTGGGTTTCCCCACTTTGCTGCCCCTCACTCCCCCCAAACCACCCCTTATCCTGGCCCCCAAATTCCCAGCCAATGCTCCCAGTCTCCCTCTCCAGTTATTCTGTCCTTCCAGCCTTATCTTGTGGGTGGAAGAAAAGAAAAAAATGTCCCGTTTTTGTGTTTCATGTGTGACCCACAGCCCTCCCCTGGGGGGGAGGGAGAGAACCAGTCTCCCCCGTTCCCCAGCCGTCTCTGCTCCCAAACCACACTTGAACCCCCTCCCTCCCTGCCTTGGTCCCATTCCTGGCCGCCCCAGCCGTGCTGCGATGATGCTTGTCCCAACTCTAGCTACCCTAATTCTTCACAGTGTGCTTTCTTCGCTTCTCCCTCTGTGTCTCCTGCGGTGACTCGCTCTCGCTGAGCCCTTCCCCCAACATCCTCCCCTCCGTGCAAGATGCAGAAAGTTCAAGTGTGAGCGGCAAGGTGCTGCTGGCACGGTGCCCTGGCAGCCAGCCCGACTGCTAGTTTGAACGGCTGCCAGCTGGCTTCCGGCATGCTGGGGCTGCTGGGAGGGGGGGTGGGTCGGGGTGCAGGCAATGCTCTCGGCATCATGCTGACGGGCGGCCTGTCCGGGGGTGTGTGTGTGTGTGGATGGGGGTGGGGCAGCGGGGCTGAAAATGCTGGTGTGTGGCTGACTGGGGAGATTAACTTGGGCAGACAGAGAGAGAGAGAGGAATAAAGAGAGAGTTGGCTGCCTCTTCCTCCTAGAGAAGAGTCAAACAGACAATGGCGACGCTCAGACAAGGGTGCAGGTTAGGGTGGGAGCCGTTGGTGGCTTGGCCTGACACGCTGCACGTAGCGATTGCCACCACTCAGATCCTAGCCCTGAGAAGCTGTGAGTCACCAGCGAAAGGAGCGTGGAAAAACTTCCTTGGGACTAGGCTGTGTACAGTGTCTGAGGAGATGTCTGTTGGGATTATTTGGACTAGCTCTCATTATTATTAGTCATCTCTATAAATTGCAGGCATATATATATATACACGTATATGTGCTCTTAGTAATGCAAAGTCTTTTCCATTCTAATTTTCAGGACGACAACCACATACCTATTAATATAGTTCAACATACTAGAAAGAAAGAAAGTGAAATACTGTCTAGCTCAGTGTTTCCTAAAACTCGGGTCACCAGCAGTTTTTGAACTACAATTCCTATCATCCCTGACCACCAGCCCTGCTAGCTCGGGGTGATGGGAGTTGTAGTCCAGAAACAGCTGGAGACCAAAGTTTGGGAAAAGCTGGTCTAGCTGAATGCACGCATCTTATCCCCCCCCCAAATTAATAAAGTACATGGCACTTTACTTTTTAAGTGGTACTTTTAGTTTTCTTCCCTCAGAGCAAACAAAAACTTTGTTCTTGTGTTCGCCAGTTTAATCCTACCAATATTAAACACCCATCTTTTTGGCCAATCCTTCAAATTGGTTTCCTTACTCTGAATTGTAGCAAGAGGCAGTTTCAGTTTCTGAAGTTCTTATAGTAGCAAGCATTCCTGTATTCTCCCCCAAATCTCTAGTTTGGTTTTAGTTTTCCCTTTTTAAAAAAAAAATGCACATTGCTGTTCCATCTCACAATATTAGTGAGATGTGTCGCCCCTGATTGCTCTCATTTTACTAAGGAGGGAGCTGAGGTTAAGTTGCACAGAGTTGAGGTATTTATCTAAAGTCACTGCAGATGAAGTCTCTGGAGGAGCCAGGAACTGGGCCCACGTCCCCCTGAGCGTTAACATCCAAAACCCAGAGCTAGCGTTCGTCAAGGCTGCAACAGGCAGTTCACCTTGGTGCCCATCGGAACGCTTGGCTCTCCCCTGCCTTCCCTCCCAAGTAAAATCCTTAGCTGCAGCATTTGACACCTTGACCCAGACACAGACTGGCAGGAAGCCAGGAGGATACAATCCTAGTAAAGGTTGTAAAGTCAGTGACTGTGTTTATTTCATGCCTCTCTGGTAACTGCTGCACAGGAATGGGTTCAGGTGCATATGGTAGCTCCAGGTTCTTTAAGATCTGGGCTATTCAAGTTAATATTTGAAGAAGTTTCTAGCCTGCAGAGAGACCCCATCAGTGTGGGCCTGAGAGCATGTATTTTCAATCCCTTCAGCAGCTCCGCATTTGCCCCAGACGGCATATTCACTTATTCATTGCCTGACCCCACCGGCACATTTCCTCCTCTACCAATCCCATTTATCAATTCTCTCTATCGATTCTCAAAGCATTATTATTATTGTTGCTGTTGTTGTTGTTTGTTTGTTTGTTTGTTTGTTTATTTATTGGTAAAGCTGAAACCATGATGTGGAATAAATTATTGCAAATAAACATAGAGGTGCTTGATTTCCATAATTAGTCACCCTGGTGCAGAACTTGATTTATTTATTCCTACTGTATTTATTTAAGCACAGGAGCATGCCCCAGCCTTGTGAAGAGGCAAGCGGAGGTTTTTTGCCCACCCAACTGCACATAATTGTGGGACTAATATTCGAGATATCCGTGCTAAATTTTATGAAGAATCCAGTGATTCATCAGGATTTTCTTGTGCTCATGCTATAGGGTGTTTTTATTCCCCCAAACAGCCTTTGTTTCATGTGATCCCCCTGTGGGAGCTTCTTCTGCCCAGCCTAGCACCAGAGGAGTTTTCTGCTGTGGTACCAACAATTTCGGACTACCTTTCTATTCACCTCTTTCTGTTTGAAAGCCAGATATTTCCCAACACTGAGCACTGGGTGTTTATTTGGACTGCCATAATAAAAATCTGTCTTAACAAATGTTTTGAATATCTTTCCCCACCCACCCACCACTGGCAGTCTACTTTTGACATTTATGGTACATAGAGACAGATCAGACTTAAGGGCCCAAGCCAGGGACTTGACTACACGACTGCTGTGTTGTGAAGCCAGCATTTCATTCCTCGCTGCCTCTTGTTTTAGCTCCAGGTTACCCGAGGTTCTCCGGGAGCTTAGCATCCACTTTTCTTCCCATGAGCCACTTGGATCACCATGGAAACAGCAACGTCCTGTATGGCCAGCACCGTTTCTATGAAAGCCAGAAAGGCAAGTGTTGAGTCATGGTTGGGATTGCAGGGAAACGTGCAGATACGCCCTTCTAAAGGGGTAGAAGAACCACTATGAAGTCTGGCACCTTATCAAGGGCACATATTTGGGAGGCAGTTGCACAGAGAGGGAAGGGAATAAGGAGTTGGTTTCTCTGTGACTTGAAGGGCATCTGAGGCCAATGCCACCATCCCAGCACAACATCTTTAGTCTCTGCCTTGCAAGTGGCACAATTCCTAAAAGAGAGCTATTGCAGCATGCAAGCAGGAGAGGCTAGAACCTTTAGACTTGCTTGGGCAACAAGGCATGGGGGATATTATTATTATTATTATTATTATTATTATTATTATTATTATTCCGCCCTATACCTGCAGGTCTCAGGACGGTTCACAACATAAAACCACAATATGCAAAATATACAATAAAAATAAAAAGAAGAACCCAATGAAACCCTCCGCTCCCCAACACATTTTAAAAGGGCATTGGATGTCAATCAATATTTATAGGGGAGGAAGAGATGGGGTGTTTGCCTGGGGCATTATTTCTCAAAGGAGACGCTTCCTAACCACTTTCCCTCTTTCTCCAGACAATTTCTACCTGCGGAACCTACCGGCTCAGCCCACCCTACTGTCAGCCAACCACAACTTCCCCAGCATTGCCCGGGCCGCACCAGGGCACCCCATTGGCTCCTGCAGCCGGGACCGGGAGGCAGGCCACGGGCAAAAGTGCCACAAGGACTATGAGCGCTTTGTGCTGTCCAAGGGGGACAAAGGGGCCAAGGGCGAGGGGAAGGACCGGCTGGCTGAGGAGGAGGTGGCGGCCAAGGAGCGGCACAAGCTGGTGATGCCCATGACGCCCGAGGCCAACTGCAAGGAAGGGGCTCCCCAGCGGGGCTCCTGCGACAACCGCCCCAAGCACCTGCCCTCCTGCCTGCTGAGCTCCAAGGTGCTGAACGGCGACTCGGGCAAAGCCGTGCTGCCCAGCTGCGGCGGGGGCATCCTGCCACGCCACGCGGGAGCCCAGAGCCGCTGTGCCAAGGACCTCGGCCACCACGAGCCCCCCCAGTCCTACAGCGAGTGCCTGGAGCGGCGTCAGATGCTGCACCACTCGGTTTCCTACACCGTCCCGTCAAGCCTGCCCACCGGGCCCCCGGCCTTGAGCACGACCACGGGCAGTTTCCCCTGCCTGCAGCTCCACTCCAGCCCTGACGGGATGTGCCCCCTCCAGGATAAGGCCGGCCGGGAGCTGCGGATCAGCGGAGCCACCTTTGTGCCTTCCGTAGGCCACTTGACTGACAAGAGCCGCTCCTTCCAGGTGCCCTCTGAGCCCTGCGAGGGGAAGGAGCGCCCCCACGACGTGGGCCCCGAGCACCCACCCCCTTACGGGAACCACCCTTTCTCTCACCTCAAGGTGGAGGGCAAAGCCGAGCGGCGGCTGGACTGGCCGCAGAATTCCAACGCGGCCCGCCTCAAAGGCCTGGAGTACCTGAACAGTACGGGCTCCGACGGCCATTTTGGGAGCTTAACCCACCAGCCTAAAGGCGGGCACTTTGAGATGGTGCCCCCTCAGGACTGCGCGCGGCCTAGCCCTCAGGAGACGCTGTGCAAACTCAGCCAGTCCTGCTGCACTTTAGACAAGGCCCCCAAGGAGCCGCCGACGCCCGGCACCCAGAAAGTGGCCCGCATCCGCCACCAGCAGCACTTGCAGACGGAGATGGAGCAGGTCGGGGTCCACGCGGAGTCCAAGCGCAAGTCCATGGAGCTCGGCTCTCTGGGCTACAACGGGCCGCACCTGCCGCCGTGGCCGGTGCAGGGCCAGGGCCCTCCTCCTTTGCCCATGGTGGAGGAGAGGAAAAGCTCCTACCTGGACCCTTTCAGCAGCAGCCTCCAGCAGGCCGCGCTCATGACTCAGGGCTCGGTGCTCACCCAGGAAATGCAGGCGCCGCCCGACGACGTGTCGGCCATGAAGAACCTGCTGAAGTACAGCAACCAAGCACTTATCGTGGGGCAGAAAGCTCCTTTCGTGGGACTAGGCAGCCTCAAGGGCAGCTGTGCCCACCAGGACGGGGGCAAGTTCCTGGGCGCCAAGGGCCAGCAGGAGATGGAGCGCCCGGACTGCGCTCGCAGCAGGGAACACGAGCTGGGACACGGGGACGGCGAGGTGCGCCAGCCTCCGGTGGGCATTGCCGTAGCCGTGGCTCGCCAGAAGGATACGCTTAGCCGGCCTGAACCTGCCTACGGCTCCAGCTCCAGTCGGCAGAGCAGGGCTGCCATGGGGCTCAAAGGTAAGACGGGGGTGGGGGCGGCAACTGCAACAAAGTCCTTGTTTGGGGGACAGAGCCATTGGCCCAACATCCCACTGCCCCTGACGTCTACAGACGTGCACTACCTATATGCACATAACCACTAAACTAGGGCTCCCCAGCCTTTTGCTGTTGATGGGCACATTTGCAAACTGTGGTCAGCAATACTCACATGCCCATGTGTGCAACCACAGCCAAGCAAACACCGCATCCTGTTCTTTGGGTCTCAGTAGAATGCTTCTTTCAAACCTATTTTCAGTGGGGAGGGGGACCTGCTCCCACAGGCAACACCTTGGCACCCCCTTCTCAAGGCAGTTGGGGGATTCTGAGCAGTCGGGAATGCACACCCATTCAGTTCCCTAGTATAGACAACTGCACTCCCCATCACATAGGCCCTACATGGATCTGGGTTGGGTTCCCACCGTGCTCCATTCCCGGACTTGCCACACACACTCCTATTCCTGATTTGGCTGCTAAGTTCTTGGAATTCATTGTCTAGCCATCTGCGTTTGATTTATCTCAAACACAGGATTTTCTGATAAGCCGTCTAGTGAGATTCCTATCTGTTTAATTTTTACATTCGGTCTATAACGCAGCCGCAACTGGAACTGAAACGTTAGCAGCTACGCTTTTGTTACTAGAAGTCTTTGGTTAAGTTTCGAGGCGTAGGGACACAATTTAGTACGCCAGATTTTTATTGAAGGAAAACTGATTTTGAAGTCTTTCCGTGGCCTGATTGAAGGCATTTATCCAAACTGGGATCCCGTACAGTAGGGTAGCTGCTCTCAATGTATGGGTAGGCCATGCTGGATGTGAGGCCATGCCGCCCCTTCCACATGAGGAGCCCCTTTAACATAGAAAGGGAAGGTGCTTCAGCCTATAGGCTTCTGCAGGATTTAACTTCCTTCCGCAGGGCCTGTAAGACAGAGCTATTCTGCCTGGCTTTCAATTTGAACTTAACCTTTTATTCCCCTTCCTTCCCTCCCCCTCCCCTTTCTATGAAGATTACCCGCTTTGGGGATCTCACAGCTAATTCTTCCCTGGTCTCCTCGCTAGCCCAAATAGGACTAACTTAGCCAGCTAGCCCTAATGTTTATTGGATGGATTTCCCTCCCTAAATTGATTTTTGATCATGAATGTATTGTTATTCTCACTTTATACTGTATTTTATGCTGTTTTTTGTTGCATCAATTAAGTGTTTTAAATTTGTTAGACGCCCTGAGCCCGGTTTTCTGAACCGGGAAGGGCGGCGTATAAATAAAAAAATATTATTATTATTATTATTATTATTATTATTGACCAGACCATGGCCTTGCCCTCCCTCCTATCCGCGAACTCTAATTCCAGACTTGCAGCCCCTGACGCTTGAGCTGCAAGCTCACTCTTATAATTCCATGCCGAGTTCTTCAAGAGGGGCCTGTGCCCCATCCCTTATTCTTTAAGTTCTAACCCCACCCTGGAGTGGGAGATGGAATGCAGAAGTGATGTGCTCCTGTGACCTTCCTTTCTCCTGCCTCCTGCTCCTTCGCTTCCTGCCCCTGCTGGTGTCGCCAGGAGAAAAGATGCCAGCCCTTGGGGAAGTCCTGCCAGAAGGTGATAGCTAATCTTGCCTTTTCCGTTCTTCTTTTCCCGCAAGCTGGCGCGGCGCGGCCTGTGCATGTCATTGACCTGGATGCCGAAGAGGAACGGAGCCGGCTGTGTGAGGAGCGCCTGGGGCTTGCTGGGAGAGATCTCTTGATCCAGTAAGGGCGATTTATGGCGCTTTATGGTTAGGCTGGAGAGGCTTTCAGAAGGCCCACCTGCATCTTGGAAGCACAGTAGTTGTTGCTGGCTGCCTTACATCTGAGGGCAGGAACTATCAACTTTGTATTGATCTCTAAGCCACTCTGGGCTGGCACCAGGCTTGAGTGGGTCCTGTTAGTAGTAGGCCCTTACCTTGCACCAACATGGGCCCCTGTCTGGGCCAAATGTTGCCAGCTCCCCTTCAGAGTCCCTGTTGCTGCTGCTGCTGGCACTTTCCCTTACTTCCTCCCAGCAGATGTCTTTATTGGTAGTGGTGCATATTACGCTTCCCGGGAGTGAGAGGCGAGCACTGGCTTGGCGTTCTTCTGTGGCGGCAGCTGCCACATTGCATTTCCCAAAATGCAGTGCCTGCTGCCAAGCGTTGCATCTTGGGAAATAAATCATGGTGGTCTCTCTTCCACAGAATGAAACAGAGCCAGTGCTTGCCTCCTGTAACAAGCAGAACTGTCTGCCACCATCAAATAACGAAACAAGCACCACTCCCAATAAACAGGGAGAAGGCAGTGAGGTGAGTTACGGAAATTGCAACAGCAAGTATAATACGATCTCAACACGTTTCTGATGTTGACGGGCACTTCTGAGCCCCGGGTTCCTCAGCAGGTGCCTTACTGCGGCGTCCTCCGTCACCGGCCATGGGTCCCTTTTGGGAGCGAAAAATTGGCTTAAATATGTATGGTATCTACCATCATTTGGTATCAAAGCTGTGGAAGGGAGTGCAGTGGGTTTTGCATACAGTGCTCTTAACGCTGGACCCATGATGAGCCTGTTATAGCTGGGCTTCTGGTTACTCCAGGAGCCTGACAGTGCCTGACCTTTAGACCTGGGGGCCACAGAATGACCATTACAGGCAACCACCCACCCCCGGTCATTTGCGTGTATTCAACATGTGCACAACCGCACACGCATTGCACCGAATCTGAAAGGGTCCCGAAAATGTCACAAAAGGAGCAGAACCAGGGTGTTTGTGGGCTTTTTCAGTTGTATTGCAGAACAAAACTCCCTTACAAATTTGGAGAGGGGTGCATTGCCTGTACATTACATGATAGCCCACATTGTGTAGTCCCTTTACAGGCCTGGACGATCCTGACCTGTTGCAGCTGACCTGCCTTTGTCCCGTCTGATTTTTGATGTAACAGGGATAACAAGGACCTGGTGGAATTTGCCCGCATCCATCCGTCCAGCAGCTGCCCTGGAGACCTTACACCCCACCTGATGATTGCGGGCAGTTCCTCGTTGCAGGCCAGCCAGTTGGGAGGAGACCCAGCAGCCCATACCCACCCGGCTCATACCCACTGGTTGCCCCGGACACGTAGCCCTTCTCTTTGGATGGGTGGACACTCGTACGGTCAGTATTGCTGGGTGTCAACGTTTTACTTAGAACCATTGCCTAGGCCATGCCGACAGCAGCTCCTCTCCTCAGCCAGTGTGCTGTAGTGGTTAAGACTTGTAATCTGGTGAACCGGGTTTGTGTCTCCGCTCCTCCACATGCAGCTGCTGGGTGACCTTGGGCCAGTCACACTTCTCTGAAGACTCTCAGCCTCACTCACCTCACAGAGTGTTTGTTGTGGGGGAGGAAGGGAAAGGAGAATGTTAGCCGCTTTGAGACTCCTTCAGGTAGTGATAAAGTGGGATATCAAATCCAAACTCTTCTCCTTCTCCTTCTCCTTCTTCTTCCTTATCTCTGGTCCATTTCTGATCTCACTTCACGCCTGATCTACAGCTTTCTACTCTCTTCTCCTGGCAGTTTCAGTTTCCTTCTGTGCTTTCCTGCTGCCCCATCCCTTGGCGTTGCTTTTAGTCTCTGGATTGCTATTGTCTCGTTATTTGCGACCCCCTGTTCTGCCTGTTTCCTGCCCGTTTTTTAAACTGGTTATTGCGTAAGCCTCACCGTAACCTCTAGCCCTAATTGCTGTCGAGAGCCTAAGGCAGCCCTTAGTGAGTGACATTTAGGACCACTTCATATGCTTAGAAAATTCTTGCCTCGAGAAAGAGTCATCTGTACATGCAGCAAAAACACCTGCGTATACATACGATTTTCCATATAGAATTTTATGCAGGCAAAACTAGATTATTGCCTATCCTATGACTCAACCCTCAGAGGTATTGCAGACCTGGGAGACTGCCTTCCCGGGGGTCACAGCTGATAGGTAGAGATAGGTGGAGGGGATTCTCCTAGATCTCGTAAGGACTGTGTGATACATGGTGATCTTCCTAAGTGGATATTATCTGTGTGGTACATACGTGACCTGCTCCCTGCCTCTTGCGGTGGATTTTCATTTGTCTGCATATGCACGAGAAGCCGAACGCTTCTTGGCCTACCCTGAGGAAACCGTGAAAAAGCAAAGCCTCATTTTGCTCTGATACAATCTCTTTCCCTAGGGAAGATGTGGCTGCTGGGAGGGTGTGTTGAGTGGGCTGGGCTTTCTATGTCAAGTGCATTCTTCTCTCTAGGCATCGGGCACCCTGCTCTTCATCAAAACCTGCCTCCCGGCTTCCCAGCTTCTATGCCCAGTGCCATGCAGCCAGTCTTCCCCCTGTCACAGGAACCACCTGCTCAGCTAGTAATCCTGCCTTCTGAGCCTCCAGCCCATGGGGCGCCCCATACCCTGGGTAAGTAGCAGCCAGGCACTAACTGGCTGGCACATCCCACCACCGCTGCTGGATAGTAGCTGGGATGGGGTATACGGGAGCTGCCCCTCTGATGAGAGGAGATGGGTGCGGCTCTCTAATTCAGGGATCAGGGAGGCACCTCCATACTCTTTGGCTTTGTTTACCTCTCTGATTAATCTCCCTGTCTCTCAGCAGCTGAGGTGATGGATCAGGCATCAATTTGGCCACCCATGTATCCCAGCCGGGGGCCTGGCTCTCACCTGCAGCACACAGGGCAACTCCCTGTCTATTCCCGCTCCCAATTCCTGCGTCAGCAAGAACTCTATGCCCTGCAGCAGCAACAGCAGCAGCAACAGCAGCGTGCAGCACAGGCACTGGAAGTGCAGCGGCACACACACAGCCAGGTAGGCGTGCGAAGTGAGGCCATCATCACGGTAACCCCTCTCTGTACCCATCAGGCTTCTCTTATTGGGCAGCTAGAAAGGATCTGCTTACTGAGGAAGGAACCTCCTCCCTCTGGGGGACATGGGTAATCTGAGATCAGGGACGGGAGCAAGGAATTATCAAATATTCTCTCTCTGGGCCACCCATGCAGCTGCTTTGCAAAAGCTCAGCCCCTACGGTCCAGGCTGACACACATTAACACACACAAAGCAAATGCATTGCAGAAAGGTGACTGTGCAGCTACAGACGACTCACCCACTAAGTAACCCACCATGCTTCAAGGGAAAGGAAATGTGTGTGTGTGTGTGTACACACACACACAGTTCTCCAGCCAATCTGATCTGATGAGAAATCCCTCACTGGCTCAAAATACGGTGCTTGGCCAGATTCTGAGTGAGTGTAAGAATTTATCTCCTGAGTCATCTCAAAGAAAGTTCTATTGGCTGCAGAGCTACGGTCGTCAACATCCTGCTTCTCGCTGCATGGGGGTGATAGACGCCAGTATCCTATGTGGAAGAAAAGCACTCTTCCTGAGGGTGACGATCAGGGTTTGTGTGTGTGTGTGTGTGTGTGTGTGTGTGTGTGTGTTGTGATTCTAAGCAAGCACCACAAAAAGCAAATAATAATTATGTTTGGCCCGAGGATCAACCTTCTCTGAAGCTCAGCTCCCCAAATATAGTTGCAAAGATGTGCTTGGAAAAGTGTGGGATTGATGCCTGGAGACATCTTGGAAACCAGAGGGGTGTGGCTGGATGAAAAACCCCAACAGTCAAGAGGATGGGGTTTCTGCCCCCTGCATAGGTTATTGCCTCCTGCTGCCTCAACCAGCAGAAGATAGATAAAATGATCCCTGTTTCCATAACTTCATCTAGGTTGCAGTATTTTGCTTTTTGCTGGTACGAAATCTGGGTTGCTTTGGCTCGGAGTCCTGATGTATTTACTTGGAAGCACGAACAGCTCACATCTGCTAGAGTGGCACAAAGCACTAAAATAGGAAGCCCAAAATAACCTTCATTGGAAGTGTATCCAGGTTTTCCTTGAACCCATTGTTCCCGACTGAGAAGGGGACACAGTCGAAATAAACGGCCACCGATTCAACCTGAGTATAGGATCAGAACTGGGGTGAGGAACCAGAGTTGGTGGGCTGATAAGGACGTATCAACAGGAAGTGATGTGGAACCAGACGTGTTTAGGATTGCGAAGCACCGGGGACAAATGCAAGTCTTAAGATGCATATACTGACTGTACTGTCGTTGGGTCAATTGCCATTTTGTGAGGTTGGTTGCGTGGGGTTCAGGCACTCGCTGATCCGTCCATCTCTCTCCCCCTTGTAGCGGAAGCCCGAAGAGCCGCCCCCTGAGCTGGAGATGCCAGGCCCCGAGAAGCCACTCAAACCATCCCACAAAGCTGTTGCCTTAAACGCTCCCCCGAAGGGCCTGTCGCCAGCAGCTGCCTGCTCAGCCAAGCTCTCCCCATGTTGCCACCCGCCCAAATGCCCTGCCCCCTGCACTTTACCTGTCTGCCCTGCTGTGGTGCCACGCTCGCCTGCTGTCAGTCCGGTGCCCTCGCAGAGCTCCACTGGCCCTGAGGCCGAGGACAAGCAGCCTGAAGGGAGGCCAGCCCAGGACTATCCCAAATCACTGGAACCAGGTAGGGATTCATGGCAGGCTATGCATGGAAGGGGGCGCCGGGAAGAGACACGGTATACTTGTGCACTGCTTGCACCCAATATCAATCATAGGGCTGGTTACTAGCCCATGGCATGGGCTCCCTCTCCCTGTAGTAAGTGTCTTGATCTGTGCCCTGCTAGGCATAGGCATCCGCATGTAGCTCAGAGTGCAGTTATTTTACGCAGGCTTTAGCCAACACATTCAAAGTTTTCAATCATTGTTGTGCAGAAAGGTTTGGAAAGGTTGCACTTAAAAGACCCAGGAACCGGACGGGCTTCTAGAAAAGGGTTTCCCAAACTTGGGTCTCCAGCTGGGGTTTTTTTGGGAGGACAACAATTCCCACCATCCCTGACCACTGGTGCTGCTAGTTAGGGATGATGGGAGTTGTAGTCCAAAAACAGCTGGAGACCAAAGTTTGGGAAATGTTCTAGAATCAGTAGGGATTTTCCACTTTTCAGGATCGGAACCTGATCAGCCCCTCTTGGTCCCTGTTCTTGCTTTCCCCCCTCTCTCCCCTTTCCTACAGGCATGGTACCACAAAAGTCTGGATGCCATTCTTCCTAGGTAATTTGTAGAAAGTTCAATGCTGCCAGAAAATAAATAAACAGCAAGGGAGTACGTTCCGTTAGCATAACTTATTGCAGCCACGGAAGTTGTGAGAATGGACCAGCCTTCTGTTAGGAAGGGTGCAGGGTATGAGGTCAGGCTCATCTGAGTTATCTTGATAGATAATTTATTACGGTCGGAGACCAGCTTATAAAACACACTTGGGGGTACAATCCCAGAAGGAAAACAAACATTTAAAACAATGTACAACAATAAATTTAAAATTTATAAATGCAAAAAGTGTATAGACACTTAAAACTTTAAGATAAGCTACTGCAGAGAGATGACCCAGAGTCACCCATGGAACTGAGTTTGGGGATTTTCTTAACAAACTAGTTTGGGTCGGGGGATGGTCTGCGCCTACAGATCTGTACACAGAATCTGGCGACCATCCGGGTCGTCTTAGGATCTTTCCTAACAGGAAAAGGTCAATTTTTTGCTTTTCCGGGAGGTTAGCGAGCCTCACCAGCAGGGGATCAATGGTCTCACTACGTGCCTCTTCATAAAAGGGACATCTAAAAAACAAGTGCTCTGGGCTCCCTATCTCCCCCAATGAACAGGCGCAGAGTCTCTGAGCATATTGGAATTTTTTTACGGATCCTTCCAGGAGCGGAGAGGGCAGAGCCGAGCTTTGAGTTATCTTGAGTTTTGGTTTGGAGAGTCCCAAGCTGACCCTATGCCCCCTGCTTTTGTGTGTGTACCATAGCTTATCCTGATGCTCTTTCCTTGTTCTTTCTTCCTCTAGATCTTCCCCCTGGTTACTCCTACCCTGTGGCTGGCCTGGGCTATGCATCACCTTTACCCCTGGACCCAGCTGATCCTGACACTATGCAAACGGTTTCCACGGCAGCTGAGCCCGAACAGTCACGCACCTTCCCACCGGAGCAGGAGCCACAATGCGAGTCGGAAGCTCGCCCATCCAGTGGGGCTGGGGACCCCGAAGTGGATTCCTCCCACCCTCACCCTCCCCACCTCGTTGTGCACCCCCAGAGGCCGAGCTCCACGGAACTGGCCAAGGAGACGCCGTGTTGCCCCCTGCTGGTCGGGGACAGCCCAGACGGCTTGGACTCTGCCCCGAAGGAATGCCAGGAGGAGCCTAGGCCGGAAGCTGCTGTTCCAGGGCCTTCGCCGGAGGTGATGGCTGTGGAGGACAGCCCGGCCGCAGCACTAGAAGATGAATGCCAGGAAGACGAGAGCGATGCCAGCTCGCCAGATGACCTGTCAACGCATGCCGAGGTGCAGGTGGCCCCGTGCGGCCTGGATGCCCTCATTGCTGCCAGCATCGATCTGGGCGAGCTCCCAGCCTTGGAATCGCCACCTCCTGCAGATTCCCTTCCCCTGCCCTCGCCATGCAGCTCAGGGATTCCTGGCATTGCCCTGCTCAGTGAGCTGGCAGAACTGGAACTCCGTCGCCAGCAATGCGATACTGCCGCCCATGGTAAGGAAGGCAAGGGGCCATCTTTTCTCTCTCTCTCCCTCTCCCTCTCGTCAGTGTTTTGTCCCTTCCCTCTCATGGAGGCCAGTGACCAGCAAGCAAGCAAGGGGACTGGGAAGAGGAATCTGTATTTGTCTGGGTGACTTGCCCACTCATTTTGTTCATGGTAGCTAAGTGCTGCTTGCTTCTTTGGTTCAGGAGGGTAGCCTGCCAAGAGTCGGAGACGGGGCTAAATTTCCATTGTTGTTAGAGGAATGAGAAACTTCTTTCCTATACGCCAGGGATGGGGAGCTGGTGGCCCTGCAGATGTTGCCGGACTCCCATCACCCCTGACCATTGGCCTTCTTGGCTGGGGCTGATGGGAACTGGAGTCTGTCAACATCTGGAGGGTCAGTTCCCCGCCCTATCCTTGCTATGCACAGCCCTGCCTCCTGCCTGGACAGCAAGGAATTGACCGCCACTGCGTGTTGTAGTGGCTTGGGATGCGAAGGAAAGATGACAGCCCACTGGAGACTGAAGGGTTGTTCATGATGGGAACATTATCTTGGGACTGGAACCAGAGGTTCTGGAATTTTTTCCCAGACCTTGGTCTTGTCAAGTTTGTACCTTTGAGACTGTAGAATTTGCATCCGTGCCAGGGCCTGCTCCCTTGATATCTTCCATTAGCTCTCCAGTGTTGGCACTGAACGATTAGCAGCCGAAGGGCAAATGCACATCACTCTCATGTGCGATCTCCCATTGAACTGCTCAAACAGCCTGTCCACAACTGTAGCCTTTCAGCGTTCTCCACTAGCTTGCCAGCAGGGCCCCCATTATTGGCCCCACATTGCTTCCGCACTAGGCATACTGCTGGTTAAGAGAGTTTCTCTGCTTCTTCCAGTCTTACACCCCTCTGTGAGAGCCATGCCGGAAGCTACCTGCTGCTCACCTCCCCATCCCCACAGGAATATTTGTTTAATCAATATCTAGATAAGTTTCCTCTAGATCAGGGTTTCCCAAACTTGGGTCTCCAGTTGTTGTTGGACTACAACTCCCATCATCCCTGTCTAGCAGAACCAGTGGTCAGGGATGATGGGAATTGTAGTTCAAAAAATAATAATAAACTAGCTGAAGGCCCAAGTTTAGGAAACCCTGCTCTAGATAGAAAACCTCTAGGCAGTTTACAAAGTAAAAGCCACGAAACCACAAAGCCAAAAATAACAAACAAACCATACTGCGGCTATCAGAATAAAAATGTAGAGTCAAAATACGAAGCCATGTAATCGAACCATTGTGACAGTCAGTATCTAGTGAACTAAAAGATGGCACCTGGTTGAAATGGGTGGCGAACAGAACTGCAGGATCCACTTTGATCAGGAGCTTCTGCCTCCCCAGTACTCGCCCCACCACTTCCTTCGCATAGATAAGTGGTGCTGTCCCTAAGAACCCTGTAGGGCTCTTCCTAACAGCCCTGTAGGCTTTTGTATATATAAGTTAAAGGATCCCCTCCTGACCTTAAGACCTTCTTGGGCTTGCAGAACAGTATCTGCACTCGCTCAGATCACCAGTAGAACCGTACCCTATTTTTGGTCCCTCGTAGGCCATGATATCCTTATGCAGTGCCTTTGGAGTTACGTGATCTGCCACCCAGGCAGGAAACCTGGACTGCTCTGGGGATCTGGAAGCTGAGAACCAAGGCGAAAACCCCGGAGTTTGAGCAGCAGTTGCCTTCCTAGGCTTCTGCTCTAGGTGCACTCTTTTATGAAGTACGGACTCTGCATGTCAGGCCTTGAAGCATCCCGGTGGCTAGCTAGGGAAAACGGTGTCTTTCATAATTGCCGCCGTAAAGAAGAGCTAATCGTTAGAGGTTGCTTATTCCTGGCCCGCGGGGAATGGAGTGATTTCCCCCCCTAGAGGCATGGAGTCTGGAGTCCTGCCAAACTGCGGAGTGAAGTCAGGGGTCAGGCAGCACATTGGGGGCTTGCCTAGCCAGCGCTAGGAGTAGCTCAACCTTTGATTTGAGCTCTCGGAAGAGGATATTAACCCCTTGTGAGTCTGGGAGGCAGGAGCCTTTGAGGCAGCCACTCTGTTGCATACAGAAAACAATTTAGGGAGGCTCGTCATCTAGTTTGGACCTTGAATTTGGGCAGTGTAGAGACTTGGGATAGGCCCGTTATTATTATTATGAGGGTCCTTAAAAAATAGGAAAATACCTGTCTTATTCAACTGCATTAACCAGTGAACACCTTTCAGTGAGAAAGGGTTGCCTCCATATCACTTAGATGCTTCCTGTTTCAGAATCTCATCGCTCTTGAGAACTTTCTAGCGCTCTTGTTTGGCGGGGTGATTTTTTTAAAAAAAAAATTCAGCAGAATGAAAATAGTGAAAGTCTTGCTTTTTTTAGTCTCTATCACTTTTCCGCTGCCGTTTTCAGCCTCCCGCTTTCCCACCTCCCCAGACGAGGGGGTCTGCACCAGCCCACATATGCAGATGGTTATCACCCCCTGTGGCTAAGCAAAGTCTGCGCTTTTCATCTCTACGGCAAACGGTTACTGCTCACACACCGGAACGGTTCTTTGCCCACAGTGGAACGGAAACCACATACAAGGACTCCCCTGCATGCCTCCTCACACGTGTGCAGGCGCATTCACAGGCAGACATCCTTGTACACAAGCACAAAGCAAATTGATGTACAGCAAAAACCTTATCTGCGACTCTCCGCCCCCCCGCTTCCTCCATCTGCTCATCATCTCCAGGGACTTTTAAAATTTGTAGTTTGGAACTACGTTACCCTTCCGATCAATCCCCTCTGGGCAAGGTTCTTCCCAAAAGCCTCCTCCCAAGTTTGATGCTATCTGAAGAGGCCCCTCTCCTTCCCCCAAGTTCAGACGGCTCTGGCTCCTGGCTGCTGCCCCCTCGGCTCAAATTGCCTTTTCTCTCCCCCCCGCCCCCCGAAGTATGTGGCATCCCAATAACTTCCCCTCTGCCTGGATGGATGTGTGGTATGTGCCTGAGATAAACACGACGGTGTGCCTGATGTCTTTGAGTAGCAGGGTATGGAGAGCAGAGCGGGCAGAGGCAAGGCAACCTTTCCAGAGTGAGCATTGTGCCAGGCTAACCCCCCCCCCCCAAAAAAAACCTTTCCAGTGGGTGTGTCCGAGAAAGGAACAGAGCCGCAGTTGGCTCGGAAAAATAGGAAGACATGGCCAGTAGTAACAACAAGCCGGCACCCAGTCGCTACCCAAGGTTGCTTTGGGGGCAGAGAGGGGACAATGGTTTCAGGGTGGTGTGCCTCTTTTATGTGCCCGGAAACACCCAATAGAATCATAGAGTTGCCAAGTTGGGAGGTCATGACCCAATGGTCATGCAGTTCAAAGTAGGGATCTCAGCTAAAGCATCCATGACAAATGGCTATCCAACCTCTGCTTACAAACCTCTCCAAGGAAGGAGAGTCCACAACCTCCTGGGGGACCCAAGATCCAAAGACCAAGGTGTATGATATCTTAATGTATGTCTCCTTCCCCTGTGGATGAGAATGGTTTTTCCACCACGGTAACCTTCCCCCCTTTCCACAGTGCTGGATGAAGACCTGGCAGCGTTCAATCTGCAAAGCCTGGCCACTCTCGCTGCCGCCTGGGCCCTGGTTGAGGCAACCGGCCTGGAGAGCAGCCCCCCTGACCTCCTCGACCTGGCAGAAGCTGCTGTGCCCTGCGTGGACCTGCGTCCTCGCATGCGGGCCTCCCGCCGCAAATACATCTGGACCCCTAAGACCAAGCCTGTAAGTATCCTGTGTACCCAGGGCATTTCAAATAGGGGACAGAGAGGATGTGCTTGTTCGTTGATTGCAATCATTTGTGCCCTGCCGTTCGTTTCCTTCCAAGGAAGCTAACAGGTGATGTCAATAAATTAAAAAGCATAAGAAGAGCCTGCTAGAACAGGCCAGTAGCCCACCTATTCTAGCACCTTGTTCTCATAGCAGCCAGTGGGATGCCTATGGGAAGCCTGAAAGCAGAACGCCAGAGCGGTGGCACACTCTCCACTTGTGACCCCCTGCCTCTGACAGCAGAAGGAGAATAAACAATGTTCCTTCCAGCTGTCCATCATTCCATCCTGGCACAGTTCTGGCCCTGGCTAGAACAAGTCAGAAGTCTGGTGTGTCTCTGAACCACACATGCCCTGTTCCTTTTAAATCTCCAGAACTCCTAGCCACTTTATCTGATGAGATCCCCCTCTTCTGCTGCTGAAACCTGTCAGCTGCCATAGGGAACAGCTGGGCCCGTGCTTTTAAAATCCCTGACAATGCAATATTGGTTGTTCCCCACCTTTTTGGCGGGTGGGCCCTTATTTCTTTCCCTGAAGGCATTCAGCCAAAACCTGACACTGATTGGGGTAGACCACCCAAAGGTCAGATTTTCCAGCCAGCTGGCCTTCCCTACCCCTTCTTCACCTCTGGAAGTTCTTGGGCCTGCTACTGGAAGGGAAAAGAGAAGGTTAGGAATGAATGGACGACTTGCACAGAGCGTGCTGCACGTGGCATGGCCTCTTTGTTTTCCCACCCCAGTGAAGGATCCTTCCCCCTCTCTCCCGCAGGTTTGCCCCCTGAAAGCAGCCATTGAGAACTTGGACACCCAGGAAGTAGAGATGCGGCTGCGGCTGGCGGAACTGCAGCGGCGCTACAAGGAGAAGCAGCGGGAGCTGGCCAAGCTGCAGAGGCGGCACGACCACGAGTGAGTGTCTTTGCCTTTTTTCAGCAGGTTTGCAGGGCAAGGTGCCCCAGAGAACGTGGGTAAGACCACAAAGCATTGAGAAAGAGGCGAGGGTGTGAAAAAAACACCTGATCTTGGACCTGTCTGTTATGGCTCCTGCAGCCCAAGCAAGCAAATGGGTCTCTTGCATCGAGAGTTTCAAACTCCTCTTCAGCTTTGTAGACCATAGGCAGGCACACACACACACCACCAGCCCTTCCAAGCAGGAGCTAGGGGAGCGCTTGCCCCTTGGATGTGTGCTTATTGTGGCTGTTGCCCATAGGCGAGACGAGAGCTCCCGGAGTCCGGCTCGGCGGGGACCAGGGCGACCTAGGAAGCGCAAGCACTCCAGCACTCTCAGCTCCCTGCGCCAGGGCTCCATCAGCAAGAGCGACAGCAGGAAGGTCAAGTGAGTGACCGGGCTCGGCTCGCAGGGGGCGGGAAGGGCACCCTAGCCGCTGCGTGCGCAACATGCTGTATTTCCAACGCGTGAGGAAGTGTGGGTGTGCGTGAATGAGCACATGCATGTGGGGGCATCATGACAGGAGTGCACGGGGAGAACTGGGCGTGACACTGGCAGGGCTGCGTGGCCAAATGCTGGGTAGCCGCCAAGTCCCTCTAGAAGCAGGGGTGGGGAGGGCACGGAACCTTTCCTCCGCCGGCTGCTTTTCTTTCCAGATCACCTTTTCCTCCCCTGCCTGCCTCACTTATTTCCTCCCCAAGCTTGAGCCCATTTTCAGTCTTGGAACCGGGGCCTGCGGAGAAATGTGGGAAGCACAGAAAGGCTTATGCACCCCTTCTGTACCTTCTACTCTTGCGTTCACGGGAGCCAACTCCTAGGGGCTGAGGGGTCTTCACCACCACCACCCCCGGTAAAATATTGGAAGGGGCCAACCCCCCTCCCCTGAGTTGATGAACATTGCCATTCAAATGGTGTGCATGCACCACGTTATGGGATCCATTATGTGGGGCAGCCCTCCAAGCTACCCCACCAATCACTTTGCAAGCGCCCACTCTGCTTACGTTTACTAGGGTGGCTGTTGTGTGTGAAGCTGTATGCATGTTTCTCCTCTGTTGCCCTGTTGTATCTTTATATACTTAAAAAGCCAGCACAGTTGCTAAGGAAGAGGGAGCAGGGCCCCCCCACCCCCCACAATTCCCTGCGCTTGCAGTGTAGCTATTATAGAGCACTGCTTGCGTCGGGGGGTGGGGTGGGTAGTGCTGGTGGTGTTAATGGAGTCCCTTGAGGTCAGAGTCTTCCCATGTTGTTGTCCGTGGCTGTTAACCAGTGCCTTCGCCCCAGAAGTGGTTGCAGAGTGCAGGGGTTTGTCTTGCATGTTGCAAATGGGCACCGAGACCCAGGGGAGCAGCGGGGCTGGAGAGAGGCCTGCTCCTCTGTGCTCCCCCGCCTCGTGACTGCCTTGCCTCCTGCCACCGTTCTGGGGGGAAAGAATTGCCCCTCTTTTGAAGAGGAAGGCAGTGTTGCATAAAAGCCTCTTTATCTGTGCTGTATAAAGTCATTGGTCACACTGCAGTGGTGTTCATTGCTGCTGGCGCTTTATGATTATCCATTAGCCGCCCGGCACAGTCATTCCCACACTCATGGGCCCTGTATAATTGTCCTTCTCTGCTACAAATTGCCTCTCCCGGCAGGCCCATTTGCATAAATCCTCCAAGCTAGTCCAAACATGATTGGAGCACGCGTGTGTGCGCTGCATCAATCCTGATGATTTGGTAATAATAGTTAAATCTGTACTAAATGGTTCCTTCAATTAAGACAGAAGAAAAAAAAATTAATCTCTAGGTTTTATGTCACAAAACATTAGCAAATGTAGTGAAGGTTACAGGGGGAAAAAAGCAGTTAGTGTTGGCTTTGGGTTGCAACATGGCTCCACCATATGGCTCGTGGAAATCTTCCAGGGCTTGCTGGAGAACTTGCTTGCCTTCTCCCATTCCTCCCTCCCTCCCACCGCCCTTGCCTGGACCCTTTCCCCTGGATTTATTCCTGTTCCCTCCCCAAACCTTGCAGAGCTGTGTAGGTTTATGCAAAACCAAATCCAGAAGGGAATACATTCTTAGCTGATTTGGAAGGCAGTCCCTGTTTTGGGCTCTACTAAACTGTTCTGTGGCTTCAGAGGAACAGTGGAGAGGAGTTCAGATGGAGGCGGGAAACAGAGGCTCCTCCAAATGCCACCATACTGTCTTTCCCACCATACTGTCTCCATGGCTCCAGCAGCGTACGAGCAAATCTTAACAACCAAGCCTTACTACCACCCTGCTTTTAAAACGTGGGGTTGCATCCTTTTGAGTTCCGTGACTTACACACTTTCCACAGCGGTAGTAGAGCTCCCGGCTGTTCAGAAAGGGAGAATACCGGGTCGGGAAACTCTTCCGCTTGAAAGGAGGGACGAATATCTTTGACCATTTTCATCAGTGGTGAAACGAAGCTGTTTATAGGTGGCAGGTTATTTGGAGACTTGAAGCGGGTATGGATAGAGCCAATATCCTTGCCCCGGGACATTGGCATTCCATCCTCATGTGGTCTCTGCATTTTGCAAATGTTATGAGAATCTGTAAGATACACTGAATCAGAGACTATGGCAGGAGAGGGGTGGGGGCCGTGACCTTCTGTAACAGGGGGCATCAACAGTCCCTCATACTGCCTTCCT